>NW_027226552.1:0-600000 GCF_022539635.2 Chironomus tepperi | reverse complement strand
GAAAATTAAGAGAAATTCAAATTGATTGAAAAAAAGTGAACCAAAAAGCTTTAATTTGGATGTATTCATGTGAGATGTCACGAAATAATTGAACAAATTTTACGGATTTCTAGAATTCAAAATTTAACGGTTTTCTAAAATTCAAATTTAATCCACTTAATAATTCAAAATTTTGAAAGACGTTAAAAATTTGAATTTCAAAATATCGTTAAATTATTCAAATCAGTTAGCATTCCTGATTAGTTTCCTGTTTATTCAACACTCATTTTAATTTCAATAGATGAATTCTCAGCATGAACACATTGTCGTTCGTCACAAGATAAATAAACAGAAAAGGAAAAAAACAAATCTCATTCCATAAATTTACTTACGTATCATCACTTGACGTTGTTTGATATAATCCATGCTTATTTATGTAATCAATAACGAGGTCATCAATAAGATATTTCACAGAGAGTTCACGTTTAATAAATTTCCGTACGAGAGATGACGATACTTCATTTGGTATCCAATTTGTAACTATTGTGATATTTCGCTTAAATTTATTGAGTAAGTCCGAATCGAAGATGAATTTCTCGAGATCTGAGTTGTTTCTTGAGACCACAACGATGCCGTGATGTCCGAGAATAGCTGCTATCTGTGGATACAATACAGAATTTATTTAGAATATGTCAACTATAATTAGTTGATTAATAAATAGTAGACTTACATCGTCAGGCTCCCAAAGTCCAGGCGTAGCGAAAGATTCCAGTAAATCAGCACCACATAACAATTTAACTTGAACTGGATCTCTAGTCTGTCTTATATTGTCAGGAACCCAACTTGGCCAATTACTCTTTGAATTAAGTCCATTTAAATCTCGAATAATTGAATTCACATAATTTTGATGATACTGTAATGTCATTCGAGTTCTCGACCATCCTTCTTGCTGCATTTCCCATTCAGAAATTCTAATCCAGTCTGATGATTCTGTTGCTATTTTTAGCATTGCATGTCGATGTGTCTGTGGTGCAAGACCTTTCTTCCCATAAGCGTCATGAACAGGCGACATAATTCCGCCAATTACCTCAAATCCCATTTGTGTAAAATGATCCTTTGCTATTTCTGTGGATAAAAAGGCACAAAAAATTAGCTCCAGTAAATATTTGCACATCAATTGAACTTACCAAACATTCTTAAATGCATGAATGTTGGTGGATTATAAGATCCACAAGCTATAAACATTATTTTGTGACTCATTTTGTTAGGTATTTAATTTAATTCATCAAATACGAAGTAATACACAAAAATTTAATTTTTTCACAAAATATTTTCACTGTAACTTATCTTATCTCACTTGATAGTCACTATTGATCATAATATACATATTTATTTACGATAACAATGGATTTACGTGTTGTCTTTTGCTGTTTTGCTGTTAAATGAGATATTTTTGTTGATTTTTGTGCAATTTAATGACTTTGGATTGTTTTTGACATTGTGTAATTTTTGTGTGGAAATTTTTGAATTTTTGAAATCCGTTATGAAGAAAAGTCAAAATAATTTTGATCTTAGTAGTCCATTGGGTAGTAATCCAATGTGGAAATATTCACACCGTAACATAGGAAGTGTATTCCTGTTGAGAATTCAATCTAGTTTGAACGCACAGAGAAGAAAAATCTGAAAGTACGATGTGAATATGAAAACTCACTGAAAAAATTTAGTGATAAGAGCTTGCTGGGTGAGAAAAACGTAAACAAAACGGTAAAATAATTAAAAATGAGTGAGGACGACATTATCTATGCCGTTCTCCTGATTCTTGGCATTGCTTTTGGACACTTCTATCGGAAAATCAACGATGCAGATATTAAGAAGGTCGTTGGAACTATTTTCGGCTTAGTTATTGTATTTTACACAAGCGGAATACAATCACTACACATATTTATCAGTTTCTTCGTCTGCTTCATCATTATCAAACTCGATCAGAGGTATGTAATTATCAATCGGATGATGTCTTATCAGTTTCCGTCTGAGTTTTGTTTATTTCATGTCATCGAACTTGATGGAATACAATTTTCCACTCCATTTTCCGGAAAATTCATGAATAACAATCTATTTTTAATTTTAGGAGATGTCATTTAATATGCTTCTGGTTTATGATGATTTATTTACTGTTCTTCCGAATGACTGGTATTATTGGTCTTACGTCTCCCGGAGGACACACAAACATGATCCAAATGATATTGACACTAAAGATTATTGGTTTTGCATTCGAGAAGAACACTGTTGTGACGAAACTCATAGAGGCTGAAAAGAAAGGAGAAAAAATAGGATTAACAGATTGTGAGAAGGAAATAAGGAACAGTTCCTTTTTTGACATCTTCCACTACTGCTTTAATTACATTGGATTGCTTACTGGTCCTTACTTCACATATCGTACCTTTTATGATTACTTATATTATCCATTCTACAAGCATGCTGACTGTTGGATTGCAACTATGCAAAAACTTGCTTGGGTTCCACTTTATGCTACATTATTCCTAATCACATCCTACATCTGGCCATCGGAATATCTCCACACAACTGAATTTTACGAATCTCGTTCCTTCATTTATCGATTATTCTACGTATGGCCAACATTCTTTATCTTTAGAATGAGAATCTATATTGGAATTACATTAGCTGAATCTATTTGCATTAATGCAGGCTTGGGTTGTTACCCAAAAGTACTCGAGGTAAAGAGACTCATAAATTATTTATTCTTTATCAATTAACTTATGGCAATTAATAAATTTACAGGCTAAATGTGGTCACGGACCATCAACGGCAATCACCAAAGAAATTGTTGATAGCACAGAGAAGCATGAATATGAATTTGATACAATTGAGAGTGTGGATGTGATGAACGTTGAAAAATGCTGGACATTCAGAGAAGCTATGAAGCACTGGAATAAATGCGTACAATATTGGCTTGCAATGTATGTCTACAAGCGATTCCCAAGCAAAAAGTATCGTGTAATGGCAACTATGGCTGTTTCTGCTTATTGGCATGGAATTCTTCCTGGACATTATTTCTGTATTCTTGGTCCTATCGTTTATCTTCCAGTTGAGGATATACTCCTTAAAGTCTTAAAATCGGATGATCCAAATACCCAAAAAGTCTTCAATATCATCACATGGATCTCCAAATTCTTTGCATTCAGCTATTTGGGAACGGCTTTCGTACTTAGAGATGTCAGAAAGATTTGGCATTATTACGGTTCAGTCTACCATTTTGGATACTTCTTCTGGCTTGCTTTGTACCTGATTTCCATGTTATTTTATATGCTTAAGAAGAAGGCCCAGAAACGGGCACCAAAAGATACTGATAAGAAGGAAAACTAATCGAATTAAAAAAATCTATTCCGTCAAATATTTTACTTACGTAATTAATAATACTCTTGAGTTGAATTTACCAATTGGCCATTTATATCCATTATTTTTAGACAACTAATTCCAATAACGACTTATTTTTTTATACCTTTTTATGTGTTTTCTTTTTATTGAAAAAACCACTTTTTGTTGTTAATCTTGAGAAAGGCTATTAGATAAAGATAGTTAGACTTTTGTTTTGTGTGAATTGTGTGATTATTTTATAGCCAAATGAGAATTAATGTAAAATAAAGCAATTGAACTAGTGAACCATTTTAGAAATCTAATGACTAAATATATTAATTAATCAAAGAAGGACAAAAGAGCAATTGGAATCTCAAGTTGTGGGAAGTTCCTTTTAATCAGCAAGGAGAGCTAGATAAGTTCTTGGAATGTGAGCAATTGCCATTCGCAGATCAATGAGAATTGAACTTAAGTATGAATAAGGGGTACTTGTAATTCATAGTTCTGATATTAGACCATTTGATGACAATTTGAATGCGAACCTAAAAGCACCTAGATTTGATACTACTAGAATTCAAGCAGGAACTTCAAGTCGATAAAAGAGTAAAAAGGTCATTATAACAGTTTACCAATACGATGATTTAAATTCTTGTGGGATTCGAACCCAAGATTTAGTATTTCTACAGGTCACAAGATTGTTCCATTAAGCTATCAAGGATATTTAAATAAATGGCAAAATGCTTATATAAACTGCATACTTCTGTTGCCTTGCATAACCATACAGTTATAGAATCTCAGATTAGCCTCGTATCGCATTTTATATTATCTCCAGGCTCTGAATTTTTAATTTTCAAACGCCACTTGAACCTAATCGAGTCATGCCAACTCTGTTTCCATTTATATTTTTTTGGGACAACAAGGAATGACCCGCAAATTTGAATCCTTTAATGTTACTAGCTTTTGTGGCATTTTTAAGTAGAAATGACTAAGCTTCCATTTATTTTAAGGATTGAGCGATCAGAATAACCTTTGTAATCCACAAACTATAGCAATTGAAGACATCACTAAGAATAGACTTTAATCAACAATCAAGGTTACCCCAAAAAATCATCATTTCATCCATAAACCCACGCAAATAGCAGAATAAATTATCCTACACTCAACATTAAGCATAAATTTTTACTTCCCATAATAATTACCAATCCGCTCCTTTATAATGCGTAGATATTTGATACTCTGTAAACTGTTTCGGTTACATTGCAATCATAAGGATTCATTGACTGAGAGACACACTCAATTTCACATAAGAAATGTATGTGCATCAACCCAATTCTCTCGCACAGCACAACATTTTTCCTTTTTTTGCTTTGTTTTTATTATTTTTCAGTACATACTCTCAGTTTATTGTAAGATTTTAATGTGTAAACATCGCATGTGCTGTACATTGAGTTTTACGTGACAGACCAAAATTAAAAAGTTTAAATTATGATATTAAAGAATCCAGTGTATCCCTCAGGGCACACGGAACATCCAGATGATGGACATAAAAAATTATCAGTATTTTTCGCTGCATTATGCATTATTGACTTATTTGGTGTATTTCCAATTGTGACATTACCAAAATCACTCATCTCATGTGGAGTTTATGCATTTCCATTAATATTATTTGTGTTTAGTCTGCAAATCTATACAGCTGTTGTGTTGGGACGATGTTGGGTGATTGCTGAAAAATTAGATCCAAGGATTTTAAGGAAAAATCGCTATCCATATGCTGCGATAGCTGAATTCTCATATGGAACTGGAATGAGAATATTTGTTACAATATTGCTCGATTTAACGGTTTTTGGTGAGTTTCTTTTGATTGACTAGATTCGCAGCATGACACCAAAAAATAATTTGTTATATAGGCGCCGGAATACCAAATTTACTAGTCGCATCGCAGAATCTACAGCTATTGGGATTAAGGATATCGAATGAGTCATTCAACTTTTCATTCTGTTACTTCCTACTTATAATTGGATTATTTCTATCGCCATTGATGTGGCTTGGATCGCCGAAAAATATGAGGTAGGTCATTCTTATGACAGGCTGGAATTATCAACAAATAATTAGCATGTACATTATCAAGGAATGTTCCAAAAAGTACATGAACCATTAATTACGATTAAGTCTTTAAAATGACGCATTTCTTCCACTGATTCAGATTTATTGCAAGCATATCTGTCTGTATATGCACGAGTGTTGCAGTTATGACGTGGATTTGCGTATATTGGGAAACTGATGATCCTGCTGTGACACCGATTGAAGATTTTGATCCGAAACACCCACCTTGGGAGAATTTACTTAAAGGTAAGTGATGATGGGTAGTTTTTGAGGATGTGTAGGAGGCTTTTATAGTATTCTGTAGGTTGTTGTAGATAGTAAGCGATGTGCGTCAATTGACGTTGATGTGACTTTGCCATATCTCGATTCGGTTTGAATCCTGGATTTTGGTTTTCTGGAACACTTAATGACAGTCGTGTAGGTGGGAGGGTCAAAAAGTCTTATCCATGAATGAACGTCATTTGTAAGACTCACTTTGATGAATGAATAATGATATCCACAGAGATTTGTATACGTGCCTAATTATTCAAAGACTGAACTTTCTGAAGATATTAAATTTATACGAAATTTATTTTCGTCCTACAAAGCCTACTGATATGAAATTAAGGCATGTTTATTTTTGGATGCTCTGCATGACAAGATTGACACAAAAAAATTGTAATTTTCTTCTACAACCTTAAATAAAGCTGGGTAACTTTTGTTCTATGAACTTTTTGATTAACATGTACATAGGTGCACTATACCGCCTACATTTGTAGATGCAACTGCATTGTGTGGTTAAAATTCAATTAAATGTATAAGGACTCATATTATATGAATATATCCAGTAGCTGCAGGTATAAATCCATTCATTGATAAAGCCTTAATGATGCATTGTATTGTTATGAGTTGACGGAGGCTGATTTCAGACTTTATTAAACTTTTTCGAAAGAAAATCACTGCAGACACTGTCCTTGATGGATATTGACACAACAAATATTAAGTCCTTACGTCAATACAAAGTATCAATTTACATTGTTTCTCATATCAGGTGAAATAGATGGCAATGGTTGATTTAGACATGTGTACAGAATCGTGACTAAATAAACTTTGAGGATTATATGAAAATTGCCACATTTTCATAATGAATCATTAGACAAACTGGTCCATGTGATGATGCTTATGTTACGCATCGTAATAAAATATTAAAAGTAGCTGCAGATATGAGTTTGGGGTTTAATAGCGCAAAATAAAAAATAAAAAAAATTAAGACAGTCGACAGCATCAAAGTTTTTCTTCAAATGTTAAGGATTCGAATCTTAGACTTATGCACAAATCTTCGTTGGATTTACATTTTGCTATGACTTATAAACTACAAAATCCTCTATATGAATATATCAAGGTACCCCATAGCCATTTAACCTAATTAATCCTCCTCATCCCCTTTACAGCATACGGAATAATTGCCTTCCAATTCGACATCCACCCAATGTTGCTTACAATACAAGTCGATATGCAAGACAAGACGAAAATTGGTCGTGCTGTTTTTAGTGGCATAGTTTTTACATGCTTATTGTCACTAATCACAACAATAATGGTATTTTATACATATGAGCAGTCAATAGCATCAAATGTTCTAGAATCGCTGCCCAAGAGTTGGACGCTTTATGTGATTATTTTATTAGTCACATTGCAACTATGTTTATCGAGTGCTGTGGGAAATAGTGCTTTATTTCAACACATTGAGGATCTGTTGGGGGTTCAAAGACGTAAGTTGATAATCTGTTGATTAAATTGACTGAATGACGTTGTGTCCTTACCACATACATTAATTGAGGTAAATCCGCAGTTGATTTATCAATTAATTTCACTGATGTGCATCATCATGTCATTTAATTTAATTAATTTTATCATGTATAAATTTCCACAGACTTTAATATTTGGCGCTGTATTGTGCGGAGTACGGTTATATGGTTGGCTGTCTTCCTTGGTGAACTCATACCTAAATTTGATCTGGTAACATCATTGATTTACATAATCATGAATAATGACATCAATAAATGAATTTAATTTTAGGTCATGGGCGTTATTGGAGGAACATTGACTGGTAAGGGGATCGTTCATAAATGATGTCAACTTTTAACTGTTTTTTGTTGCTTGGTTAGAACATCCTTTAACCGACTAGAATTCTTGAAGAACTCCCTCCTTCCCTTAAGCTCCATTTTCCTCCTCTCTCTTAGACATCATTTATGAACGACCCCCTAAAAATTAAATGTCATTTGAAAATTTCCATCCTCAATGAACAATTGATTATTTTTAGGTCCATTAATCTTCATTTTACCACCACTTTTTTACACCAAAATGCTGCAATTGGAGAAAATTCACGACGAGGAAATGCGAATTTTGATGCTGGAAGAGTACATGAATGACGAAGATCCATTAATAAAATTACCAAAATATGGCTCTATTCCTGAATTTCATTCAACTAGTGATGAGTCACTTGTGTCTAGATGTCATGATGGAATAATGAAATTACTTAGAAGTGAATGTACATTGTCGATTGTTGTCATAGTTTTTGGAATCTTAGCAACATTCACATCGACATTCTTTAATATGAAAGATTTTCAAAATTTTAGTTTTTGGTCACCCTGTATTCGAGTTTTCACTGGAGATACTCAACCATAAATGACTGTAAATATAGCAAAAGGGATATTCAATTAGTCACAATGGACTGCTACTTATTCAATTATCATCTAGTATTAAGTGAAATAGATATTCTTTATAATTGTACTGTGAATCAGTGATTCTTTGACATGGGGTAATTTAGGAGCAAGACAGAGGGATGGGGCAGATTTTATGGGTAATGGGGAGTTAGAAGGGGTAAATTTTATGCTGTAATTGAAGCTTTCATGGATTTTTAACAAGGAAAATTTAGTTAATTGAAGACATTTTTCATTAAAATAGGGATTATGGTACCTGGATATGTGTCTGGGGTAATGTTGAGTTTCTGGTGTATTTATTTTGAGGAGAGATTGAGATTGACTTGTTGAGAATCCTTACTAAACCTCTATAATTTAAACTTTGTTCCATAAATTCAAATATTCTGCATATTGTCCAAAAATATATCAAATTTTGAGATTCTTTGAAGTAAATGAGTGTCCTGGGGTAACTATAGACGGCTATAGACGTTAAGGGGTATACAATAATAGGACCATTATTATTATATAGGATTGAAGGGAGTCGACCCCCCTATATACAACGCATCTGATTAGCCCCATCACCAAACATTGAATTCTGTAATAAAATTTAATCTAAATAAAATTCAAAAAAAGCTTAAAATTTAATTTTTCGAAAAAGATTTTTCATTTTTATTTGGCATTGTTGTTGATTTTTGTTTTGTTTATTATTCCGATGAAGCAGAAATTGGTGAAATGAGAAAATGTATCTTTTTATATAATTTAAGTTACAAAAATTATTGTATACAATTTCTAACTTTTAAATAGTTCACATTTTTTACGTCAGTTTCTTAAAAAAGTTTTTTTAATAATAAAAAAATCATTTTGTTTTTTCTAAAATGAATTAATATTAAATGTTAAGATGATTTTCATTGGAGTATATTTCGTGTTTTTTTATATTTTTTTGAACTATAAATTATGAAATTTATTTTTCATCTATTTCATTAAATATGTTGACACGATTTGATATTCATGTGTCTATTCTATGACTCTATTGGACCAAGTTCTTGAGTTTAACTTTCACTATTTATTAACTTCCGCGTGGTGCACGGAAGGTATGTTTTGTTTAGTTAAGTTGTATTGAACACAAATTAATGATATTCTGGATGAATGAAGCAACTGTCGTGTCTAGAATTGAAACCCGAGCGAAGCATGCTTCTATTTTGTTGGCATTTGAAAGCCAAATGAGCTCCTCTTCCTCCATTGTGTTGCTCGGGTTACTAGTGTCTTATTATGAAAATTTAAAACAATTTTTTATGATTTTTTTTTAAAACTTGCTTAAAATTCAAATAACTTCACACTAGTCACTATTATTTTTGTATAAAATTCTACTCATATTGCATTTTCAAAATATTTAAAAAATTTGAAATTTTAAAATTTTTTGTTTTTTAAATAAATTTTCCTAATTTTAATTTTTTAAATATTCAAAATTTGAAAATTTCAGTTGAAAAATTTATAAATTTCAATAATTATTAAAGTAAAAAATTGTTCTGTACGCAATTAAAATAGTAAATAATTTGAAAAAATGTGAAATTTCTATTCAAATTCAGGTTTTCCATCCAATAAACATTTTACGTTGCTCAATATCTAGGGCAGTGACTTTCATTAAGAAACTCATTGTTAATCTTTTTATTAAATATTATTTCTTGATGTTTTTTAACTTTTTATAAAGGTACTGTAATTATTGTGTTCAATCATTAACTCCTTGTGCAACTTTCTTCAACGCTAGAAATTAAAATCTTTTAATTTTATTTTTAAAAAATTTCTTGCTGGGATATAAATTAAGTTTTAGACCTGTGCACATGATTCAAGCTGCGAAAAATATTGTTTTTAAAGAATTGTGTCAATGAGGCTTGCTTAATAAATTTGCTATACTTTTAATTGAGTAGTAACTTCTGCAGGTGTTTTAGTTCCTTATAAAAATGTTTTAAATGAGCTTTAAATTTCATGCCGTTTAAAGTTCTGATAAATTTATCATTGGATTTAATATTTTGATGAGGGAATTGGGACTAATTTAGAATAATACATAAAAAAAAAAAATTAAAAAAAAGTAAAAACTTAAATTTTTGTTTTTAAAATTTTAAAAATTTCAAAATTTAACATTTTTTCGTTTCAAATTCAAAATTTTAACATTTAAAAATTAAATTTTAATTTTCAAATTTAAAATAAACTTTAAATTTTTTAAAAAAAAACTAAATTTTAATTTTTTTTAATTTTAACTCTTCAATTTTAAAAATTTTTTTAAAAAGTTTTAAAAGTAAAAAAAAAAATTTAAAAAAGATTTTTTGTTTTAAAAATTCTGCACAAATATCCAAAATGTCCCCATTTACCCCCAAATTGTCCTCATTAATAATTTCGCTAGGCTAATATTTTATTTTGATTAAAAATCTTCAACGTCTATTTGAAGTGCACAAGCTTTTTTTCTTTTTATAAAAATTCGAATTCATGCTACTCGTTCATATCGATATTGCCAAAATATGTAAATCATTTTGATTTTTTTTATAGTTATGCGTAAAATTTACAATCAGAACATTTTTTTCTTCATTTTTTTTATGTAATTTATTCATGCTAAATAATTTCTTAATATTTTTTTTTATCAATCTTAGATGTATATCCTGACATCCAGCATATTTAGCAACTTTCTAAAACGAAATTTAAATCATATCACTTTGTGATGAATATAGGAAGAGAATAACTAAGTGCATGCTAGCATGCATGCGAATAAAAATGAAATTCGAGGATTTCTTACAGAAAGGGGTTTTAAATTTTTTTTAATAACGTAAATTTATTAATTGATTTTTAAAGAAATTTTCCATAAGGATTTAAATAATTTTTTTGAAATTGAAATTTAAAATATTT
This sequence comes from Chironomus tepperi, assembly GCF_022539635.2. Lineage (NCBI taxonomy): Eukaryota > Metazoa > Arthropoda > Insecta > Diptera > Chironomidae > Chironomus > Chironomus tepperi. The sequence goes on along the minus strand of NW_027226552.1, from coordinate 588,970 downwards.
TTAAAATTTTAATTTTGATTTATTGAATTTAAATTAGTTTTTATTTTTAATTTATATTGAAATTTTGATTATTTAAGATTAAATTTCAACATCAAAAAAATCATTTAAATCACTAGGATTAGGAACATGAAGGAATGATTATGTTTCTAATAAATTTTTTACACATTTTTTTTTCATAAATAAATTCTCCAATTTTCAATAAAATAGCTATCCATTCCTTCAATAAAATAAATTAATTAACAATTCAATGTTTTTTCCATAAGGAATAAAAAGTTTCATTTCAAATCCAATTTTTTCATTTTAAAAAATATTTAACAAATTTTTCCTTTTTTCAATTCAACAAAAATTAAGGAAGATTTTAATAGATTTCAATTCAATTTTTAGTGTGCAAAGAACAAACAAAGTTAATCTTGTGAAGAAATAAAATCTGTGATTTTAAAAATCTTTTTCAGTTTCTTTCACTCACTACGACAATAATCACAAAAATTTCGATAAATATATATAATTTTTTTGTATAATAAGAGCTTATTATTAGGGGTAGATTGGTGGATTTTGGGTGTCAATTTGCAAAATTTAATTTTTTTTATATTCTTGAATTTAAATTATTTTTAATTTTCAATATAAAATGAATTCAATTTTACAATTCAATTAAATTTCATTTTTCATTTAAATTGAATTTAATTTTCAATTCAAATTAAATTAATTTTTTAAATTTTGGAATCTAAAAAAAATTTTTTATTTTTAAAAATTTTAAAATTTAAAAAATTTGAATTTCTAGTTTTAAAAATTTAGAATTTTTTAAAGTTTTTAAAAACTTAATTTTTAAAACTTTATAAATTCAAAAAATCAAAATTTTCAAACTTTTAAAATTTTTTTTTTAAAAAAAATTCTTAAAAAATTTTGAAATTTTAAAATATTTGAAATCTCCAAAAATCCACCAACACCCCCTAAAAATTCCACCGAAAAAACGTCATTCAACACTTTTCTTTATACATAACTCGTAGCTACAACTTAGTTTTTATTTCATTTCATATAATTATTGTTGACTTTTAAAATATATTTTTTTATCAATTTTTTATTTCATATACTTTCTCATTTTAATATATTTTTACTTCATTCTCATAGATCAAATAGATTATTAATATTGTGAGCTCATGCTATGTTGCAAATATCCATAAATCACAATTAATTATTATTCATACTTTATTATTTTTTATCATTTATTGATTCTGTTTTTGTTTTAAAACTTTGGCAATCAAATTTCCATCATTCTCTTAGAAGATTTCTTTTTTTTTGAGTTTAAAAGCTAAAAAGGTTAAATCTTTTTTTTTTTAAAAATTTCTGCACTAAGTTTGCAAAATTTAAAATTAGTTTCTTTTTTGCATCGAGCTTTGTTATATGATTTAGATTATGATATTGTTATGTGGGGATAAAAAAATTTGATTTGTAGATTGAGGCAATGATTAGAAGATTCTGAAGTGAAGTTTAAGGATTCTTGTGTTGCAATCGAGATCGAGATTGCTGAATTTGCTGCTTGATCTCAATGATTTGCCGATATTGAGAAATTAGGAACCCTTAGTGAAGCTTAGTAGTCGTTTAAGTAGATTGAAATGTTTGTTGTAAGTTGGTGAGTCAATAGTGAAGTGGTCAAGACTAGTGGCAATGACCCTGGCTCAACAAACTTAGGTTCAAGTCCTAGGATTGTGATTTTTGTCAAGTTTTGTCAACATTTGCATCAATTTGTTCTGAAATCCATATCATGTCTCAATGCTAATAAAATAAACTGTCTAAATATCTGCAAGGAGCTATTTTAAGTTCTTAAGATGTCTTTTCCAATTTGTATATTGAGGTCCTTAGGTGTTTCTCAACTTAAGTTTCAATAATATTCTATAGTATGTAATATCAGTTAAGATCCTTAAAAGGAGTGTAATTTTGAAATGAGTTCCCAATGTTGTCCTATCTCCACAGATTATGAGAATCATCACATGCTACCGTGATGCCACTAAGAGATTTGATCTCAAGAAATTGACGTTGTCATGACATTGACATCATTTTACCAAGGGAGTTCGTTTGTCTGTTCAAGGATCGAATTCGAAACAGTTGAATTTTTAGTACATACGATAATAAGCAGCCAGCATAATCCATCTAAAGTAACAATCCAAATTCACCTTAAAATCTCCTCCAATCATTGCTCCTTTTTGTATATTTAGGATTAGCTATGAAATGTAAGGGTAAAAATTCTAAACAATGAAAAATTTTCGAATCAATATTAGAAAAAAACAATGCGGAAATAGCAACAATAAATAGGGAAATAAAAAAAGAGATCCACAATAATTCTGTGATATATAAAAGAAATGAATCATCAATAAACATTTTGTTTTTGTTTCCTCTAAAGCTGATTGTGTTAATTTGTTTTTCAATATAATTCTTATCATAGACTTTTTTACTATATAATATTCATCATCTTCATTTCTTATGCTTGATAATTTTTTATGAATAACATTTTTTATAGCTTGAATGATTCCTTAAAAATTTCTATTGAGCTCAAAAAAGTTGTGAAAGAAATTTTATATATATATATATATATTTTGAAATAGTTTTTTGGTTCATTTTCATTTCACGATAGACAACAAGGAAGAGTGAAGATCGATTCCTAATTTCTCTAAAATCCGCTTGACGTCGATTTAATGTCGAATAATAATAAAAAAAATTTTCAGTGTTTTTTGTCCACAGCAATTTTTAAAAATTTATGCTAAAAATGTTCATCATCGACTATGCTTTAACATTAACCATTATCCGATGTTGAGGTAGTGCTTGCAAGTGACATTGGACGTTTGCCATTGATACCTGCACTGCTTGGTGTTGATGAGGTTTCACGTAAAGCTAATTGATAGGCGACTTCGAAGGCCTGACCTAATGTAAGGATTATTTCGGTTGCTAGTTCCTACGGGAGCGAGAAAAAGAGGGGGTAAAGTTGGGGTTAGTGATGCGTTTTTGACTAGAATTTGAGGAATTCTGGGGATCATTCAAAAATGACGTCAAAATTTGGGTCTTAGTTAGTGTTGTCCAAACTGTGTGCCATAAATCGCATGTTGTGTGCGGTTTCAGTCAGACTCACCACCAAGGTAGGTCATGACATGACACAATTTATGGACAACACTGGTCTTGGAGGTCTGGTACCCCATAAATATATAGAGTTCTATAAATCAATTTTCATCCCAGACGTCATTTACGAATCACCCCCAAATCCAAACAATAATCCAAAAATATTCCAACTTACCATACTGTCAACATTGAACACATGACAATAATGTATATTATTCTCGAAATCTTTGGTAATGTATGCGAAATGTGAAAGATCTTCGGCATCTTGACACGCGCAGTCGATATTCTTAACGCTAAGCAAACAAAACAAGACAACAGTACATTTTAAATCCAAGAGTCAATAAAAATTAAGTCCATCATCTTACCTGTGCTCACAAATGACACCTTGACTGTCAATATCAATAAATTGTACGCCTAAATGTGAGATTGCTAGGCAAACAGGTCGCTTTACGTTTTGAATTAATGACGAGTGACTTGGTGATGATGATGTCATAAGTGCACCTTTCTTGAGTTTTAGGATTGATTTTCTGGTTGATTCGGTTCCGCGGAGCTCTTTGATGATTGTCGAGCCGAGGTACTGATTGGAAAAAAGTCGTGAAATGTTAGGGAATTGCCAAAAATCAGACATAAATGATCAACTTACAAATACTTCATATCGAATAGTTCCAGCAATGAGAGCAGCTGCCGAATGCTTCCACGTTGCCTGCATACTTCCCTGATTTGATAACAGCAACTCTGATGGTGACCTAATCTCAAGATTATTGGCTCTAACAGGCGGTTGAGGCGCCATTCGATTCTTTTTATGTCGTGACGATGATGCTGACCTTGCAACAGGTGTAGGCTTGACTTTCTTCGGTTGATTATTGTTATCACTTGATTCATCATTGTTAATGTCTAGCGCATTATTTGAACATGTATCCTCATTAATCTCCTCTATGTTTGGTGGTTCTAATCGTTGTCCAATTAGTGAATAGAGGATACGCTTTCGATGACCAATTTTATTAATTTCTAGCACAGCTTGCAGTTCAATATCCCAGATTGTGTAGATTTTTTCCATATCAATGTACAAGTGCTTCCTGAAAATCAAGTTAAATTTAATTGAGAGCCAATTAAAAAAGTGTGGAAGTAAGGAAATTATTGAGGTTGGGTGAATGAAGCGCATTTTTGTTAATTGGATGTTTTGGCTGGTTTTTTTTGATATTTAGGAATCTAAAAGTCAAGAATGATATTTGAGCTAGTAGCTCAGCTGGTCATTCGACCACCCATAGTGAAATCGACACCAGCACATCCACTTTACAAAAAAATACACTCTTGAAAAATCAATTCAAGTCAATTAAATATTTCAGGTTCGCCGACTTACTTAAAAACATCAACATATTCATCGAGATGTATTGAGGCCAGCCATTGATCGGCCGTCAGTATTGGATGTTGATTATTATTGAGTTTATTATTCTTATTACTTTCAAGTAGCGTCGGTGGTTTTGGTAATTTGAGAATTTCATTAAGTAGAACATGACGATCTTTCTCGGATATACCGCAAATTTCTAAATCATTTTCATTTGTTATCAGTCCGTTGAGATAGTCGAGATTGTCATATCCATTCTCATTTAATTGCTCCTCTAAGTGCTCTAAATTAATATCGACTAGCCATTTCTTTAACGGTGTGAGATTCTCATCAACTTCTGGTATTGCATCTTCAACTCCCTTTCCATCACTTCCATTTTCACATTTAAAATCTTTTAATCCTAATCGCTGTCTGAATTCATTCTCAATATCATTCACAAATACAGATTCACGTGCGATTCCACTGCCAAATGATTCCATAATCTCGGATATTTTTGCCCATTCTTCTTGCTCATCAAATGGACTCATCAGATTTACATTCCGCTCTACATTCACTTCATCCGCATGATTATTATTATTGATACTTGATGTCGTTGTCGTTGTCGTCATGTGTGTTCGACTTGGATCATCTTTATGCTGTAAATGCTGTGTGAATGTTGATAAATGTGTCGTAAAGGTGCTATTTGGATTATTTAACGTCATTGTTGATCCCTTAAAAAGACCTGTGAATGGAAAGAATGGAGATATAAGTCGTGTTGTTGGATGGTGATAAGTCCGAGCTGTACATGAGAGGTTTATTGAGTTTCGGGTGTGAATTTGAGTCTTTTGAGTTGGAATTCTTAGAATTTGAGGTTATATGATGCTTATGAGCATCCATAGCTGTCTAAATTAGAAAATCAAACAGTTAGCAGCCTCAGAAGCTATAATCAACTGTAATAGTCTAGTTCAGCTCTCAATACTCTTACTATACTTGAATTAGACCTCAAAACTCATAATTCACACCACACCTTCATACAACTCATGTTTCAATGCACAACTCGGGTAAAGAACGACACAAAAAAAGAATGCAAACAAAACTCTGAAGAAGAATGTAATGTAATTAATGGAAATGTTAATGTAAACATGAGAGACTATTTAAATAATGTGAGAATTATCATATCACACACATGTATGGGCTGTTTATTGTTCCCACTTATATGGACTTGTTGGATGATTGAAATTCTGTATGGCTTGTAACATTTCTCTAATTTCATGTCATATGATTGTGGGCTGTTATGAGCCTTTATACATTCAAATTATCTCTTATTTTATGATTGCTTTTATTTTGAGACTTTTTGTGCCTTGTCGATAATGAATTTATGGTTAATTTCCATTTGATTATTCGAATAAAAAGGCATGTGTCTATAAAAATTAATAAGGTTTATCATCGGAACTATAGTTTGATGTCTGTAAATATACTTTTGAATGGATTCGGTAAGATTGCTTTTGGATGTTTATGTAGATTATGACTAGGTGGATTAAATTTCATAGCTTCATTAATATTTTATGAATAGCAACTACTTATATAGTAATTATTAATGATTGTGTATGAATCCTTTTGATTACAGCTAACTGTAGTCAAATCTAAAGAAAAGTTGTACTGAAGCATTCATTAATGATGTCAAGTGAGAGACATAGCCTGTATTTTTTATCCTTTTTGGGTTTTGATAGAGTTCTATTTACTAAAATAGCATGGCATTACCCAAAAGTTCGCTGAATTAATCCAAGTAACTGGTATTAGGCCAGCATGGCCCCGGCACCAAGTCAGATTCACGCCTCATTTCAATCGGTTACCAATTTGTATTATTCAGGTTTTATCTAGGAACATACCTTAGAAAATCATATTAAGACCTAATATTCTGCACTTTAAGACCCCTCCTACATCATTTCCTATTCCACCTGACGTCATTTACAAACGACACCAACTAAAAACCCATAAAACATCTCAAAGACCCAATTTTTCTCGTAGTCTCTTGACTTTTTGTGTGCAAGAAAGTATTTCAATAACTTAAATGGTAAGAAGCAATACACATTATTGTCTGTATCGATTTCATTGAACAATATTTTTTAGTAGTTACCCCAATTTATACGCGATTTTTATGGCTTCTCCTTCACATGATTCATATCGTCAATTTGTTATTTTTCTCAGAATTAATTTTTTAATAAGACATTTCCATTTGCTTGACATAATCCATAGTGACCACATATGGTATATGAGCCAATAATTCATATATTTTTGATTATCAATAAAGTCCTCTGGCTGATGACGATTCTCTAATTTCATAAATGGTACGACTATCAGATGGTCATCATGTGGCTGTTATTATATCATAATTCTGTTTATTTTATCGCTTTTCGGAAGCTGTGAGGCATTAAAAATGTTTTTAAAATCGATAATAATTGTCAGTGTCGTGCTTACTAAGAACTAACTGTTTATGTCATTTGATATTAATATCATCATTTGTAGAATTTTTCTAGATCATCTGCGCCATTCTTCGTTAATTGGTTTGAATTCTCTGCTGGATTATAATTTTTAGAATGTTCATTAACAGCTGACTATGTGATGAGTTAATTAAAATTTTCTAGTAATTTAATGTAAACATTTAAAAAAACATTGACATTGAGTTTGAACTTGGGAATTTAAAATTTAAATAAATAGGATGCTGTGGTCTTTAAACAGAGTGTGGACTAGAATATTGTAGTCCATATAATATATATAATATATGGGATATGGGATATATATGGGAATCTGTCAGTGCAAAAGTAAGGCCTCTGAGGCCGAGTGGTTAGGCAACAGACTGAATATCTGTAATGATCTCAATTGTGAGTCCCTGAGTTCAATTCCCACCTGAGACCGGATCTTTTAATCGGCAGAAAGAGAAACTAGCTCCAAAAATGACTTCATTGAGGGTTTTCAGAATAGATTATGGTCATTTCCTCAACGTAAAATGGATCGACTCTTCTCGTTTTACTTGACAACGCTCAAATGTAGATCGTATCCTGCACATATTGAAGAATCTGGTAAAAATACGAGGAAGGGAGGGTAACTGACCTCAAAATCTCCCTTTACTCCTGGAACGCTCCTTTCATATCATATTATACCGTTTCAAACTTCCTTAATCTCAATATAAATGCTTAAAAGCTTTTAAAAGCAATAAAACATTGAGACTAAAGCCTTTCAGTTCCAACAAATTCATCATAACTCATAAATTCTCTAATATTCTAATTTACATGAATTTACTATCATAAATATTCAACCTAATCCATATTTCTTCCTAATTGGATTCAACTTGATTACTTTTGAATTGATAAATATTAATTACAATTATAAAACTTTTCCATAACATTTTCAGTAAAATTCCATCAAATGTGTCATAAATTTTCCATTTAATTACTAAGTCGTTAAGAACATTGTCATATATACGTATGTAGCTTAGGAATTTCTAATGAATAGAATCATAAAACTTTCTCATTAAAATTTCAATTTATGTTATTTTTTATTTACTTGAGCATCATTTTAGTCATATCCATTCAGTATATGTAAATAAGTATTAATTTGTATGCATTTTCAAGTCATTTAACTTCCATAACATTTTAAAAACTGGATCTGATATTGTTTATGTTTTTGAACGTCATCAATATCTCTGGAATTTATTATATCCAAACAAGATATTTTATGTTGTGCATTTGAAAAATGAGTTTTGACTACTTTTGACAGCTAAACATGATCACACTTTGTTTTATAGCAGCAACCTGCTTGTCAAATGACTGTCATTACATTTCTATACAATTTCAGCTGTAAAATTAATGAAATCTCAACAAAAGATTAATGAACATGTTCAGTAGATAGACTAAATATTAGAAATAGGGATTGTTTGGAAATGACGGTCTTTAGGAAGGGTCTTAAGATTAAGTATCTCTTCTTTAAGCAATACCCTCCTAGAACTTAGCTTTGGCTCTAGACTGATCTAAGTTTTTGCATTTAAATTGTAATTTGATAGATTATAATCAAATTCTTCCTCAATTTAAGCTGTAGAGCTCCCCCAGCCCTGATAAGAAGGAATGTGTCCCCAGGTCAGAATCAAGTCGGCAGAGGCTGGTTCATTGACCATTTCAACACCTTGTGCTTTGCAGGCCATTGACTTTTGGTCGTATTTTGCAAACAGTCACCAAACTAGATCCATAAAACCTCCATTCTCATAAAATATCCCATAAAAGCCCACAGTCCGATCATCAAGATAAACATTTTCCTATAAAATGAGTTTACATCAACTTGTAGAGCCACAAACAAATGATTAAGATGTGAAAATTACACATTTCTGTCAGAAATAATTACAGTATGGATTAGATAGACGAAACAACAGCTACTTTAAAAGATTATATATAGGCATAACACGAAGCAATAATAATAATTTGCGGATTCTCATCAACCAAAAGAAGAAGAAGCTATCGACAAAATTTTTAAAGAAATAAATAACAATAGCTATAAAAATAATGAAGGTAATATTCAACATTGACTGCTTATGGGACTTTCTGGTGGATAGAATGAAATTGATTATACGCGACTAAAATGAATAAAAGCTGTAGAATATTTAGAAGGAAATTTTCTCATCGGACTTTTTTGATTTATGTCATTAAAAAAAATCAAATTGAGCATGTAGAAAATGTCTTATTTGGAAGCGATGGACTTTGTTGGATTATTCTTGAATTTATGACATTTCAATATTCAGCGGTGATATTTTAGATTGAGGAATGAATTTGAATAGTTGTTCATCCCGAACAGTGCGGAGTGTTCGGGGGAACAGCAGCTCGCTACGTCCCAGTATTGACGGCTATATGCGAAACTGTCCTAACGACATCATAAAAAATTTTTTGAAAAAAAAAAGATATGTACGCAGATAATACATTTCTGATAACACTGTAGGATTCGAACCTTGGACATATCACAGTTTATATTTTAATCAAATGTCCATATTAATTCTTCAGATATAAAACTGCAATTTACATCTATTAAAGTATTAAAGTAGTAAAGTCAACAGTAAAAATCCTGTTTGACCTACTTTTGAAATATTCATTCCGAAACGTGAATGACATTTCAATTTGAAAATATTATTATTTTTTTTTAATAAAATCACATCCACTTGTCTCTCTCAATTGGCACTTCAAATGACATTTTAATAATTTTCGACGATAATAAATTAGTCATCAATCATTTACTTTATATAAAGTTGATATCACGAAGGCGATGTACAAAATATCGCAGACAATAACTTACAAGCGCCTCTAACTGACAACTTTTATCATTAAATTTTATTTGTTCTTATTTTTTCGCACTTCCTCGCTATTTACGTAGATTGTTTTTTATGTTATTTTCACGTCTATTTAATTTATTTTTAAAACACATTACTAACTTTTTGTTATTTTTAATTTTATGTGCTGTTTCAAGTTCAATGAATTTTTATAACAATTAAGGTCTCAAGTTCACTGCACATACACATAAAGTGCTTTATAATACCACAAAATTTTTTATTTTATCAAGCTAGTTCTTATTTTTGACAAACACAATAAAGAAGAGACTGTCTTAACTGTAATCACATGTTGAAAATTGTTAGTACATTCCAATTAGCACCATAAAAAGTCATGAATCAACCTGTTGAGCGCGCGCAAGTGAGACTCTTGTGAATCATTTTAATTGAATAAGTTGAGCATATTGTTGTTCTGCTGTAGCTTTTGTGGAATAAAAAATTAAATAATTTATTTTTTTCGGTTCACTTTTGTAGTTCTTTTGGAAGTTGGTTTGGGATAGCGCATTATGTTCATAACGCGCATTGTTGGGTGATAGTCATGGGGCTAAAAGGGAATTGGTCAAGTTCTAACACATTCAATCAGATAGTAAACCAGAAATCAACTAGAAATGACAACATTAATGCTGAGAGTTGTTCAGGCAAGCTTGGAACTCATGATTAGACTGTTAAACCATACTAAGGTGTCGTTAGGGGAATTTCAAGTCTTGTCACTACCACGGCGACATACTGATACTTTGGCGAATACGACGTACTGTTCGGGCAAGTAAGACCCCAAAGTGAATGCCCCTGGCTACACGCCTGACGATGTAACCTAAGCCATAACTTCAAACTATCCAAAATCCACAATTTCACACCTAAAATTCATCCAAAAATTCAACTTTAAACGTTTTAAAAACAATGCCATTGTTATTATGCTCTTCCAATCACGCAACACATATCTATTCATGTGAAACAGACACAAAAAAAGTAAAAAAATTGAGTAATCAAGTGTAATTTTTGCATGCCATTGTATAGACTTTAAACTCTACATTTATTTATTTTATTTTATGCATTTTCATAGACTATTTTTATTGTTGCAATAAATGTAAGAAAGAAATACGCGATAAACTATAAAAAATAATATTGTAGACAGTACAAAAGGCATAGCGAGAAATAGAGAAACAGAGTCAAATCGAGTTCATATTGATGTGAATGAACAAATTTCCCGTAACACAAATCTTTGGACTGACTTTATTCTCTTTCTCAGTTTTTGTTTTGTTACAAGAAGTGTTGCAAGGCACTGAAACTATATGCTGTTAAATTTTGCATTTCTAATTAACTAGCTATTAATTGTGAATCGGCACAGGAAATCTCTGTGTTGATTACAAATTATATGCTGCGCCTTCTTGTTATTTAAAGGTATGCGATCAAGATAATTAAGAGTTTTGGACTATGGAAGCTTAGATGCTAATTAAAGTCACATGGACTTGTTAGTGAGACAAACAGAAAGACTTTGGAGAATTATGCAGTGTCATGTAACGGTTGTTAAGCATTTGAAAATAATTTTTATGGAAATTTGCAGTATTTTGTCGGTCAGGGATGGATTTTAGTGCGGCTGCATTCCGAGAAATGCTGTTTGACAGGCTTTACAACTTGAATGATACTCTATCTGTCCCGAGCAGCAAAATCTTGTGACTAGACCATCGCTACATCACTGCCTTAACAGTAAAACGGGTAAATGACATGAAAATGGATTGACTGCACTCTGTACGGAACTATGACGGTTGTACTTTGCACATTTTAAGCACCAAGCCCTTCAACTCGTCCTCTACTCTTCCTTATCTTCCAATTCCATCCCACACTCAAATCCCCAAAACCACCAACCCTGCACACTTCAATAGCTTCTTCCAAAACAATTTCCACTTAACTGCTTAACCTTTTCGCAGAAGAATGACTCATGAATGAGTTAATTGTATATCTTTGAGGTCACGCCACAGTTTAATATAGATTATATTGCAAAAAAATATTTGCGACAACGACTGTAAACTCCCAGGATTATGTTTACATTGACTGTGTGAGCTCATCTCGGTACTATAAATATCGTTGTCGAAATTTCGCTTGAATAAATATTGTTAACCTAAATTGTTTCATTTGCCAAAAAATATGAATTTGATCCACGTTAAGGCATGACCTAAAATCTTCTAGTTGATAACAATTTTGGTGCAGAAATTTTTAATGCCTTTAATACGACGCACATGATACAGAAATAGTCCAAAACAATTTTATCGGAAGCAAATTCCGATTTTTCATGTGAATCAGCTTGGAGTGAAGCTTCCTTCATAAATGATGTCCACTTCAGACTAATCACAAACATTTGAGTGCCAATTTTTGTCAAAATATGTCAAATTTCATGGAACAATGAACATAACTGCCTAGTTTGATAAGCATATAGCTTTGACATTCAATTTGTAATTTTACTGCCTTAAAAATATTCAACCGCAAAACCTTATCAACAAGTTCTTGACCCTGAAAAATACCACATTAGAAATTTATTATCAATTCGTCGCAATTACGCCCATTTTTAATGCTTTCCAACTATAAATAATTCACTTCCAGAGAGTCCAGAGACTCGTTAAAATATTCATCACAACATGCAGTCTAGACATCAGCAATTCAAATTTTGAGTACCCGAAAAAATCCTCTCCAAAGTTCGTAAGCCTTGAATCATCATCATTTACATATAGAGAGAGTTGCGGTTGTCTCAATAAATCAAGATTATGGAGAATATACTTTTATTCTTATGGGGAGGCATTTGCGAATGATGTAACTCTTGAAAATGGGGTGACTGTGCATGTGCCAAATGACATGATGCGGCATTTTTCATTTTATACCATAAAAATAGGACAAAAACAGTTCGCGTTGCTGTTAGGGCACTTAAATGCCTTGTCTAGTATTGCAATTGAGTGCCAAAGTACACCAGTGTGTCCAGAGTGCCAATGACACCATACCTTGCACTGTTTAGGTCATGGATTGCCATCAAAATGTGCGAAATATACTGTCAAAATTTTTTTAACATGCAATTCAATGGCAGTAGTGCAAGACTAAGTGAGAATGCCTTACAATCAAATTTCACAATTGACGTCATTTACGTACACACCCCAATAAATGCAGAATATATTTTTATTTATTCTTTATTTATTAAAATTGTTGATCTCGCCATTGTTGAATTTCCTTTTCTTCTCTGAAATGTTGAAGAAGTTGCTTAACACTTTTAGCGATGATTGTATCTCTGAATGGATATTATTTTTTTTGATGTTTGTCTATTGTGATTTTGAATGGATTATTTGGAGATATTGAATAGTGTATTTTTGTGATTTTCAATAGACATTTTGATCACTCGATCATTGACAATAGTGAGTTTGTATAGAAATTAATAAGCTTATTTCCTCTCACTTTCAAATCACAAATAAGTCTAAACAAAAGACAAGAAATTTTTGAAAATTCACCTCAATTAGAGGTTAATTTATTACTTTTGTAGTCTGTCAAACATAGAAAAGCCACATACAATAGAAGTTAAGATGTGAGACACGCGTTGACAATGTTTTTGTAAGCAGCTGCCAGCTGATAATCTCTATAGATCATAACAGGGCATTTGTAATGCTAAGGTAGTCATTTAAATAATGCTTGAAAGACTAGGTTGGTGACAAATGCTTTTAAAGGGAGCGTAGAACGGGATTGAAGGGAGTTGTGAGTCAATGTTCGTGAATTTTTGATGAAAGGCTGGCTGATTGTTCTTAATTTGACATGCTGGCTGATATTCAGCAACTGAATGTCTCAGAATAGCCAACTTTTGCAGATATCCAACATTTATAGAATCAAAAAAAGTTAAGCAATGTGCTGTTCGGGCATCATGTCTAGAATCATTCAAAAAACCGTATTGCCATGTCATTGAGATTAAAATCTTAGATATGCATACAAATGATTTTTTTTCTTTGCATTCTCTTTCTTCAAGATTCCTGGATAACGATAATGGATAAATATTATTTCTAAATACACACATCTGCTAATATAAATATTCGCAAACAGAAGAGCTTCTTGGAAATGTCATGAAGTAGCAGATTCATCACGTACATGAAATCATTATTAGACTATGAAGTTTTGCAGCAGAGATGATTGATGGTGTGTTTTTCTTTCTAATGTTTAGGTTATGTCAATGTTATTGAGTTGATCTGCTGCCTTTTGATCTTGTTTTTGGGGATTTTTAATGTTTTGAGGTTGTATGGAGTTAAGGGACGGGCAACTTAGGTGACATAGTTTGTCACTCTTCTTGCTGTTGTCATTTTTGGCACTTTAAACACCTGCCATCCGGGACTAAGGAAGTTTGATTGAGCAATTTGTCATCCCTAAGCCATAATTCGCATGCAATCACCAATTCCTCGAATTCCAATGAAATAATTTGTCATAACCACATAGAAAGTTCTAACAAGAACGCCAACAATCCAAATTCACTTAATATTCATCGCAATACCTCATGAATCATGTAAGCAACCACTTATGAATTAATGAAGTTATCAGAATTTCACCATACGTACTCAATGACGTCATCGATGAAGAATTTTTTTCGCAACAATTGAATTGGAATTTCGTGAATGAAAAAAAATTATTTTATATCAAATTTACATGCCGCGAACCTTGAATGGTTAATGGCCTAAGTCGCACTGAATTGCAATATTTTTTAATATTCTGCAACAGCAATTTGTATTTTTAATTTATTTTTTACGATAGGTCAGCAATTATAGAAAATAATATGATGAGTTTTACTTTATTATGTAGTAAATTATCAACAAGTGACCAGGAAGATTATTATGTACAAATTATAAGGAACTAATAGGAAGTTTATGAGAAATATGAAAATGTATGCAAATTAGTAAATAGTAATGATGATGGGGTCAATATCAAGAGGTAATATTGTAGGATTAAGTACGGATTGACCTTATTGCTGAGGATTCTAGTTGTAGAAGATGCCTGCTATCTTAAATGCTAATTTGTGGCTATTGAACTCAAACATGACGTTAAAAGACGTTAAAGCAGCTGTGACGTCTGCTTTTAACCTTTTTTTCGACAAAAATGGGACTTTCCACAGTGTGCCGTTAAGTAACGATGTCACATCTTGGTGATAAGCCAAGATTGAAACCATTAGTGTCCTGAAGCACACAGATTGAACAACACTGATCTATATTCCTCAATATCATCATAATTTGATCCTAGCACTCATAACTCAAACATTGCATACCTCATAAATACTATTCAGGTTCACTAGCTGCAAATATTTCTCTAATAAATTAAAATCACGTGTAGGTGTATTCCTAGAAGAAGAAATATATTCTCTCTAAGAAATTGCACTTCTTTACACGAATTGACCTCAATTTATTTACATTCTGTTTAGTTCCTGTGAAATAACCTGATTTTATTGGGAATATTAGTCATGAATCCCCCAGAAGGTGTGAAAGTTTTATTTATATCATTATAATGTACATTTTTGAATTTACTGAATGGTCGGATAAGTGTTGGACTTAATTTGTATAGGATTGGTAATAAACTATGGATTGCTATAAAGGATTTGGCTAAGAATAGTATTGTGCTGCTTGAAAAGGTTGCTTAATTGAAGACAGAACATTTCCAGAAGATTTCCAGTCCATTAGACAACAATCTACATGTTAAACAGCAATATCAAAGCTCAAACTACCTTACTGACCCAACATTTGACTCAAGACAGATTTAGGACTGCTTCATCATAATATATTATTAAATATCATGTATAATTTTTTGACATAAACCAGCCCAAAGCCAGTACAGAATATAATGTATCATTTTTTAGTCAAATAGACATTAAACACGTTGAAATCTATACCTGAGTCTGACTTCTTTCTGATAATTTAATTACAGACTTGAATTTTCACATGGATTGTTGATATTAGGAAGTTCAAACCGAAAGATTTCAATTGGCACTCGGTGAAAAAAATTTTATTACAACATTCTGAAAAGTTTATACTGAATGTATAGGCAGTAGACACAAGTTATTGATTCCGAATTAAAATTCTTCGACTGAAGATATTTTCCAATTTTTTTCTTTCTTTCTCGCGCGATATTTTTAGTCGCAGAATTGGCAAATTGATGATTTCACTGATTATGTATCTGGTCAAATATTGTGGTTTGTGTAATATTTTAGGAGAGAATTTTGTGGTCTGTTCTTCTGGTTTGATGTCTGTTTGTGTGTCTGTCTACCTGCCGTACTGTCGTCAGTTAATCAGTAGTTCTGTTCTTCGGTCTGTCCGTCCGTCAGCAAGTCAGTTCTTCTGTCTGTTTGTCAGTTGATCAGAAGTTTTTAGCTTCTGTCTGTCCATCCGTCAGATAAACAGTAGTTCGGCTCTTCTGTCTGTTCGTTCATTAGCTAGTCAATAGTTCTGTTCTTCTGTCTGTCTATCTACTCATTTGTCCGTCTGTCCATCCATCAGCTAGCTAGTCTATAACCCGAACAGCAAGTTAAAGCACCGATGTGCCACCTTATTAAAGGTAAAATGTAAAATTACTCTAATGGCACTTTCTTATTGGATTTCAACCCTTTTTTAAGACAAAACCCTTTTTACAAACTGTACCGTTGCATTGTGCAGCTCAGGTAAATGCTTGACCATTTGCCCGACTCTCATGTCTCTTTTAATTCTCATCCAAACACTCATTTACTTCCCAATTGTAAAATGATAAACACTTTTTATATGAACAGTGCGATATAATGTAATCTATCGACATTCCATTAATAAAGTTCATTACATTCTCACATGTGTGACTCAAACTCACTTTATTATCACATACGAGGCAAACTAATTAATATTTATTTTTATTATTGTACTATATAACTTATCACTTTGCGATTTAAATTCACGTTTAGTTTATTTTATTTTTTTTCTCAACAAAAACAACTGCAAAATGCACAACAATTCGTGTCTGTTGTCGTTTTGCTGGAGAAAGGAGGAAATTCAATCTTATTTTATTTTTTTCTCGTCTAATAAAATATTTTTTTTTGCTACAAACAAAAGAACGAACTCAAAATTATATAGGAAAGAAAAAAAAAACAGTCGTAACACTGTTCACGTCTACATCTGCCGATCAACTGACTGGCAGTAAATAAAAATGCATACACACGAACAAGAAGTTGAAAGAGAAACGAAAGTAAAATATATATAAAAAATTCTCTCAGCAATGTGCTTATTCAAATGTTGTTTTCTGTTTCGACTTCTTTGTATGTCTGTTTATCTGGCAGGCTCAAACTACTGGCTATATGTAGTACACTCTGTGAAATCTTATCAGACGACTTTTTTGTGTTTAGAGATTTCTTGACTGAGTGCTTTTTTTTTTGGGTCTTTTGTTTGCGTTAAGATATTAGACTGAGTATATACATTCAGGAGTGGAATGTTGTGAGTATTGCGGGGATTCTAGTCATATCGACAAAATCCCGGAGTAGACTAAAACCAGTTAGAAATTGACATTAACTTGGCTTTGACTAGCTATAGAGTATTTTTGTCCCCTCGGGCATTCTACATAGTAGGTTGAGAACTCGGTCTCTGGTGGGAATCGAACCCACATCCTCACCAAGGGAGAATTACAGATATCCAGTCTACTGTCTAACCATTCGACCACAGACGCCTTACTCTTAAAATGATAGATTCTCCTATACATATATGACTCAGTACCCCAGATTCCACTCTGTTTATACAACTCAGGTAGTAATTCCAAAATGCATAGTGTAATATTCAATTGTTCATGGCTTTGAGGATTAACAAGTCTTTTAATAGCTGGAAACTTGATCATTTTTAAACCAGAACTCCAAAATCAATCATCAGATAGCTGTTAAGTCAACTACAATTGTGTTGCTCGGGTATTAGAATTCCCCGACACCAAAATCAACCTGAATCCCCAACAAACTCCATTTCTAAGCACTCAATATCAATTTCTATGTCAGAACACTCCTATTGTCTCCTATTTATTGATCGCAGAAACCAGAATAATATTAGTTGATACGCTTGTATTGCAAATTATAACCTCACGACTGATAAGATAACATGCATGGCATACAAATTCATAAAAAAATCTTTATTTTGATTATGATATGGACGGGGAATTTATTTATTTGTTTCTGACAAATTGAAGGAATTTTATGGGAGTACAATTTTATGAATTATGGATGACGTCGAGTAATTAGGGCAGTTTGAATAAATTATTGATGATGATAATCTTTTATGCTCTGAGGTTCTGTCTTTGAGATGTATATATGGGGTATAATTAATGAGCTTGTAAGATTATTTAAGTGATATGTACATAAATGAATTAGAGTGCGCTTATTTTAAAAGGCATCAAAAGAGAGTTTGGAGTGGATGAAAGGTCAATAAAAAATTATTTAAAATAGATTAAAAATTGAATATTTTTTGAAGATTAGTCTGGTATGGTTTAGGGCTGATTTGCTCAAACTGTGGTATGTGGCGCACTACTACATGATTAATAGGTGCCATAAGGGTTCCGTTAGGGTTATTTAGACGCTTTTTTGCAGCTTAAGATGAAATTTGATGTCATGAATTATTTTTTTAAACAGTGCTGTTCAAATTGAGTGCCGCGGCACATTAGTGTGTCATGAACCAAATCCTATGTGCAGTATTGATTGAGGCTTACCATCAAGGTGTGCCGTGATGCAAATAACCTGTCACTATCTTAAAAACGTTTGATAATCACTGCCTGAAGTGCTAATTTTATATAAACTCTAAATATTCATAAGAAGACCATGATAAAGTTTTACGATGTGATAAATTTGTAATTCAAATTAAATTTATCTGAATGATTTGAGATGAACCGATTTATGATAAGACGAACATACCTGTAGGTATGCAAATTATGATGGTTTACTATTGATTTTGCATTTATTGGATTAGATAATTACTTTATGAACTTTAAATCGATTGATGAGGCAATTGTTGAAGGTATGAATGGAACATAATTGTGTAAAGTCAAGTAAATCCTTAAATTGCCGAACAGACAAGGAGCATGCTATATTGGGTATACGATAATGAGTATACTCATGATAACGCTTATTTAGGTGAGTGTACTAATTGTATTTTAGTATTGCTGATGCATTTCAACAAAATTTATCCATAATTCCAGATATTCAGCATCAAATTCACAAGCCTTAAAGAGAAATTTCTCAAAAAAGTATCAATTACCGATTTACACAAAATTCAGACCGTTTCACAATATCAAATCCAATACACGCCCTGTAAAAAATCCATATTTATTGCATTCCAATAAATAAAGCCTAAGACAATTCCATTTCCATAGAATATCGTTAAACTATATAGATAGCCACATCATTTTCATCGTATAACAAAATGCTTGCATTTTAAGATAGATAAAAAACAAGTCGTTGGATAGGTAATGGAGGAGATATTTAATATCTCTTCGACCGCAATTAACAATCATTTTTACGGTATTAAGAAGTGAAAGAAAATTACATGCCATAAAATTCTTGCATCTAAAATTCTAATATTACCACAATAAATCTTTAATTACATGATATATTGAGTTACCAGACACGTTTTTTTTATAGTAATTTACATCACATTACAGAAGAATATTCCCTCATAAAAATGACAAAAAAAAGAAGAATTTATTTTCTACATACAGTCTCATTCCTCATACATGAAGGTAGTTGTGAATGAGAACACACATTTTATATGACGTCATGTGATTTATGTTTCAATCTCCACTATACAGTAATAGTCTCACTATAGTAGTACAATCAGAAATAATGAATGAGAGAGGAGAATGTTCTCTTCATCGTATGTATGAATATGTGAATGAAATTGAGTAAGTGAGTAAAAGTGTAATGTTATGTTTATTGATGCTTAGTGATGATGGAGCGCATGTTATTGGAATGAGGTGAGGTTTGTTGATGATTGTTGAGCATTCTGGACAGGAATGAGAAAGTTGAGATCCAGAATTGAACATTTTGTTGTAAAAATGGATCAAAATCCGCTATCACGGGGCAGTCAGAGCTCTTACGCATCTTATCGTTAATACGGCAACGTACCGGTACCCTACCAAGCACGGTGACATGCTTAGTTAGCCCGAATAGCAAAAGTCGGTTAATCAATTTAAAATCCGGCACTAGGTCGACGAGATTTTGGCATGATGCTGGATTTATACCGAATCTGACATCAAGTCAGAATCATGCCAACCTATGGACAGATTTTTGATAGACATGTGTGACTCTGGTATGATACCGAATCTAAATTGAATCCGACAACTAGCCATGCCGCTCTGGGACCTAATTTCTGATCGATTGACCAATTTATGCTATTCGAGTAGGTTATTAAGTAGAGAGTAGCCTGAGTTGAGTACCCTTTCTCATTGGGATCGTTCACTTATTACGAACCCCTCCCCATCTGACACCCAGTCATCAAACAATCACCAACAAACCTCTTTCCCAATAAAATCCGTTATAATCAAGCATAACAGAGAAAATAAATGTTAAAAATTAAATAAAACTCACCAGCAAACGGTGCATCTCCATGATACTCTTCAACACAATCAGTCGAACTGGATAGCGAAACAGAGCTGAGGGAACCACTTGATGCTGATGCGGGCGATTTATTAAAATCCAATTTACCGGAACACCTCTTATATTCCTATTGTCATTGATTCATTCATTATGATGTGCATTGTATTATGATAATTTATAAGATATATGATGCACATTCAATTTACATTTTGAATGCATTTGAGAGAATTATGTTGAACAAATGAGACGCGGGGCAAAGAGAATGTGTTTCATAATGGATGAATAAATTTATTATTTTGAAATAGATTTCAAAGCAGCACAGACGAGAGAGAAAAAAAGAAAAAAAAGAGATTTCCTTAAGTTCATTTATGGAAATAGAAATACTATGTCTGTATCTACACAGAGCAATCAGCAAGTGTGATGATTGCTAACTGGGTCAAATCATTTGTCAAAAAAAAAATACTCATAAAATTAATGAACTAAATCCTTTCCATAATGTTGTGTGATAAGTTAGAAGCATTACGACATAGATGAAAATGAACGAGCTTTTAATAATCGGAACAGAACAAATCAACAGAACAAAAAATGTGCGAATGCTACGCAAATAATGTGGTGACTAGGGATGGGTACTTGCTGGGTGTTTAAAATAAGGAAATCATGAATGCCAGGAATATAAATGAAATCAGGTACAAATGTCAAATTGTAACAAAATATCCAAAATCCCAAAGGGCTGTTCACTTTTCATGTCATGCTCTTAAGGGAAAGCAGTAGGAGGGAGCAGGAGTCGTTCAAATTACGTCTCAAACTAGAGCTCGATGTCGACTTGAATTTTGTATTATGTCGATTCGACTTTTTCATGCAAAATTTGAGTCGACTTCGAGTTCTGTCTCTAATCATGTTACATAACAACTGAACAATCCCCTCCTCCAAATTCCCACAACCCCAATCCATCAATGTTACCATGTCTAGTCAACCAGAAACACACACTGTACACACAATACCGATAAAAAAAAATGCTGACATTTAAAATTTATGAATGAGATAGCATATAGATGTATGCGAATGTTGTGTGTACATTAGCAATAGCGTGAACATATGATAAAAAAATATGTTCGAGTAGGAAATAGAAAGATAAAGAGAATCGATGTGTAGCGAAGTTTAAATATGAAGAGCATGCAGAAGAGCTGGAGTCTTTGAATGATGAAGATGGAAGGATGATTGGAATAATTCATAAAGTATAAAGAGTAATTGCATTAAAAAAATGATTAAAGGATATTAAAAATTGAATAGCTGGAAATTAAATGAAAATTGCTGTGATGTAAAAAATAAGGAATTGTGGAATATGCACTTCGTGGATAGACAATTGGAACTGGTTCTAGATCCCATTTGATCAACTTAAATTGCCCTCAAAATTCTCCAAATCCCATTAAAAATTCCGCTCCATAAAACCTCATCTAAAGGAAATTGTGGCTTGTCACATTCATCATTAATATTACTTAAACATACTCGCATTCAGTCACACTGCTGACAAACTCATGAAACAATTTTCTAATCTGAAAAAACATTTTTGATCTAATTAAGAGAAACAATCAAAAAATTTGATGACAATTGACATGACTACATGCTTCTCATCAATTTTATGACATTTGTCGGTACAGCAAGTAGCCAGATTGGTAGCGAGGGGTTAAATATTTGATTCAATCAATGATTTAATTTTTATGAATCCGGAATCGATTATTTCTCAATTGTCTGTCAATTTCTGTGTCATGAATAATATTTATAGCACAATACAGTCCAAGTTCATTGAGATTGATGACAGATCTGAAAAATTCTCATAAAAGATAGATGAGAATTGTTTGCATTTTTTCCCAACTGAACAAACAAAAATCTTGCAGATTAAATGAATACATTGAAGCTTATTGTTGATTTAAAGTGTCTTCCGTAACCTTGGAGCTGTTGACATTAGCTTGATGTTTTTAATTCAGAATTCGAAATCGGGTTTTGTTGTTTTTTGGTTGGGTATTTATGAATAATTATCAATCTGAGCTATTGTAATTAATTGTGGGGATCAGAAGATCTTAAAGGTGATTTGAAGCCAGTTTTTGGAGTTCTCTGAACACAAACGTGTCAAATTTTGGCGCCAAAATAGTCAGGAAGGCTACCTGAGCGTCAAAATTCCAAACTTTAGTGGGCCACGGGACAACTCGTGATGCCTCGGCCGTCATGACAAGCCTCGACTAGTATGTCGCGCTTCACAGTTTGAACAACACTGCCATAGACTGTCTAATCGATATTACACAATCTACAATGTTCGAGACATAACAAAATTCCTTTAATTCAAACTACAAAACAGTACCAACATCTCAAATTAATCCAGACATCCTCCACAGACATCACTTCAACCTCCTTTATTCACTTAATTTCCCATCAAATTCCCAAAACTGCATTTTAATCCAATTAAATCAGCTCAAAAGTTCTCTGAAATTTCATTAATTTTAATCCAGTTTTGCAATTTAATTAAAAATTCTCATCCATTCCTTCCATCCTCCAAACTCTTGCTCGAAACTGCCTTCATTAAAATCTACAACAAAACTCATTCAATGTTCTTCAAACAGCAGCAGTTGAAGTAAAAAAAAATCAATTTCTATTGAAACTTGATCGTTGTACAATGAAAAAGTTTTCTGTTAAAAACTCCATCGATTATTCTTATTCAGGTGCTGTTGAGTGGTGCTAGGAGTATAATAAAAATTTATTCATTATTTGCTCATAACTTAATTTATGGATATAATAAAAAAAAATTCTTTCGCATAAAATTTTCATGCTGAATGGAATCTAATTAAAGGCTTAAGTTACTATGAGTTTCATTCAAACAAAAACCGATGTTATTGGCAGTCAGCATAGAGCATAGATGATAGTTGAAGTTGTAGAAAAAAATTAGAGTAGCAGATTAAAATTAATGGATTTTACAGCATGAATCGGGGATAAAAAAAGCGCGCAGAATGTGAATATTATTTTGATGATCTGTTAGAAATTCAATTTGCGATTTCCAACTGTGATATGGAATTTTGAGGTTTTATAGATTGACTGTTTTGAGATATTGGTGGAAAGTTATGAACGATCGACTGATGGGACTTGGATTTTTAGATAAAAATTGTGAGTTTAAGTCATGTTCCTAGTAAAATAGGCTCATCGAGAAATAAGATTATAGTCAACTGGAATATTCAGGTATCTGCCTTAGAGACAGAAATGAATAAATCTCTGTCTTGGACCCATTAAGGCTATGTCTAATAACTTTTCTGAAAACTGAAAGTATACGACCTCTATTTGACAGTCATTTGGAAGCGTAAAGCATGTTGGTCAGAACACATAACATTTGTGCTTCTTGATAGTCTAGTTTACTGTTAGACATAAGGTCGACTAATCTAAGGTTAGGTTTTCTGAAGTTTCCAGTCTCCGTCTCGGTATCTTCTAGTCATGTAGGTTTGAAATCTTACTAAGGCTAAGATTCTAGAGAAAAGTACACACTTTCGTACACCATACCCTGAGAGGGGCTCGAACCTACACGCTATGGGTTATAGGTTCCATGTCAAGAACTCTTATCTACTGAGCTATCCAGAGTTGCTAGAAAATGTGACATAAAGCTCACTTAAATCTTGTTCTTCAGACAATGCTCATTGCAAAGTGAATAAGTCTTTAGAGTAGTTACTAAGGTTGGTAAATAGTTCATCCAAGTTCCATGCAAGTCGAATTTAAAGACATTTTGTACCCTCGAAATTAAGATCATTCAAATTTTATGAAGATACAGTCCACAATAAAAGATGAATAAATGAATGAATGAGATTAAAGAAATTAAGGAAAGGAAACAACAACAGCAGCACTAACAACAAAAGAAAAAAAAATATTAAGTAATAAGTAAAAAAACTAGCATTTGAACAAATAAAAATTTGTTTAATTAATTTTTTTCAGTTTTCTTTTATTAATATATACAAAAAAAAGGCACAAAAAATGTTTCTTTGTCAAATATAATAAATCATTATTAATAACTTAAAAATTAGGAACAACAAAAAATTTCTTAAATAACAAAAAATTTACTTTAATTAAATTTTTAAAATACAAAAAAGCGAAAAAAAAAAAGTTAACAAAAAAAAGGTCATAAAAGTAAATACAAATAATGATAATAGTTTATAGACTCTCCCATATTCCCAATTATGTTTCGATTGAGCATAAATACTGTATTCAATAAATTGATAGAAGTGAGCATCACCCAATTTGCAATTAACATTCGTAGTAACACTCCTCGACAGCTTTTATAATAGTCGCATGGGATCGCTTTCAACATAATTTTAGCAATGTTTTGTGGGGTATGAGGTATGAGGTATGAGTTTTTGGCAGTTTGTCATATTTTTTGGTTGTGATTTGTTTGCTGAGTGACTTAGAAGATTTTTGAAAATTTGCTATAAACTTGCTATAAAATTTTATTCTTGCTATAATTTTTTAAAACTTTATTTAAAACTTCAAGTTTTTTCTATAAATGTCTTAGACTTTGCTATAAAATTCAATATTCTTGCTATAAAATTTAATTTTTTTGAGGAATTTGTGCAAACTTAAAAGATTTGCTATAAAATTTCAAAATTTGCTATAAACTTTGATTAAAAACCAAAATCTTTGCTATAAAATTTCAAAATATTGCTATAAAATTTTTTAAAAAAATATTTTGCTATAAAACTTCTAAATTTCAATTGTCTTCGTCTTTAAACTTGACTTTTAATTCCTAACACATTAAATAAATTTGCTATAAAACTATTAAACATCATCAAATTAGTCACAAGAAACGCTTTCTAATCTCTAATAACTCCCAAACTTTTCCATTATCGTCTTCATTCTTTTATTCTTTTCTGTCATGTTTTGATGCCTCTGTCTGATTCATTGTCACTTTGGGAGTGGTGGACGCTTTCGTGGTAAGAAGATATTTCATCAACAATAATAAATCATAAAGAAAAATAGACATTTGATGGTTCTTATGTATGTGATTTAAATATCCATTGTGAAATGTGAAAGGAACTTTAAAAAGGATGGAGAAATGAAGATAATGAAGTACAAAATGCGGGGATTTTATGGAATAGATAATATTGTTGTAGAATACAGAACATGTGTTGTGTGGTTGGAGGAGGATTAGAGTTTAAATATTTTTGGATTTGAACATGAAATGGTTTGCGTCCTTGTCGCAGCGATTAATGAAGCTGATTGTGGCAAATATGGGTGGTGCTCTAACAATTTTAATTTCAAGATTTGGTATGAATGGCAAGAATATTCGAATATAATAGTATACTGCCTGGTGAGTATTGACTTTAAGGTTGAATTAATAAATTTCTCAATAAAATTACTTTAAGGCACTTTCACAATTTAAATTTATCACTGATGAACTTATTAAATGCTCAAATAATTCAATTTATAATTCCATCCAATATTAAAGTTAAACCTACTTTTAAAATTCGGTAATTTTTGTATAAATGTTGTAGATATGTCAAGCTATGATCACAGGGGTGTGGCTAAAATATTGCTGGGGTTTGGACTCAGTTATGCTAGATTGTGTGCTTCGGTTTTAATCCGATGATTCTGGCATGGTGCATGACTCCGCAATCATCCTAGAGTCACAGGATTAAAAGCGAATCTGGCACTGAAGTTGAATTCTGTATCGATTACCCGACTTCAGCTGTTCGACACGTTTAATACTACGCAAAGTCGGAAGTTGAATCAAATTTTATAGAAACAAATTGATTAGACTCCACTAAACCCCCTAACTACACCCCAGACCCTGATCACTTGATATTAAAAATGCGAAAAATCTTTAAACAGTTTTTTTTTCAATTTTTTTGGACGTCCTATAAACAAAAATTCAATTTTCTTGTGTACACAAATGCCACATTTAAAATGTGTTATTCACTTCTTTTCTTCTTTGTCCTAGTCTATTTTTAACATGTATTCATAGAAAATGAAATAAAAATAAAAATAATTTGGCATATTTTAAATCTATTCAACTTAATAGTCACCACTGTATAATGAAACATTATTACGACTAGCATAACAGATGATGAATAATAATAAAGTTTTAATGATAATCTATTCAAAAAAAACTGAAGTTTTCAATATTCAACTGGCGTTATGGGCTACCGCCTTGTGGAGTATAATGCATGTATATTGTGTATAATAAATTCTATTAAATTTCAAGTAGTTCTTGGTTGGGGTATTTGTCATGTAAATAAAGAATGTTTTTTAATGTTTTATGGGTTAAGAAGAAGTAAAGTTTCAGGTGATGATTAATGTGGTAAGATGCAGACGACTTTACGAGTATTATGTGCATATTACGGTGTTGTTGATTTAAAGGAAGAAGTAAGGTACCGAATAAGTGGAACTCGAACCCACAGCCTATGACTTCTGATCGCGAATTCCGAGTTGGATTCGAACCCACGACCTACGGTTTCCGGTGCATGCCCTATCACTGAGCTATCGAGGTCAATTCGACTACAAGGCAAAGGACCATAAATAAATCATAGATTTTCTGCATCCCCCAGGCTATTGCATTCTCATTCATATGCCGACCCTTGAAACGTCATTGTAGGAACCCCATTCTAACAAGAGTCTAATGGACTTAGACAAAAATGGAGCCGGAAATCTTCTAAAGGCTGTTTTGAAACTATTTCATTTTTTTGGGGATTTCTGTCTTGAAAGTGCCTAAGGGGAGGAAGGGGTCGAACAGTATTTTGACCCTTAATCCTCAGAATAGTTGAGTTGAAATTCTGAGGTTGTGATAAAGTTTTTTTTTCCAATTTTAAATGCATTTTAAATTCATTTCTAGCTTTAACAAGCAACAAAATACAATTCATGCCTTCTAAGAACCCCACGGTCAAAGTTTAATTAACTTCTATTCTCTACACCCCATTACTTTTCATTCCGACTATTAAAATCAATTAACCATGTCTCATTGACCTGCAATCACGCACGAAATTGTACCTCAACCCATTTACCCCAATTTAATCTACCAAGAACCGATTATCTAACCCTAAACTTTCGATCAAAATTCGTCATCTGTCCGAAAATAAATACGGTCATTACCAACATCTCAACCCAAAATATGCACATAAAGAGGTATTTTAATACTCGAGCTTGTGGCATAAAGGCATATCATTATCGTTTGGTGGTTTTTTGCTCATTTTTTTTGCACAAACAAAATATTAAGCATAAACTTTTTCATGATTTACACACAAAACATCAAAAAATGTATTTTTAAAAATATTAAAATAAGAAGAATAAATGGGAATTCGCATTGAGGGCATTGCATTGAAGTCTACTCGAGTTGAAATGCAAGCTCATAATGACGTTTGTTTTGTTGGAGTTGGAAACTCTTTTCGTGGATGGTTTTGAAGTAGTTTTGATGGTAAATTGGATTTAAAGTGATTTTTTGAAAAAGTTAAAATTGGATTATGGATAAGTTTGTGGATTTTAATTATGTTTTGTGGATTATTTCTGATTTTTAATTAAAATATTTGTCAAAATTTTACAGAAATCTAAAAATTCAAAAAAAAAATAATAAAATTTAAATTTTAAAATTTTGAATTTGTAGAAATTTCATAAAACAAATTAAATAAATTTCGTGAAACTTTGAAATGTTTAAATTTCATCAATTTTTGAATTTTTGAATTTTTAAAATTTTTCAAATTTTCAAATTTTTTGAAAATTTTTAAATTTTGTAAAATTTTTTAATTTTTTTCAAACTACTAATTTTTTTATAAATTTTTATATTTCAAATTTGTTTAAATTTTTCAAGGATATTTTTTAAATATTTTGAATTTTGCAATAATTTAATATCCTAATTTCAACAATTTTCGAATTTATATTTAAATATACATAAATCAGCAAATCCCAAAAAATTCACAAACTTATGAACTTCCAATCTCCTATATCTTGTAGACAATACCCTTAATCCCCTTCCCATCATCATAAAAACACAAAATAAACTACTTCAAAATCTCCACAAAAAAAAATTCTTCACCAACGTCGTCAAAATAGTTCTTTTCACTTCGCGGTTTTTCCATTATTCTGTGGCTTATTCTTTGCTTAATATGTGCAAAATTTTCATTTTTTTTCCTCAACAAGAACGAAAAAATGTACAAGTGATTGTGTAAACATTGAACCACTGTCGACTATAAGCATGATAATCATAATAAATTGCGAAATCGTGTTTCGCTTATGTCCAACAAAAAAAAAAGTATTTATGCATGCATGTCGAATTTTAGTTTTATGAGCGCATGTATCTCACTATAATTAATGAAACAACTTTGTTCCTTGATTCTTTTTAGTCTTAAATTGATCCATAGGCAAGTAGTGTCCTTCATTTGTCGTCTTTCTATCTGGACGATCCAAACTCACCTGACTCAATGGTCGAATTGTTGCAATTATACAATGTTCAGCTTGTTCAGCACTTGGCGGTGCGTGCTCAGGCGTTGATGCTTGTGGATAATGGGTTGGTGATAATGGCGGCTCATTCGGATTACGACGAACTTGAACAAATGTGCTGTAAAGAATAAAAATGAATTATTAATAAGACAGTCTGTATTGTGTATTGGGAATTTATGCAGATGACTGCGTTATTGTAATCTGAAGGGGATTATACGTGTTTGTAGGGTCATAAAGTAAAGATTATGTGTCTAATTGGATGATCATTATGGAGATTTTGTGCCACACAAGCTCGCTGTATGCAACATCGAGTTCATACTAAAAGTCATCCCACCAGCAGTGCTAACCATCCCTAATATCTGCAAATTCAATTCCATACTCCCCATGCGCCAATGATTCACAATTTCCTCTTAACATCCACACATCATTATTTATTCACTTACTCACGAACATCAACAGTCATGGAAGCAAGTAAAGTAGTTTGTACGTGGTCAGTTGTGGCTGATGGAAGCGATGCTGTACTTTTTTTGGTCATTATGGGGTCGATAATAATAATAATAATGAGGGGAGTAATGATCTGACATAATCACAGTATTTGTCCTGTGCAGTGATGATGCTTAGTATGGGAAGAGACACCTGTCCAGTCTGATACCTATACCAAAGAAACCAACCACTGGCTTCATAATGTGGCATAATATCTCCCAAAACTGAAACCGAGAGTGTCTGTGTCTTCAGGCAGCCCTTAAAGGCACTTTCAGCCATGATAATTATACAGACAGACAAACAGACAATATATAACCATCAGGCACTCATCATCCTCAATAATCCAGCTAAAAAAGACCATAAACATTAACAATACTCACTCATTCTCTGGACTATATCCATCCTTTGGTCGTCTCAATTTCCTGTGCGGATTTGCAACACGAACAATTTTCTTATCATAATCAGCCGGTATTGTTATTGGCGCAGTCATCATAATATAATCACTTTCACTCTTTTGTTCGCCGGTACGCGTTAAGTGAAGATACTCGTATGCCGTACTTGGATTTCCTTTTCCCGTCTTGTTTGACTTTTGATTCTTATTATAACTACTGTTATTGTTATTATTATTATGATGATTTGAGGATGTCGATGATGAACAATCATGATCATTAGAACTATCTTTTACACTGTAGTCAATATCATAATCTTTGTCAAATGAGCGACTGATGTGATATAGAGTTTGTGGATGTGTCGGTGGCGAAATTGATTGTGACTTTCTTGGTGGCTTTGATGGAACATTTCTTGGTAATGGTGTGATTTTGACAATGGAACCAGCATGGTGTGGTGGTGTTGGACTAATTCCTCCACCGAAACTTCCCATAGAACTTGATGGACTTGTTGTTCCGCCATAATCGTAGTGATCTTGATAACGATGATTTGGCGGTTGTGGCTGCTGATATCGTAATTTGCTTCGATTTAATGATGAGCCACCACGGGACTCTTGATATCCGGGTCCAGTACCACGTCGTGGATGTCTATCAACTTCCCTTAGATCATCTGTATCACTGTTATCATAAACTGTCGATTTTCGATAATTATTAATGACTGTTCGTATACGATGAACAACATGAGCTGGAAATTCATCTAATAAATCAAAAACTGTCCTTCCGTCACGATCCGTTAAATCCAAGTCGATTCCTTCCTTTAAGAGAGCTTTGACAACTTTTTCCTTTCCAGTCATTGCAGATTCATGTAAAGCACTGCCATTTGGTGTGAGAATATTAACATTACAGCCAGCTGCAAGGAGCAACTCGACAACATCACGATGTCCATTTCGACTAGCTAAATGTAATGCTGTATGATATTGTGGTGTTGATGTGGCCTTTAGTGGCAATAGCAATTCATTATGAGCACGAATAAGAATCTGTACAACTTGTAGACGTCCATATTGTGCAGCCAAATCCAGTGGTGTCTCATCTCTAACATTCACAATATTTGGATCACCGCCATGTGCCAAAAGTTCAATGATCGCTGTCAGATGTCCATGTTGTGCCGCAAAATGTAACGGTGTCTCATCCTCTGCCGTACGACAATTTGGATCAGCTGGGAGTGTCGGGTGTTTAAGGAGCAATTTGCATATGTCAGTATGACCAGCCCATGATGCCAAGTGTAGTGGCGATGAACCGCGCTGATCTAATGCATTTGGATTGATGTTATCATGTGATAAGAGTAGATGAACTACATCACTGAAAGAATAAATAATAATTAATTGGTATGGGTGGAAAGATGTAGTCATTAATCATTTTCAAGAGAATTTTTATTATTTGTGCTTTCTGCTGAAGGTGAAGAGAGAAGAGGAAAAATGAGGAATGGAAGAATTGAAATTTTTTCTCGTGCGCGCGATTATTTTTTTGTGAGTTACAGGACTGTAAGATTTTTTGGCTGAATATCAATGTTTACTTGTTTGAATTCCTATGAAGTGTCGTTCACTTGTGATGGGTACAGTTTAGTGGAGCACCAAAAGGTACTTACAGTACCAGAGAGACACACTCCTCATGTGCCCTAACAGACAATGAGGATACCAATTTAATTCATAATGACGAGCCCAAAAAAATACTCAATCAATATAAGTAAGTATGTTCAATTTTATTAGTAAACTCATCAATATGATTCTTGTCCATTCGAGATTGCTGCTAAAGAAGCTGAATTGGAATCGAAAATCTACTTTCATTCGTCAAAATGACGTAAAACTGCCTTAATGACACTGTGTCAGCTGTTTTGGCACATTTTAACGGAAGTAAATAAGATTTAGTTAAGGAAGTGTCGTAAAATATGCAGACTAAGCAGTAGAGTCATTTGCACAGTCAAAAGTAGAGACTAAGGTTACAATCTATGAGTATAATAGGAATATGGTCGAAAAAACCCACGTCAAGGCATCTTGTGTCTTATAATTAATACAGCGGCGCAGTGAGCAAAGTGTGCGGTTAAGGATGGCTCTAATAAGGAGAATAAGGGAATCTAGAAGATGCATGATGATTTGGAAGATTAGTCTCATATGTCAGACAGCCTTAAGATGCCCTAATGAGCCTAATAATCCAATTTTTGCTCATCATCACTATTGAATCTACTTTAGTTCCATATACTCAATTTCTGACAATATCATCTTCCAGAATATCCCCAATCATATCCCAAAAATTGCTCCTATCATCACGTCATCGACAATAATTACCAAATTTCATTCTCATGTCGTGATTTGCACGCAAGACATGAACAACAAAAAGATTTTCTGTAAACAACTTCACTGTGAAATTTGCTTTTATGAGAGGAAAATTCCAAGCAGAGATGACTAATGTGAGGAATCAAATACTTTAATCTGGAAATAATTTTCCTGTTACTGTAAATTATACTTTGTACTGTCATGACTCACTGAAATCAATTATTCATTGAATGATTACAAGATTTTAGTCAGAAAGCATTGACCTTGTCATGTTTAACCGCGAATCAGCAGAATTTATGTCTGCTCTCAATTTTCAAATCAGCTGTATTTTCAAAATATTAGTCAATCATTGGCAAACTACAAATTTATCTCAGAACACTTGCGATTCTTCTTACAAAATCTGTCAGCCATAACATCAAACCGATCGTTTTTCATTTGAAATGTTCTTCTGACTTTGGCGGAATGAAGACAGCAAATTTTCACACTTTACGTACAATAACAAATTATTTGGGTGGGAATTGATGTGACTCAAGTGGTAATGAATTTAATGGGAATCTGTCGAGGGTGCTGGGTGGGAAAATTTGATTTTTAGATTAAATTCTGAATTTTTAACTGGGGAATTTTGAAAATTTCAAAGGTTACTGAGGGTTTTGCTGAATATTTTGAAATTTTTGAGTGTTTTTCGCTCATTTTTACGGTGAAAAATCAAATTCAGCGCATATTGCAATAGAAAATTATAATCCTGAACAGCTCAAATTGGTTAATCGATCAGAATTTCCGGCGCGACGCTATCCATAGACGCAGACCAGATACCAAATTCGATCCAAAACCGGCAACTTGTCAGAGTCAAGTTGATTTGGTTAATCGATTAAAAATCTTGTTCCAGGTTGTCGTGACACTGACCGGATGGATTTGGTTCAAAATAGGATCGATTAACCGTATTGTGTTACTCCGGAAACCTAACCCGGAAGGCACACTGCGTTGAAATGGCTGTAATGGATAACCTAAATCTTCCTATAAAAATCGATATTTACTTCCAAAAAAATTCCCAATTTCCTCTCCAACCAAACCATCAACAAAATCAGATCAAACAACACAAAATACTTACGTATGCCCATTTAAAGCTGCATGATGAAGTGCGTTATATCCAGAACTATCTTGTGTATTGACACCTACACCTCTCCGTAAACTACAAAATTAAATAAAGCATTAATTAGCATTGTAATAAAAATAAAAATTCGTTTGTTTAACGTCACGGACGCAGACACTCGGAAAATAAGCATAGCAGATATGAATCATTCATCAAGCTTGATGAAGTAAACAATGGATAAGCTTTTAGAATTTGTATAAATATATGCGAATGTAAAGAATTTTTTTTATCATGACATGAATAAAGGAAGGTATGGATATAAAAATTTCTATGGCATTAAATTTTTTCAAGAAGAACTGAGCGTGGCAAAAACGTTTCATGTGAAATAGCACTTTGAGAATTTGCAGCACATCAAGTTTTTTTTTTGTAATTTACGACTTGTGCCATAAGTTATTATGAAATGTGAAGTTTAGCTTCATGTCATAAATTGTCGAAAGATTCTAAGGCTGACCATCAGTGCTTTAACCATCAAAATCCATAATTTCAATAATAAACTTCATTGTACACAAAGTAAATCCATCAAAGTGACAAACATGGACGCATAACTTACAGGTCTCAATAATGTGACTTGCACATGCGACATATAATGCAATAATGTTATTAAAATTCCATAAATATAGCTACTATATTTAAATGGATGTCGTAAAAAACGACATTCGTGCAGAGTTGGAAGCTGATGTGGAATTTGGGGTATGGATGACTTGTAGGGTTGTAGTTTAAATGATGGAAGCTTTGCTGACTGTGGCCAATTTGAACTGTCATTAGAACTCGAATTTGGTTCGGATTTTGTATCCAAAAGTCAACCCATATCTGAGCCCATCCAAGGCAAAGCACCAATGGTACCAAGTTTGGTTAGGATTTGACATCAAGTTGTAGTCAGGTAGGTTTATCTACAAGGTGCTGTATGGAACTGGCATTTGATTAGCGATCGTTCCTGTTCATAATATCTTAAGGCTTGTCTCGCCCTAAGAGCCTTGCTATAGTAGTCCCCAGATTGGACAATTCTGACAATTTGTTGAACCCCCAAACCCATACTCCACCCCTGCATCGATATTTTATGATGCCCAAAACATATTACACCAAATCAATTACCACAATAATGAAATTTATCGTGGATAGTAATTGCATATAAACAGCTAATAGCATATGTGTATTAGTTGGCCATGAAAAACGCAGATGATTTCGATACAGTTCATTTGTTTCGATTTATTTTTAAATGTTTAGTTAGACGAACTAGAGTTGAATAGAGTTACGATAATGTTTATTGGAATTTTGAGTTTATTAATCATATGACGGTCATTTGACAGTCGTCGATACGTCGTGATTAATGCATTTATAACATTGTAGTCATGATGTGTTGCTTGGGAGATCTCAAAGGGGCTTTAAAGTTGTTAAGCGTCACTTTGGAATGATAGATCCAGAGTTGGAATGGCTCTAATGAGGATGGGTCTCGATTGACGTCCTGACTCTAGTTAGGGCACGATCCTTGGAGTCCGGACTCCTAAGAAGGCGCTTTTTTAGATTTTTACAGTCTGGATTCTCAAAAGCTTGCCTAGACCCTGGACCTGGATCATGAACCTATTAACATCCAGACATTATGGAAGCTTCTCATTATCAAGACACTAAAGAACCAATTCCAACAATAAATCCAATTTAATTCAATTCCATCTCTTTAACTTCCTTCCATAAAACTGCACAAACTATCTATTATGTCAATAACCTAATTCTATAACTTATTATTGCCAATTGTTGCTACAGATTTTTTCCAATACTGACCTCATTTTCAATGGAACTTAGCAAAGAAGATTAAAACTTCGTACTATATCCTGAATATTTAAACGGACGTCGTCTTCAATTTTAATGTCAATAAAAAAATGAAGCTTACAGTCATGTACATTGTAATTTTTTTTTATGGAAAATAATGAAGTTATCTATAGGAATATGCATATCCAGATGAGAGGATGCAAGGGACTTTTTTTTTACAGTGATATTGTGAATAAATGAGAACGGAATAATAAATAGGTATGATGATGCTTTTGAGAATATTTATGAAGGTGTTAATGAAGCATTTCTTTAAAAATTGGAAGGGAAGATAGATTAAGAGGATTGTCGTAGATCTGTAAACTGTTTTTCAGAATTATGCTTAGTGTCTTTTTTAAAATTGAACTTTGCATGCATCTTTCAAATGCTAAATTTTAGACATTTATGCGCAGACTGCACACATATAAGTGAGAACTAGACAGCAGTACACCATAGTCGCTAGGACATCGCTTGGAGCATTGTGTATGCAAGACGTAGAGTAGGTACATGGTACCATGAGGGAACTAGACCAATCAAGGCTTGTCGTTAACTAAATAAAACGTATATCCATCCACTAAGGTTTGGATCTCAATAACTTCTAAAATTTAGCAAATTTTCAACAATTTTGAGCAACAAATTATAGCCACTAAAGTCATATAGATTCTACGTCATCGTGGTAATAGACATAAGTCAGAAACACACAATTAGGTGACCTAACGATAACGTGATGACAGTTCATCACTAAGTATTGACAAATTCAATTAATTTAGTATCTCAACTAAGCATGGTGAAATACTTTTGAGTGCCTGATTCAGAGCTAGAAGTTAGTTTTGAATTTTGGATTTATATGTCTTATCGTCGACTATACTTCGAGTCGAAACTGAGAATTTGTACAAGCTTAGCGATACAAGTCGGAGCATGGTTCCAGTATGTAAGTAAGCATACTAAGTCGAAATATGGTCTGAACCTTGACTAAAATAGGGTTTATAACTGTAATCCCAAAAGGACAAGACTAAAGTCGTCATAATGAGGTTTGAACTCCTCAGAACTTGACATAAATCTAGTCAAATAAATCCTAACACCTCTTACTGTCACCTACTTGTGTCTACCTTCAATTTATGTGACGTTAGCAACATTATTATCTTTTTTACATCACCGAAACTTTATTTTTTTGTTTCTTTATCAACAATAATTATTTTTGCGCATTTTTAATTCACAGACAACCAACACATGAGGAAATTATCTCACTTTTCGTACGAAAAAAAATATCATTCATGTTTTCTTCTTATATCATCTAAATAAATACTGAATTACTCAGCTTGTTTGTGGATTAATAAGCTTGAAAAATTATTTTTAATTAATTCGTTTATTTGACATAAAAAAGTGCACCCACGGATATCTTGTAGATGTGGATTTTTTTAGGGCAGATTTGTTGAGTGTGGATTGAAGGATTTTTGGGTTAAGAGTGATTTGGATTGACTTTTTTTGGTAACGGATTGGATTGTTTTTATGACTAAATTGTATTATTGTTTTGGAATGATCTGGATTGTTTCTAGTGTTCATATTTTAAGTAGACTTGGGTATATGGTATCTTGAAGTCTCGGTTTAGACCAATTTTCGAGACTTAGATCAACACTAGGACTGATACTGAAGTCGAGATTAGAAACAAAACTGGGATCAAACAAGGACTGAACATGGCACTGAGAAAGAGACTGGGACTGGAACATAGACCAAGACTAGAAGAGAGACTAGTGCCGAGACTGCGACCATGTCTGAGACTGAGACTGAGACTGAGACTGAGACTGGGACTTGGACTGAGACTGGGACTTGGACTGAGACTGAAACTGAGACTGAGACTGAGACTGAGACTGGGGCCGAGATTGAGACTAGGATAAGGATAGAGACCGAGATTGGTATCGGAACTGAGACCGAAAGTAGAACCTAGACTGAGACTAGGATCGAGATTGAGACCAAAACTTTGATTGAGACTGGTATCGAAACCGATACTTAGACGGAGACTTCAAGAGTATTCTTAGAAGTCTCGGTCTCGAGAACTTTTACTTAGATACCCTGGAGTTGAGTTGATCTTAGTCGACTTCAAGCTCTACTAAACATACGACATCAAAAAACTTATTATTTCCTGCAAATTCCCTAAATTTGCTAATTTTTTCCTCAACTGCAGTCAACCACTTATAAACCACTGACAAATCTAATGAGCACAAATTTCTTCTTTTTCCTTCATTTCTAATTGGATTTGCAATGTTATTTATGTTAGGCACTTGAATGTGAGCTTAAAAAACTTTGCTGAATCTCATTAAGCTTTGATGACGAAAATATATAGGAATATTATCAGAAAACTTTGTAGTTTTTTGTGGGCTGTCCAGGAGTTACGTTCAGGAGCCTTTTTTCGTCAATTCCTCAAGTAATGGTCAATTCCATCCAACGTGAACGGCCTCAGATGACATGTCACTAATTTTCATCATTTCTTCCTATTTTTTTTATTGAAATGTTATTTTTTATGTAGGCTTTTAAGGACATTAGTTGCTGTATATTTAATGGATTTTTTATTACTTTTTCAATTTCTATTTTATGTAATGAGAAATTATTAATGGGTGTCATTACATGAATAATGACTGTTATTGATGAGGTGTTTTATGCCTAGGCATGGGAGTTTATGGCATTTTATGTCCAAAATAAGCTCAACTTACTATTTTTTATTCTCATTCTTATTACTTTTCTTACTCATGTTGATAACAAAATTCCAAATTTTTTTTTTTTATTGGAATTCCTTTGCAATTGTTGGGATTTTTTAACAAATTTCTGTGATTATTTTTATGGCTTTTTATTCCACTTCAATAAGTTTTATTTGACTTAAGTTCAGTTCTATTCACTTTTAATTTCAACAAGACCAGAATTAATACTGAGCTGATGTTCTAAAATTGTATTTAATTTAATGAGCAATTATTAAACCATAATGAATAATCATAGATTCATAATGGGATGACGACACTTACGAACGTACTTTGTACGTCAAAGGATATCAGCATGTAAAATTATTTCATGTTCTTTAGAAATGTTTTGTGTAGGAAGATAAGAATGTTTATGTAATGAGAAATATGCGAAGAAATGGACTGTAAATTTATGAATATATGTAGCATCTCCGTTTGAAATGTTGGCATGAAGATGCAATTCACAAAATTCTTGAACTATTGATTCGAAAATGATTTCATTTTGACATTAATTTAGAGTCTAAGGCTTGAAAATGTAAACAAAATGATTAATCTAAGTACAGTGACTTGTCACATATTATTGTTTTGATTTTAAAGTCCAGATATTATGACTAAAAGTTTAAGTAATTTCACCAGATTTGAGAAATAGCATCAAATTGCATAGTAATTATAGTAATACAAAAATGTAAAGAAAGTCGCGTTTCGGGACTTTTTTTCACGAAAAACTCGTAAATTATTCATAATTTCAGCTATAGAACATCGTTTCCGAATGTTTTGAGTAATTAAAATAGAGACTATTTGTCATGAATTGGATGTCATGACTCAAATGAGCTAACAGATGTCAGTTTTAGTCACAAATTTCCGGATAAGACTTAATATTAAGATTAAAAATTAGATAAAAATTTAGAGAATTTATGCCAAGTCTCGGAATCTTGTTCTCAGGGTCGATGTTCAATAATTAGGTACCGAAGTACTTAAACATTTCTAACCAATTCGACTAACTTAAAAAGCTTTTTCACTTACATTTCTTAAGATCAGTCAATTTTATCGTAAAATATTAAACAATTCAAAATAATTGCAAATTTATTAATGGTATTTAGAAAACTTTAAGAGCACTATGCAAAGGAACTAATGCAGAGAGATTTATAAGATGAAAATATTCCTTCAAAGGATTGGGTTTGATTCCTTTAATAACTAATTTACATCGGTATTTTTCTTTAATGAACAAATTACCATTTTTTTAAAAATTGATATTAATTTTTTTTTTATTTTAGTAAATTTTAATTTAAATGAAAAAATCAAATTTTTGAACTAAATTAAAAATAAAAAAAAAACTAAATTTCTCGCCTAAACCAAAAGAACTTCAATATTACCAAAAAGGAAGAGAAAAAATATTTCGAGTATTTTTCTTTTCTACAATCACAACATATTTTACGTTTACTAGTCTGGTCGACGCACAATCCGAAAACCGCAACCTACCCTAAATCTAAAATCCTTATATGTAAGTATTATATTGAGGTATTGTACAATTTTTATTAAGAGTTTTTAAGGGAATATTTGAGTGATTAAATCATTTTGTAGGTTCGAATCCTAAATTATCTACAGAATATTTTGGGACATGTTTTAAAAGTTCCTTTTGCTGATTTTTTTTTACAACTACAAAAGTAGAACACAAGAAAAATTCCTCACACATATTTTTTTTACATCTTCTAAGAAAAAAGAAGAAAATCTTCGAAAAAATATTTTCATTGCCAGTGCGAAAAATTTCACATCGTACATAAATTTTTCATCTCATTCTCATTGTCAACTGCGAACATATTTCATTATTATTTTATACAAACTTAATCTCGTCACAATTTACTCTAATTTAAAAAAAAAAAATTGTAGTAAATTTCATTCAACTAAATTGAGAAGAAAAAATAATTTTTCAGCACATCCAAATGTTTTGCATTGATTTTTTTTCTTCTTTAGTGCCATACATTGTCTCTAGCATTTTTTAATCTCATTTACCTGTGAAAGGCAGACTTCTTTGATTTGTGATGATTTAAAATTTTCTCGACTGTAGAATAATCGCCTTTTCTACTCGCTTCAATAAGCTCACTACTATCGTATTTGCCCATTTTTTTCTCTTTCTTTTTTTTTTCTCGTATGTTATTCAATTAAAAACAAAATTTTGATTGATGAATTTACATTTCACTAGATTTAAACACATCACAGATTAACAATACCATTTAATTTTTAATTATAACTCTTTGCTTTTGATTTGATTGAATTTAATTCACTGAATTTTTTTATTTTTGCACTTTTGCAAAAGAGTGAAAATTTATCCACCCATCTCCAGATATTCAGATTATCAATGGGACTAGTTCCGATAAATGTTGAGATTCAAAAAATTGTGAAAAGATTTTTGTTTATTCCAAAAAATCTGAATTTATAAGAGAAATTTTTGAAACATAGTAAACATTGGAATTGCACATTGCACTCCATGAATTACTAGATTTTTCTAGATTATTCTTTTTAAAAAATTCAAATTTCAAAAAACCGTTGAAAAAATACTAGAATTTTTAAAATTCAAATCCTCAACGTCCAAAGTCACATTTTTTATTGTGCCTGTAAATTTTAACATATCATGTTCGTAATTTATTAGGAGACAGTTTTATGTTGCAATTGCGGTCCGTAAAATGAAAATATTAGTAAAATTTTTATAAAATTAATCCATTAAAATCAGTAATTTATTTGTTCTAGGAATTTAATAAATTGGTTTTATGAGGTAATATTTATTTATAGGCATGATTTTAATGGTAGATGATTTAATTTTGTATTAATTGGGGAATTTTTGGGATATTTTATACATTTATATTAAGGATTTGTAGATAAATTCTTATAATAAAATTTGGAATTTTTTAAAAAATTTTGTAAGAAGTGTGAGTTCGAGTCTCATAGATTTAAAGAAATTATATGGTATCTATTTTATTATTCATTTTTTGATTTTTTTAGCAAAAATTTTCAAATATTCAATAATTTTTTGTTGAAAAATTATCAATAAATTCAATTCAGTCTCGTAATTTTCTACTCAAACTTACCAATATCCCATAAACAATCCAACAAAAAAACTAGGAAATATTCAAACACTATTCTCATAAAATTACTATATATCCCACTATATCGAGCATTATATAGCTTCATCTACCATGTTATTTGATATACGTAAGGTAGAAAGGGTTATGTACACGTGTAGCACATTCACAATAGCAAATAAAATGCACACAAAAAATATTCAAAATCAAATAAAGTTTTCTTGTTTATTTGATGAATTTTTGATGCACTGATGCAGTTAATTGCAATTTGAAGCTCATTTGAAATTATTTTTGTGGAACTTGCAGATGAATAAATTCCATCAATTTAAATGGAATCACTTAAAAAGCGCAAATTCTATTTAATTTGCTTATTTTGCATGTAATTTTGAAGTTGTAGTTTCTGGTTTTGTATCGGCGGTTGTTGCTGATTTTATAATCAGGGATGTTTTTGGTTAATGATGGACATTGAGTTTGTGATATTTGCAGGACATTTGCAAAATAATAATATTAATCATGTGTTCGATTCCTATCAGAAAAATGGCTTAATTTTTCTCTCTGAAATATGATTGTTGAATTTCTTTTTGCTACCTTACTGGATCTTGTTTTTAGGTCGGAAAGTGACTTGGACCTTCCTGGATCTTTTTTTGCAGGTCGAGAAAGTGATTTAAATACTTCTTGATTGTCGAAATGATTCAAATTTGTTCATTAATCAATTACTGATCGCTTGGACAAGAATTCACTGGTGTGACTCGATAAGAACGAAAAATTTTGTAATTTTTGATACCAAAAAGCCATTTTGAATTGAAACTCCCATCGAATCTCTTACTATACCCTCTAAATCAGTGGTAGACAACCTTTTTTAAGCCATGGCATACCTTGGTTGTAAGCCACGACCGAAACCACATACGACAAGCAGTTTAAGGCATTTTCAAGACAACTTGGTGGTCCACTGACAGTGAAAAAGCAGCAATAGCAGTAGACCGGTCCTACCGACTCGGGTCAAACCCAAACCCAGAAAAGTCTAGTCAGATTCGGATTGTAACTGCGTAAAGTTGGTAAAATGATGATTCACAAGGTTGCTCCGGCACACAGGCTGCCCACCAATGCCTCTAAATTCTATTTATTCAAATTAATGTCCATCGATCGACTTCTAACACAAAAGCAATAACTCAATTACAATTCAATGCATTTCCAATCATAAATTATTAAATCAAATTTTCAATTCCATTTTGACTCTGGAACGAGAAATAAAAATAAAATTGGTAACTGTGACATTGAATAAATGAAGTCAACTTGCTCTAGAGCTGGCAAATAAATTCTCCTTTTTTGCATATTATTCATCATACATAAAAAATCGATGGCATAAATTAAAAGTTGTACAAAAAATATTCTTGTTTACTGTACTATGGCGATATATGCCAAATCTGTATATTTTTGCAACCCTTTCAATTCTTTTTTTGCAACCCTTTATATCTTCTATTTTAAAAATGTTTTTTATTATTTTACTGCCATAGCAATTATTTGCACATAGAACATGAAATGAAAATTTTGCATATATAGTTTAGATACTCGAGCATGTGTGTGTATATGTATGTGCGAATTTTCATTTTCCTGCACATATTCCGCATTTTAATCAATATTTTCCAGAATGCTTCAAAAAAGAACCGGGAAACAAAAAAATAAGTAATTAAATCATAGTGGAATGATGGGAATTTTAAGCGCAAATTTTGAGATGATATTGTGGAGTTGATGGAGATTAAGGATAGCTTTTATGGGCTATGTCTTGGATAATGTCTTTTGAGAATTGATTTTATGCTTATTGAAGGTATATACAAAGCTCTTAATGCAATGATTTATCCCAACAAGACTAATGAAGCTCTTAATTTCTCCAAATTCCATTCGAAAAATATGATCTTGGAAATTACTTATCTCTTGGAAGCTCTAAATTGAGACGGTTTAGTAAAAGTCACGGAGCGGCTAAATAATTCAAGGATAGAGGCTGTTAGTAGAGACAGTGCATTTGGTATCTTGACAATGCATTTGATATTATTAATTGACAAAAGGCAGCCAGCGTTTGAACCAACCTCAGACGTCAACTAATTGAGTCCATGGATCACAGTCGAATTTTCAGGCCAGTAAAGTAAGTAAATATAATAATAGTCAGTGATACGGTTTGCTAAAGCCATTTGGAACGAAGTAAATGGATCAATCTGTTAAGAATAATGTATCACGGATGACATACTTACTTCGCTGACTGTAGAAATCAATTTGGATCCATAGCTTTCCTCAGATGACATTTAAATCTGTCGCTGTTGCTGGTTTCCATCTGATCTACCGTTCCACCTATCTAAAGCTTCATTCCATGATCATTTGTTGGATAACTTACAGCTTTAAAAAGTAAAAATTGTAGATTGATCGGTTTGGTGTCAGTTCCACATAATTCATAGATTAAGCTTCATAATAGCACTTCTTGTTGATTTGCAATTGATTATCGTGTTGAGGTAAATGACAAAAATCTAGATTCAAGATTGGTGATCGAAAGATTCTTTGATAGATGTGTTAAGATGTGCAACTGTTGATGATGCTTAGTGATTCATTGCCGATAATTTAGAATGATCCACAATCAACTATAATAAACCAAATGCCCATAAAATCCATTTCAAGTTCAAACAAACACCGACAAAGTGCATCCTTAAAACTGCACAAATATTTGCAATAAAATCAGTTTTAAAATTGCAGGCGCGTGTACAATCCAACAACAACAATCCATAAAGCCTTTACAAGGAGAAAGCAAGGACAAAGTTGGGAATAATGTTATATAATAATCCCTCAAACAACACATAACCATTATTATTATTGCTGTTACTTCCACATCAGTAAAAAATGACTCTTCCTCTCAAATGTTGATGGTGTGTAGTTATAAAGCTTCGGTATATAAAATAATTCATGATAGAAAGAGAAAGTTTCTGGAACAAGTGCAGGGTGGTTTTCAACTGGGGAAACTAAAATGTATCAATAAGAAGAATAGCAGCACATAAAATCCCGATTCCCGATTTCACAAGCAAAACCCGATGACTAGCCTTTCGCTTACTATTGCTTGAATGTATTCGTGTTGCTGTATAAAGCTGAATGTACGAAAGGGAGACAAAAAAGGGATGGCAAAAAAAAATTCCAGAATATATACACAGACATATGTAGGAGCTTTCAATTTTTCCTGTTGGCATGATTGAAACAAAAAATTCAAAAAATTATACTTGAACTTGAAATATTTTCTTCGAGGACAGCCAATCAGGATGAAGCATTTGACAGAATAGCATAATTCACATCAGAATAATAAGAATAAGAATAGACAGCTAACTAACATTCATTTATGTGTATTACTGCGGCACTGTGTCTTTAAAGTGCAAAAATTAAAAATTTATTAAAAATTATTGTTGGCGTCATGTCGATTTATGGATGGTTTGATGGATATAAAGTATATATTTTTTTTTGGGAGTTGGAGTGACATTGAAATGTTTTTGAAAGGGAAATATGCACGGACATGAGTTAAATATCATGTATGAATTTATGCTTTATATGGAACATGTCGTGAGGTTATGTAATTCCTCTTCTGATTGATGGTGGGATTATTGAGGATGAGAGGAGGTGAAAATGGATTTTCTGGTAGAATAAAGGAATAAAAGACAGGAATTGCGTTGTGAATTATGTTTAAAATTCTCAACTTCCTTGATTGTTGTAGCTGATTGGAGTTTATAAATGAAATGAGGCAGAATTGATGCATTTTATGGATATTGTTCCATAATTAAGCTGTATTAAGCTCATAAGCAAGCTAAATTCTTAGAAACCAGCTTAGAGCTTGCTAAAAACTAGGATTCATCCAAAATTGTATGAGAAAGAAGAAATTAATCAAAACCGGAACCGACGGGTGCAGATTTAGGTCTAATTTAAGCAAAATCTTCTTTTAATCTGGATATTTAGTAATTCGAGCTCTCATTATAAGTGCCAGTTTACTGACAGCTATCCTTAACAGCCCAGTTGGTTCACTAGGACACCGCTATGTTGCTGAATTAACGGTAATCCACAAGGTTGTCCTGTCGACACAG
Source organism: Chironomus tepperi (assembly GCF_022539635.2). NCBI lineage: Eukaryota > Metazoa > Arthropoda > Insecta > Diptera > Chironomidae > Chironomus > Chironomus tepperi. The sequence continues at coordinate 544,082 of NW_027226552.1, read as the reverse complement.
TGAAGACTGATTTCGATCCATTTTTACATTGAAATGTGTGGTTTGTCACAGTTTGCCGCTTTGTTGTGCTGCTTAACTCTGTTGCTGGCTCTGTTTCCTGATTTCCACAAATACTCCTTCCAAATATTAAGCTGTCTATAATTTAAATTTAGTTTGATTACTATATATTGTCTTTTAAGTGCTAATTCTCAATTCCACGATGTTTTCATTATAAATTCCTTACTAAAACATAATTTTCACTTCCACTTCAAAATTTCCACTTAATTCCAACTCAATATTCCATCAAAATTACCCACTCATCCAAGCATCCTTCACTTTTCATCATCCAAAATAAACATCAAATGTATTTTACACTAAACTATCTACATATTGCTCATAATCCTTACATAAACATAAAATTTCTATTTATTTCACAACTTACACATCCTATTTTGCATTTATGTTTCATCATTCACAGCCATTATCGTTTCGATGAATATGAAAAAAAAGGATATACTTTCTTAAAATTGTTAAATATAAACTAGTAATTCAAGGCATTACATCAACTACGTGTTTGCAATCTATTTATACATGACTAGTATTTTTTACCATATTTTCCCCCTTCTTCTAATACTTTAGGAACTGGATGTGCTTAATACTTTCTTGAAGGAATATTTTTTGATGTGCAAATTTTGAGATTTTGGAGGAATTGGTAAAGAATTTTTGAGTTTAGAGCGCATTTTAGACTTGATGTGGACTTGTAAAGCAATCTTGGTGATATATAGCTCTATAAGGTCCCAATTGGACGATACAAGGGTCTCTTAAGGAGCAAAAGAGCTTCCAGACTTTAGACTGATTCTATTTGCATTCTATAATAGCTCCTTATGCCTCCTTTATGTAATTTAAGCTCATGTAACTCAATATGTAAATCTCAAACAAAACTGACTAAAATCCTCAACATTTTCATATAAAATATTGCACAGATATTAATGCCGAATCCCACCCAAAAATCACAAAATATCATAGGTATGAGTCAGCAGCGTGATACTTCCTTTCACAGAAACTTTCTAGTTTTCTAAAGTGTTTTTATTTGCATTTAATTATTCATGATTTTCATACATTGCTCTGTACTATAAAATATGAATAGGAAACGTAAGACGTAACGACTCATATGTCGCAAAAATGTGAAAATCTTGGCAGACGGAAAAACTTTTCCAATTACCTTTATGGTTTTTATTGCCATTTAAAGTTTATTTTTGTGGATGTCTTACAAAAAAATTATTATTATTATGTGGATGGGAATTATTGGGAATTTATTAGTTATTGTAGTGTGGGATGAGTTAGTGCTGATGGTATATTCATGGGGGATGGGGGAATATTTGGGGTTAACCCCTGTATCGCCTCCTCCATCTCTAAATTCAATTTTCTGGATTAAAATCACAATTTTGACAATAATTTTCCAAAATTTCCGAATTTCCATCAAAGTTTCCTCATTAAGAGGGTTGGGTGATGTTGGGGACCTTTACCCTAACCCCTTTCATACTCAGTAATCCAATTTTGATTCGAAACTTATAAATTTATCTCGTAATCCTGACAAAAATCATAAATTTTTAGAATTTTCATCACAATTTCCCGAATTTCCATCGAATTTTCCTCAACAACCAGCACCAATAAGCACAATTTCATTACCATATCAACAACATATTTTCAATCCAACTTACAATCAACATCTTTAAGTCATAAATATTTTCAATCAATTCAAGTGTAAGTTTCCTTCACAAAAATGCAGATTGCTGTTGATGCTTTTCTTGTGAAAAATATTTTCTTCATTTATAGCTCAAAATATCATCACATCAATTGAAATTCTATCTAAAGAAATAAATATATTTTTTTATATGCTGCACAAAGAATATTTTCTTGCACCTTGCTGAAAATTTTTGGATTCACGTTCGTTAACCTTCTGGAAATTGAGAAGAGAAATGAAATTTTTATTTTTTTGATGTTGGGAATGAATAAAAATTACAGAAGTCCTCGTGTTATTGATCGAGGGACTTAAGCGCATTTTTGTCCCAGCGATCAGTAATTGGTTAATAAGTCACTTTTAGACCTAACAAAAAATCCAGGTCACTTAAAGACCTAAAAAAACAAGATCAAGTAAGATCCAGGTCACTTCCAGACCTAAAAAACAAGATCAAGTAAGATCCAGGTCACTTCCAGACCTAAAAAAACAAGATCAAGTAAGATCCAGGTCACTTCCAGACCTAAAAACAAGATCCAGTAAGATCCAGGTCACTTCCAGACCTAAAAAACAAGATCCAGTAAGATGCAGGTCATTTCCAGACCTAAAAAACAAGATCCAGTAAGATCCAGGACACTTATAGACCCAAAAACAAGCTCCAGTAAGGTCTAAGTCACTTGTGTCCGCTTTGCAAAAATAAGATCGATAAGATTCGTTAAAGAAAGAATTCAAGCAATTAATTTTCAAATATTAAGAATATTTTGAAAAAACGTTTTTCTGAAATTCAAATTTTTTAACGGATTTGAAAATTTCAAAGCTTTCTCGCAAAAGTTTGTTTACATTTTGTACTGAAATATAAAATTCATTAATTATCGTATTTAGAGATTGTTTTAAGATTTTTAAAATACTTTGCGGCCAATAAAACAATGGAACTGATCTTTTAAAACCATTCCGAGCTCTCTACGATGTCTAGTTAAAAAGTTTTTCTTCGCCCGAACAGCCGAACAAAGTGTCTTATTAAGCTACCTTTTTGAAAACAAGTTTCAAAAATGCGCTAAAAAGTGTCTGGAATTAAAGTTGAAAAATGTAATGAAATTTTGAAACAATTTCAAAAAAAAATTGTGTTTTTTGATTTAAAATGAATCAAAACATATCAGTTTGTATTTAACAATCTTATTATTAATAAAGTAGAATTTTGAGATTTGAACTCACTTTATGTTAGAGTTTTAACTTTTGAACAATTAAAAATTTAATTTTAAATGAGCAAAAGTCAATTTTAAATTTTTTTTTGAATTAAATCAAAGTTAAAATTGAGTTAAAATTTTTATAATTATTGAAAATAAAATTAAAATTTAATTCTAATTTACCAGATTCAAAAATTAAATTTTACCATTTTTTCGATTTAAGTTTTTTAAATCTTCTAAAATTTTCAATTTTTTTAAAATTTCCAATTATTTTTCTTCAATTTCCAACTTCATTTCAACAACAAAAAAAAACAGGAACATACCTGAACTTAAAACATTATTCCCTCTTTATGCAAAAAAAACTACGCTTCACAATTTTATTACTTTAACAACGCAATTTAATTTGATGCTGACTGGAACAAAACACGATATTTTCTCAGCCATAATAAAATTCTTTCTTTGTTCTTCTGTCGATGCAAATAATAAAAACATCGCAATTTTTAGTCGTTTCAAGGTGAGAAAAATGTGAAATTGTATAATATTTTTTGCAAACAAATTGAATGTTTTTAGTTTTTATTATAAGAGAGTTTTATTGATGTTGTTAATTGGTTTGAAGGAAGTTTGATAGTTTTTGATGGAAGCATGGAGGACGCTATGTAGGTGATGCATAATGATTTGAAATCCTGTCAAAATTTATTTTGTTGAATTTTTACGATAATTAGAAACTAAAATATTAAAATTGAACATAAAAATTTGAACAAGAATTCGGTTCGAATCCCTAGTGAGTTAGTTAAAGAGATTTCTGCAATAGCAGCATTTATTGTTTTTTTTTTCAAAATTTTTTAAGGAATTTTCTATTTTTAAATAACTCTTTTGACTTAAATTTCAAATCAATTTTCACTAACTCATGAAAAAAAATGTAAAAATTCCAAAAAAATTCAAAAATTTGCATTGAAAAAGTTGAAGTTTCTAACAATTTTTCATTAATCCTCTAAGTCTCACTTCCAACAATTTATTCAAATTTTCAAATTTTTATTCCTTATCTTATCTTATCAAAAATGATCAACAAAGTCACAAGTACATCAAAGGAAACTTCCATCTACACAGAATTTATATTGACTGCACACTTGGACAAATCAGTAAGTCAAACAATGAGTTTGTTTATATACATAATATTTAATCAACTGTGTGTTGAATGTGGCGTAAATTTTTTTATAAACTTAACTCTTTTGGAGGTAGCATGTTGTTGATTCTTTTGGCGTAATAATAAACAGTAGATAGAGATATTGGAGGTCGTTTTGAGTGTGAATTTTGGATGTGCTGGAAATTAATTTGGAGTAAAAATTCTTTAGAATAAGGTTCAAATCCTATTCCCAATTGTGAGAGTCTGAAGCTAAATATCTAGTGAGAGAGTGACATTAAAGCCATAATTGGAATATATGACCAGCACCAGAGTTCTTACCGCTCTTTTCCACAATAAATCCGAGTCGACTTTGAGCTTTGACCAAAACTAAGGGCGCAGGCCAGTCTTCATCAGCAACATCGACATTATCATCTTGCATCCTAACCAGAAAATCATTGAGTATGAATAAAGCATCAATTCCTTCATTTCGACCCCCTTTTAAAATTCAATCATCTCAAAAAGTATCACAATATACAATCTACAAGATGTTTAAGGTCATTCCTAACCCCCTAACCTACATACCTAAATATATAATCATACTATGTCATTCATACTTTCATTTAAAATTCCTTAATCTTCATTCCAAACAACTTGTTAATGTACAGCATATCAATTTTACCTAAACAAATAATATATCCATCTATTTCACTTTTACACGCTTGTCAAACCTCTTTAAAGAAATTATTAATCAACATCCGTAATTCTTTACAATCATGCATGCATTAAATTTTTCTAGCTGTTCTTAATCAATATGATGAATGTGCACATAAATGTATGAAAAAACACCCATGCGAGCACTAAAAAATCTGTGTGTTTACATTCTCATTGAAGCACATGAGCAAACATTGACAATTAAGGAAGATTGTACAATAAAATTAATTAAACACTTTAACTTGGGTATGAGGGAATGAAGGAATGAAGGAAATGCGCACATATGAAAAATTTAATTTTATATTAAAAAATCAACGAAATTTCTTCATTAAATGGCAAGTGTTCTTTGATCAGGGATGAGTTATAAGGAACATCCAACATGAAAAAAAGTCAAAAACTTTTAATTTTAGAGGGTTAGAGGAAAAAAGTTGCTCTAAAAAAGGGTTGAGGATGAGATTGATTAACATACGCGGCGGTGGTATTATATATGCTCATTCCTACATATAATACACACATAATAAATGTGATATGTGAAGAATCGCCCGTGGGGAATTTATAAACGCTATAAAATGAGTCGGTAATGTGTGATTCATTATGCCTTACATCATGATGTATTGACATGATATTTATCTTGGCACGCTAAAAAACTTTTTTTTTTGTTACTTACTCTTTTCCGTGTGTTGTATGTTGTATAAGAAAACGTGCGGCACCACATTTAATTAAAGTTACAAAAAAATAGGAAACAAAAAAAGAAGGAGAAAATTTTCTTTGAATGGAAGTAAAAAATAAGTAAAAGCGAGGGTTGATAAGATTTTTACGAGTGGGAGGCGCATTTTTGAAGTTTGTGTAGGAATCGAACTCAATTAATTGAAATTTTTCAAAAATCTTTCATTTTTGCCATCAAAATTCATCAGGATAGCAGTCGTGAAGCCACCAGGACACCCCTCTCTTTACACCTAGCCTTTCATCTACATTTAATACATTTACAAGGTATTCCTCAAGGTACGGGAAAGTTTACGTTTAGAAGTAGATCCCGGTGTAGATGTATACCAAGAAACCAGACCCAGACAGGCGTGTTTCTGGCTTCGAGTGAGTCGGATCGATCAAAAACCAGTCAAATTCTAGAGTTACTCTTGATTGGGGACACTGTTATCTGACGTTTGCATCAGAATTGGCAGGACTTTGATGATCCGGACCCCAATAATCCAAAAAGACAACATCAATGCAGTTGAGACTCTTAAAAGTGAACTCCGGACCTCAGCAGTGGCAGTTTCAACATTGAACCAACTCTGGATTGCATGGCTTGTCCCTTTCGACCTTCCAAGTCATTTTGACCTTATTCCTTCTTTCACAAGAATCACTAACTACACTTCAAATACATTCCAAGCCACTTTCCCAACCAAACATCCACCACATACTCCCAAAATTAAGGTGCATCAACCATTAAGTCTAAAGCATATGTGAACGAATGACTGAGAAAATTCTCATCCATAAATATCATCATTAATGATCCTTGAAGTAGATGATGCTACTCGCAATGGTTACGTACATGAACGTCATGTATAAGTATAATTTAGGAACTTTATCTTGTCACAAACGCATTCTACTTACGATGTACGAAAAGTGAGAGATGAACGAGCATGCGACATTAATTTTATGGGCTCCTAACTAGAGCATAAGCATATCGTAAATATCTTTTTCAGCAGATTTTCTTTCTTCCTTCACGAGTTGCTTGCTGTAGCTTGCTTGCCTTTCCTTTTTTTTGTTTTTATGCTGTAAATTCTCATATCATTTTCTCATATGTGACTTCTTGTATCTTAGATTGTGGATTGGAGATAAATTAGTGCTTTTATTATGAGACATTGTTGAACTTGCTGTAGCTGGTTGGGTTGAGATCGCGGGATGTAAAGTCATGGATGTTGAAATTGAGGTTAAAGAGAGGGAAATTTGGGTCATAAAGCTTGATTTTGACTGAATTTGGAGTCAAGGATGATGATAGGATTCGAACCTGAGACTTATAGCACTTAGCAGCAACTTTATGACCTCCACCCTGCAAGTCTAGTCATCAAACCCTTCAAACATCCTCTACACTTCACAACAACCCAAGTACATCCAATTTCCTTCATAAAGTCCACATAAATTGACATAAAAGCTCCAAAAAAACTTAATCCAAAAGTCAAAGATCATTGAAAAGTCTTCTTCGCCCATTTTTGTGCTGATTAAGCTTCTCTTATTGAAAAATTTGTTATTAAACATTTCTTCATATCATTTTCATTATATACGGATATTGCTCATCATATTTATGACATATTGTTTTGCACATTTCTTTCTATGTTTTGTGCTTTACTTCTTGTTGGAAGTATTTTTTGTCATGTTAAGAAATTGCTCTAGTTTGCTGGATGTGGTGACTTATGGGTGATGGGCTTGAGTGGTTCTGTTATGATCCATATAGATATACCTTGGTTTATCGACACCTCTAGTAAAGGATGATGTATGCAAGGGGTTATCCTTACTAACATGACTGTGCAGATCAAATTGTGAAATATTGTCTATCTTAGACAGCATGCTCCAATAGCGATGGTGGGGCAGTTGACTCACCAACTGAATGCGTACCTGATGTCATCTTATGGTGCTGGATATGAGTTAGATACCCATCAGGTATTGTGACACAGCACTCCTTGGTTGGAAGCATAGACCGGAACCACATACGATATACGGTCCATAGTGTTCAATAGTGAGCCACGTCCAACAGTTTGGGCAACACTGGTCTAAATTGTCTTATTCAAGTCTTCACAAAGAATAACGAGCTCTTGAATACTTAAAGCTACCTTAAAATACACCATACCCTACTATAGCTCCCTCGACACCATCCCTTGCCATTCAGCTTCATTCTACTTCTTTAGCTCCTTCCCATATATTAAATCGAATGAGATAAAGCGCGATGAGGAAAATTTGTGTGTCTGCGACAGCTTTTCCTTCATATTTTTTATATATATATTCTTTATTTCAGCTCATACATAAACGTACACTCATATGTATGTTCAGTTGTTATGAGACGCTTGTTGCGACACAAACAATGATGAAGGAATGCGGTAATAAATAGGATTTATATTGTTTTCGTGTACTAAAGCGGAATGAATCAAGTGGATTGTTTATGAAACATACAATTTAAGCTTTAAAAAAATATATTTCACATTTATATGCTTCTGTCAGCGTCTATAATCCGTAAGAAGGTCGTTGGCACTTTCACTATGTATCCCAAAACCATTAAATGTGTCACTTATTAATATCTAATTTTCTAATATCAATATTATGAATCGATTCCATTCGATAGTTTGATTACCAGATGGGACGCATAGATGAATCTTCTGTCTCTAATATTCTTTTTTTTTTGGTATTAAGGAACGACCTTTTATACATCTTTAATCTAATGGCAATTTTTATATTCTTTAAAATACAGAAGGATGGAGATATTTAATGGATATGTCACAATGAATTTGAATCATCATGTGAGGTTCTGATGGGTTACGTGTGAGCAACTCTTCTTCCTGAATTGCTGTCTGTTTTAAAGGTTGGAGGTGGAAATGGGAAGGTATTTTTGACTTTGATGTTGTTGCTCGTGGGTTGATGACTTTAAGGTGGATTTTGGATGGTGTTGGAGGATTTTTGGGAGATTTAGAGCTGGATGGACGTCAAATGAAAGAGGGTCCGTCACTGATACTATAATGATCTGAAATGGATACTACTAATAATGGCGACAGGACGCTGACTCAATTCTTTATCAAATTGGCTTCTTTTTGGCGTTAATAAGCCCAATTAACAATGAGTGGAAGGTCTCCTGGGGGGTGGTTGTTGTCAGCCTTTGCTGTAGTCATCTAAGTAAAGATGGTCAGCTACTCAATTTCCCAGCATCTACCTTACAAACTTCCCATCCTTTTACATCCATATTTCCCATAAAAGCCAACTATTTCTCGATTGAAATTTCTCAATATTAAACTTTCTTCCTTGCCTTTTGAGTCTCATCCACTATCATCGTCCGTTCCTTTACAAAAAAGAATCAAGAAAGGTTCACATACTTTTTTTTTTGATAATAAAAAACAGAGTTCGTGAAGATCGAAAAAATCTTTGATTTTCCAAAATCATTTTTTTTTTGTGATCTCAAAAAATCATGATTTTTTCGATCTTACGTAAATCATTACGTATGATTTTTTTACGTAACGAAGATCATTTTCAAAATGATCTTTTCTACGTAAAATCATTTTGTTTACAAATTATGTTAATGAACAACTATGCTCATTAGTACATTAATACTTAACATGATTTGTTTCTACAGCATTTTTAGATGATTATTAAATCGTTTTGAATCTATTTACATTACTTTAAGTACTAAAATTAGCTGAATTTTCATTCAAAGTGATATGTTCTGGATCATATTTTTAGTTAAATTAATCGCTTAAAAAGGTTTGATTCAATTTAAAATGACTTGATAATCATCTGAAATCTCTATCTAGAATTTATTTACACGGTTATAGGTGCTTAATGTAACTAAATATATGATCCAGAACATATCACTTTGAATGAAAATTCAGCTAATTTTAGTACTTAAAGTAATGTAAATAGATTCAAAACGACTTAATAATCATCTAAAAATGCTGTAGAAACAAATCATGTTAAGTATTAATGTACTAATGAGCATAGTTGTTCATTAACATAATTTGTAAACAAAATGATTTTACGTAGAAAAGATCATTTTGAAAATGATCTTCGTTACGTAAAAAATCATACGTAATGATTTACGTAAGATCGAAAAAATCATGATTTTTTGAGATCACAAAAAAAAATGATTTTGGAAAATCAAAGATTTTTTCGATCTTCACGAACTCTGATAAAAAATGATTTTTTTTTTCAGACAAAATAAAGGGATAATTTTAGATGTTTGGGGACTGACTCTTGTGTGTGTCTTCATGTATTTATGGCATTTTATTCTCTTTGTTACTTCAAACCACATTATGAATATATAAAAGACGACGATGATGATTTGTGGAAAGCTTGAATGAGTATCAGTGGGGACATGAAAGGTCACTAAAGTTTAAATTCTTTTCTTGAAGAAGGAAGGAAGGAATTTTTTGGGGTAAAGGATAAGATTGAACTTTTGGTAGTTTTGAGGTTGAAGGAGAAGCGATTTTGGAGCTTTGTGGATGCTGTGATTGTTGTGGATGTTGAGATGACTCCAAAATTTGGACATAATGTTAAAATGCTATCAATTCTATTGAATGCTAAGCTAGGAAGCTTGATTGCACATGCATATGAACTTAGGAACAGCAAGGAAGCTAGTAAGTAGCCCGAACTGTCCAATATAGCACTAGGACACACGATCGTCACTGTATTAACGACAATACGCAACCATGACGTGAACCTGATCACATAAATTAAAATTTACATCCAATATCACTTACTACTTCTCAATCCTATATCCATTCATCCTTTATCCACCAACTAGCTCTCATTTCACCTCACTCCACAAGTCAATAAGATCAACAGTGAAATATTCAAACAATTCATTCCTTTTATTGCTCGATATATTCACATTTATGTATGACTGTCTCAAGTATCAAGCAATAACTCATAAAAATAGTTGAGCATATTCTTCAATCCTCAACGTTGTTAAAGAAAGCTTTTGTGGAGGAATTTCTGTATTTTTTATTATGCACATTTTCATAAGCTTTATGTCCATCAAAATTTTTATTAAGTTTACTTAGTGGAGCTATTTGAATATTTTGTGGATTATTAACTGGATTTTTAAGGGGTAATTTGGATTTTTTTGAGTGTTTTTGGGGAGGTTTGGAGGGGATTGCAACGTAGATTGGATGTAAATTAGCTAGAATGAACGTAATGTCTTTAGGATCGTCTAAATACTTGTCATATCGACAGGTTACTATAAAATGATTGGGAGATCGGTCTATGGTGGGAATTGAAACTACTAAGCTCATAAAATGAATGATATAGACATCGGAACTGTTCCCTAACCACTCGGCCATAGAGGCATTACTCTCGCACTGACATATTCGCGTATTTATGGCTCGATACCCCAGATTCCACTCTGTTCAGACACGATTTGCTCCTTGATGCTGATTTTTGATCATATTCAGTCATATTGGATCATTTTTGATCACTTTAAGTCATTTTATCAGTTCCGTACCCTTGTTAAGCAGTCTAAATCACAAGCAGAGCTCGAATTCAGCTCAGGCTTAGGTTGGAAAATTTACCAAGCTCCTTTGTGATCTAGAAGCTGGTAAAGCCATCCAAAGACAGAATCTGAATCTCCAACTTCCACATTCAATTCCTATAACCTCCCACAATATGACAATATCCAGCCATCCAACCAAGTAAAAAGAAACTCCCCACAAAAAAAAAATAAATATTTCGTCGACTGCCACAATAATATTTTGTACTCTTATCAAAGATCTAACATATAGTTACGACATTATGTTAGTTCGACAATAAAGCTGAATAGAAATTGCAGTTTATCATCAAAATAACCGCCAAATATACAATGAGTTGTTTGTACATCATTCTACTGAGTATAAATTTTCATCGTCTTCTTCTTGCTTCTGCTTATGTTATAGTTTGCTGAATAGCAGAATTTATATATTTTTGATATGCTCACATATAGCATGATATAAAAAAAAGTTTTAGTCACATAGTTTCGTACTCAGCGGAGAACTTTCATTTTCATAATATTTTGCTGTTTCATTGTCACATTATTTTATATTTTTCTTCTCATTTATGACAATTATATTTTTGTGGATGCAAGGATGGGGAGCTTTGGGGGTATATTGAGGGATTTCACGGATTATTCTAGAGAAAATATGTTTTAAGTGTGCTTTATGTCTTAAAGTGCCACTTTTTCTAGCAACTCCTGGTAGCTCAGTGGTAGAGCTTGTGACTGGGAATCGTAAGACGTGGGTTCGAGTCCCACTCGGGCTATGTTGTTGGCAAATGTCCTTTTTCATTGAAACTACAAATTTGCCTCAGTTCCATCTTCCTAAAAGATCTTCCACATTCTTAATCCAGTCTATCCAATCCACATCCTCAACAGCCAATTCTCATCCAATTCCTCAGTGTCACTTCCTTGTCTCAATACATAAATTATTGATATGAAAGCAAAAGCAAAGAAAATTTATGTCACAATTCCTTCTTTTTTCTTCTTATTCATCCACATCCACCCAGTCGTCCTTCGTCGCAGCAGTTCTCAGACACATTCAATATATTTTCTGCTTTCTCATTCGACATAATATACATAGCAGTTTTTTGATTGCCATCATAAATATTCACAATCATGATTATCACTTTATCAAAATGTTAACTTGTTGAAATGAATGAAAATTTCTTTTTTTGGAATTTCTTTTTGCTTCCGTTCTTTCTTATTCACAACAATAGTCATGTCGATACGACATGAAGACGTCTGAAGGATTAAGGAAGACGGAATATGAAGAATAATTTTTTTTGAGCTTCTTATTTCATTTTTTTGAATATTTAAGCTTGAAATGTGATTTGAACTTTTTTTGATGGCGTTACAGACAGCTTTAAGCAGTTATAAATGTGATTCTTTTATTGTTTGATGGATGAATTTATGAATGTGGATTGAGTAGTTTTAAAGATTGTTGGACATTTATTTGTTTGACTGTTAATAGTCCGAGCAGCACATTGCAGTTAATATCAGTGTTTGATATCAAAATTGGGAAGAAAACAGCCACCTGGAAGACGTATAGTCAATTCCACTTCATTTTGGCGTTTTGCTGTCAACTCTGCTGAATGCTCGGCAACGAGTTGAATCAAAAATGGAAAAGATGTCCATTTCAGATCCACTGGTTGGCTTATGATTAATGGGTCGAAGAATAAAGCGCATTTTTGTGTGGTTTGGACTCGAGCAGGATAACTGAAATCTAATCAGCTCCTTTTACTTTGATTCCAGAATATCTTGAAGAGGTTGGAACCCAGTAGAGCTTATTCTGGTGAGATTCAAACTCAGTAGAGCTCATCCTGCTAAAATTTGTGATCAGAGGATGTACTCTTATGGGATTTGAACCCAGTAAAGCTGGAAATCGTCATTTTATCCTCGAATTTTGAGTGTGCTGCTGTTGACCATTACACTACTGCATTATATTGCCTTATACATTCATCAATTGCAAAAACCCTACCATAACATCCAGAATCATTATTATGACAACTTCCTTAGTAAGCTTCCCTTCCAAAATCACCTTTAAAACTCACCCACAAAAATAAAAAAACCTTTAAAATTCCCACCAAAAAAAAAGAGTATCCAAAGCAGCTTATAAAAAATGTTTTTATTAACAACAAAATATGATTATCATTACAAATTACATTGTAGCAGCGTCCGATCCCATAAAAAAGTGCGTCATGATCTACATCCAGCCAAGATGCCTTCTTTCTCCCCCAAAAGTAAATAAATTGGAAACTGAGATAATAATGTTTAAAATAAAGATAATAAAAGGAACGGTATGGCCTTAAAATTTATAGACACAATTTTATACTTTTTTTTGTGTGTTCCCTCTCCCTCCCTGTTCTGTGCTCATTACAGTTGACGGGATGTTACAATATAAATATGCATAAAAAATTAAAATCTCGAGGGTTGCAAAATGAAGAGAAACAAGAATGATTCCTGGTTGTATGATTTGCATGAGGATTTTTATTAACTTTTTTTGTATATGCTGTTGCTATTTGTGTAATTGTAATGATAGGTAATGAAGACTTTTTGATCATTTCGAGGTTTTATTGAAATTCGATTATTTTTGATGTAAAATTTTGAATTTGAATTTTGAAAATTTAAGATTACTGAGATTAAATTTCAAAGTTAATTGATTTCACATATGCAAAATTTTAAAATCCTAAAAAATCATGAAGTGGGCATTTACAAATCTCTTAACGTTTAGGGGAGGGAGTGGATGTTGCTGTATGGTGAGTTACAATTCCGAACAACGGATCCCGAGAGATTCGAACCCACGCCTATAATTTCAGGTTGCATACTGCTACCACTGATCAATCGAGGGGTCTTAATCTATATAAAACTTCCGGGTGGTTATGGGTCGTTATGCTTAACATTTTTCCAAAAATCTCAAAATTCTCTTACTTACTTACTTACTTCGATTGCCGTACAGATCAACTATAATCCATGGCCTCCCTCAGATGTTGCCTAAAGCTGTTTCTATCGCCTGCTTCCGCTTGCCAATTGCCAATACCAAATGCAATGCTGTCTATGTCTATCGACAGCTTCTTCCTAGGAGCTCTTCAGTCTTCCACGAGAATCTCTTAAAATCAGAGTTGCAAAACAGGTGCCTGTGACAGGCAAAAACAGTACAAATTCTTGATAATTTATATGGTTTTTCTTACAAAACCTCACAAATTATCAAGAATTTGAACGGTTCTTGCCTGTTACAGGTGCCTGTTTTGCAACTCTGCTTAGAATATAAAAATTATTCACCCATAAAAATAATTAAAAATTCTCCTCACATTTTCACCGTACATAATTGATTGAAAGTCGTCACATTAATTAAATGCCTATTGCCATGAGCATCTCCTTAACATTTAAATAATCGACATTTGCTGATCCTAATAAAATGTTCCTCATCATGTCATTTTCATATTATTTAATTATCTTAAGGGCCTCATTTTCCACACTTTCTACAAATTTGGACAGAAAGAAGCACAAAAATGTATTTAATAATAATTATTATACATTGCACATTTGCTTAATGGATTTTATTTCTTTTGTGATGTTGCCTCCCGGGTCATTTACTCTCCTTTGCTCACATGTAGCAAATGAATACGAGTACATGTACGCATATTGCAAACGTAAAACAATAAAAATATATTTTTATTGACGACCAAAAAACAAATTAAAGTGACATTATAGAAAATTGTTATCTCTGCTGTTTGATATTCTCGAAATGCTCTTTTTTTGTGTCTCCTGTGTGTGTGTCTCTTTTTGCTGCTTGTATGGATTTGGATGGGTATTTTGTTCTCATGTTGATTGAGAAATGTGAGTTGGATAGGCATTGGGTATTGAGGAACTAAGGAGCATTTTTTTTTGGAATGGTCGGTTGTAAGCCTTAACATCTTGAGGATGACTGCAGCATTGAAACCCTTCGGAAGTGCTGATTTTGATAGAACTTTGCTCTATCCTTTGCCGAACTAATATTGACTCATTATTTGGATAATAAGAGAAGGTAGGCACTTGAGGTTTGTTAAGCTTGAAAGTCCTAAGCAGCACAGTCCAGTCGCAAGGCCGTCGCTATGATTTGAAAGTGTCCTAACTGCTGCATGATGACTAATTTCATCAAAATTGTACCAAATTGTTCCAAAATTGAACATAATTTCAAACCCTACTTGACAAGTTTGTCTAGTCGACTAACTGTATATCAAGTTGACCAACCGCATGTCTAGCTCTAAGACCCATCAATCCCCATCACTATGTCCAATCAACCACAAATATCAGCTCATAAAAAAAGGTGAACCATAACAATTTATACGAACATTTAATGACAACAACTATAAACATTTGGTTCCTTTTAATTTCGTTAAAAGCAGCAATATTTATTTACAAATAAATTGCATTTGTGTGTTTATTTCTCTCATTTCCTTCCAACATCATTGTGTATGTGCAAAATAACACATGTAATGTGATTGTATGGATTTTTAATGGATATTGATAAATGAATGATTTTTATGCTGTGATGGACATGAAGGAGAGAGGTGAGGAGGGATGATGAGGGGGTTAACGGTGAGGGGTTGACGGAATACGTGAATGTCCCCCCAAAAACTCATTTAGAAAAAATTTCCTAATTTTATTTACAATAATTGAATTTTATTACCCATTTAGCACCGCTGATCCACTTACAAATTTATTCATAAGGAACAACTCATTGTTGCGACGAAAATCCTCTCCGTTGTCCCGTATCCTCGTGATTTTTAATTTTTTTTTATATTAAAAAATTTTTGTTCCTTCATAAATTTATGTATTTCACACAGAATTTTTCCTTTAATGGAACTAAATTGTTTGCGGATTTGTGACTACTACAAACCGCAGCGAGGCGTAATGAAAAAAATTTTTTTAGGGTCAAAATAAGCGCAACTGCCTTTTACCCTCAAAAATTTCATTTTTATCAAATTCTCAAACTCATAAAAATTAGTTGAATCGGAAGTAATCGTACAACGCGGAGTCCGCGAAAATTGGAATTTTTTTCTGGGGTGAAAATTTTTTTGGGAATTTGTTCTGGCTTGTTAGAAATTATTTTTATCCTATTTTATTTCATTTAGGATTAAATGATTTTTTAGTGATAATGGGTGAAGGTGCATGGGAAGTTGGAATTTTTGGGATGAGTTTTAAAGCGCATTTTTAAGGACAAACATGATTTAGCATAGTCATCTAAGTTAGGGAATGGTGTAAAATTGGAAGTCAGCCATAGTAACTTGTTAGATTGGAAAAATAAAGTGCATAATTGGAGTCAGGTCAGAGTTAAGACATCTTCGGCGTTAAACTGACCTCAAGTCGATACAACGATCTTAAAAAGGCATTTTTCGGCATTTTTGGATGTAAACTGAACATGTAAAGACAAACTACAAGAGAGAATCGATGGAAGAAGCAACTCAGAGAGCACAATTTGAGTACAAGTGACAAGAATAACGCCAGGTTGGTTTAAAGTCAAATTTAGTGTTAAATTGGCACCATATCCTTACAAAGGTATCTTGAAGACACATTTTTCATGTTGTGTTTCATTAAAAAAACCAAGGAACGAATTTAAGGCACACTATCACTAACTAATAACCAGACTGTGGAAGGATGTCGGCACTCAGAGATCCATAGTCTGCTGATAACCTTAACATTCAGACAGATTCAGACAAACAGACAATCTAACCTCAAAATTCTTCAATTTCTCTCCCAATCACCTCCTCATCAAACATATAAATTACAAAAAAAATCCACCAAAATTCTTTTTTTGATCTCCTTTGCATCATCGACCAAAAAATATGCTGTAAAAAATTTTTAAATATTTGATTTTCGGCATAATTTACATATTTTAGTGTGAAATAAAAATAAAAATAAAAGCAGCAGTAAAACAAAGTGCGATAAGATGTAAATCGACCAGAGGATAATAAAGGGCGAAGAATTTTTTTATTAGATTTTTTTTTTGGCTGTTGCTTCTTATTGTACAGCAGTGAAATTCAAACTCAATTAAGTGTCAATAATTAGATTTTTTGTTGATATTACATTCTTTACTGTGTAAATGAGAAGTAATCAAATGATGGGCTGTCATTAGGAAATTGAGAGTGAATTTTTATTAGGAATTTGGTGATTAGCACAAGGGGATTATGGAGGGTGAGTGGGGTAATTTATGTGTTTGAGATGATGATCAAAAAATGGAATTTTTGAAAAAAAAAAAAAAAACATTTTACGGCTTCACGATTTATTTTGCAGTCATAATAAGTGGGATTTGAACCTTGGATTTCGAATTTTCAAATTAATATTTTCTGAACAACTGTATTGGGTTTAGATCAAAATGCTGTACAAATATCAATAGGTAAGTAAGGATCTGGAAAAGGATTATTTTTCCCTGAGCGACACAGATATAGAAGGCTCAAGCACGGAGCTATTAAGGCTTCTCTCAATCTCTTTTGTTGGAAGCTGTCAAATGGCATCCAAATATAGGCAGCATCCATTTGGTGTTAACGAAAGACCTTAATAGCTCCCTAGTGGAGTTTTCTTCCTTTATGTCACTCGGGTGTAAATTGAGTGAGTCTTAGCAAAATTTGAAAGACCTTACAAGACCCACAATCCCGAAAAAACCCCCAAAACATTCAATTTATCCAAAAAAATCCCAACTAAATGCTAATTTAACATCCATCCTTAAACTCACCATCATCTCCATTCCCTCATCATCAAAAAACAACAATCTCAAGTCATCAAAATCAACATAATTTCATTTTCAAATATCCATCAACATTTAAAGTGCCCAATAACTACTTACATTTTGTGTACATCTACTGAAAAATTTATAAACAGAACAAAAAAAAAGGCATAACAATGAACATAATATTAACGGAAGAATCCATAACGTGTTGCTAATGAGATCTCTCATGCATACAAATATGCCTACTTGATTATGCTGTTGATTTCTAATAAAAAAAAATCACGCGCGTTCTCAATAAGATTTTACATAAAGTGCTTGAGTGAGGACATATACTTGAAAGTAAAATTATATAAAATTTGAATATACTTTTTTAAGTTTTCACTTTTAATTCACGAATGCGAGATTAAAATTGGAAATGTTTACACGGAGGTTTAATTTGTAAGAGAGATGGATTGAATGTGGTGGTGATTATGGCGCATTTAGTGAGTTTATGATGAAATTTTGGGTGAGTTTGTGTTCAATTTTTTTGGTGAATTTGTGTTCATTCATGGTGAGTTTTTGTTCATCTTTGGTGAGTTTGTGTTCATTCTTGGTAATTTTAGGTGAATTTGTATTCATTTTTGGTGAGATTGTATTCATTTTTGGTGAATTTTTGTTCATTTTTTGGTGAGTTTGTGTTCCTTTTTGGTGAGTTTGTGTTCCTTTTTTGGTGAGTTTGTGTTCATTTTTGGTGATTTTGCAATTTGACTTCATGCACCTTACTGATAAGTTTGACTAAGCTTAAATGCACACCAGAACATGCCACTAAGACAAAGCAGCAACCCAAACTCTACATCCAGTTCCTCAAAATCCAAAAAAGGGTTAGTAATACTAACAAATACAGAATGTACACAAAAAAATGTTTCAAAACTATGTCGTACATTGAATCTCATTTCATTAATAAGTCAACTGTGATTCGATTATAAAATTCAAATTCTGTAAATGTAAACTGATCGCATGGATGAGCATAGATTATTAAATGAACGAAAAAAAAAACTAAAAAGACGTCGTCGTTTTACGTCGTTAAGATTATTATGATGGCATTAATTAGCATTTCAAATAGTTTTTTTTTGTGCTGTTGTTGTGTACTTATCGCTTTCTATGGATTATAATTGACGTAATGGAATGATGAATTGAATTGGAAAGAGAAGAAATTTTTCAGCGTAGCACAGGCACAAAAAAAAAGGTTTTTTGTGTTTACAGTAATAAAAATTTTTAATCTGATTTTAGATTTCTGTTATTGTACATAATGAGGAACAATGTTAAGGCAGAGAATTGATGGAGATGGAATAAGAAGAGATTAAATCATTTTTTTGCAGAATTAAAGCATAAAATTAAGATTGTTGATTAGGGTGAGCATTTTTTGCAGATTTGACGATTTTTGATTAGACTTAACAGGATTTTGAGTCAGAAAATTAGCAAGCCTGACTAGATTTGGTTGTATTTCGATGAATTTTGATCAATTTCAGACAGTTTGGACATCATCTTCAATTAAATCATTAAGACACCATTCATGTGTCAATCCTTACATCCCAAAGTCTCACAATATCAAGCAACAAACTCCTCAAAATGTTGACTCATCCATAATCAAGCCTCTCTTTATAAAAAGTGCGTCGCCAAAAAAGTCATAAAATGTAACAAAAAAATTCATCGGAAAATGATTGAAATTACAGGAAGCCGTTAACCTATGTGCAATATATCTCTTTAATATCTGTTTTAAATACGCCTCTAAATCCTCTACGATCGGCCATAAAAAAGTATTTTAATGTTCATATTATAATCACTTTTAGGCAAGGGATGGGCAGTTGAGATGTTAAGAATAGTTTTTGACAATTTCAAGCTTAGTTTGATGGTTATAGAGGCTATAGAGATCAGTTGTGATTCATGACGTCTGCTAGAAAGTGTCTGAAGCTAGCTGCCTTCTCCAAATCATCAATATCAGATGATACAATGTCTCTATCAAACTAGGAAGACACGAAGCATAAATATGGTCAAAAATCTGACCCTAGGGCAGCGTGACTCCGTCTTTAAAGCCAGATTCGATGATATTCGACCTTGGACCAGAATAAAGTCTTGGGGTTAGATTTTTGGCTATTAAATAAAAAGCTTCTTACATAAAACTCAACAAAATTGGCTAGAAGGCTTCTTTACAGCTGTTTTAGGATCATTTTGAACAGCAAAATGAAATTTGACGACACATGCCACTTGGGGACACATTCTAAAGTCTTTTTGAAGACTACAATCAAGAATGTTATGAAATAAGTCAAAATCAGATAATCTAGTCCTATATAGTGTATTATATTAGTCTATATAGCCAGATCCTATAAAATGTTTGACAAAAATGCATCAAATTTACACTTATTCTACCATATACTAGCCTAAAATATCTTTATAACCTAGTTAATGTCCATATAATATCAAAATAGTCGTTCATCCAGCAATATGTATTAAAAAGTCTCAAAAAAATTCCACCCCTAGAATTTAGATATCAAAATCAATGCAAGAACAAGGAAAAATAAAAAAAATTTCTAGTCAATAAAAAACCCTCAAAAAACATAAATAAATCTATATCCACTTCTACTTCTACCGAAAATGTATTTTATAGAAACTAACTTGTGTGTTATGTTTATTGGCAAAAAAGGGCATGAAAGGCAAGAATGAAAAAAACTCCCAACCGAGATTCTTTTTTCCATGTTGTGTCTAAATAAAGTCAGTCAGTATTTACATAAAAAACTGTATCGTTTTAGCGGAAAATATAAATACATTACAACAGATTTTTATGTTTGCCTAAAGGGGCCGCACTGAAAATAATCGTTGGAAGGGTTGCCTTCCTAACCCTTTACTAGAACTACGAAAAATGCAAAAGAGATACAATTATTGTTATTATTTGGGCGAAACAACATACTTTATTGTCTCACACTCATTGTTTATCCTTCTTTGCGTTTGTTGCTTGCTTAATGCTTTTGGAGGAAAAGATTTTCACGTCTGATACCCTTTCGCGACATAGCTTTAATGAAATAATACGGAAAATGATACTTTTTATGCTGATAATGATTTTAGAGGATTTTTTCAGTGATTTATGCTGTGAAATTTTAGAAAAAGGATTTGGTTTATGGAGGTAGTTTGTCAGTTTGATGTGTAAATTATGAGTTGAATTATGATGGTTATTAAGTTTGGGGTCATTTAGGTACTCTTTGATGTTTAGCTTGGGGGAACTTCATAGTTGAACATTTGCTGGCCCGAGTACATAGAAGAAGTTGGTTAATCGATCAAAAAACTAGCGTCAGGACTCGGAATCCAGGATTCGTACTAAATCCGGGACCACGGCAGAGTCACACTGACCTTATCCAGTATTTGGTTTAGTGCTTGGACTATATCAGAGTCACACTAAATCTAAGAGTCGAATTTGAATCTGACACAATACTACGCAGGCTGAGTCCATAATTCAGTTTAAATTTGGTGCAATGCCAGAGTCTTGCCGGCCGGATGAATGTGGCATCATGCAATAGTCATGCAGGCTTGACCAATTCCAAAATTTAAATCCAACACATTGTCAGTGTCACATCAAAATGAACGAATCTGGAGTCATGTCAGAGTCACACTGGTCTGATACCGTGTTTTGGACTAACTAACCGATTTGAGCTATTCGGACAGTTGCACATCCGAAGGCAACACAACGTAGAAAAGACAAAAAATCTATCCTCAATCTACATTAAGCAGAATCATGTCTGCTAAAGTCTCCAAATGCGCTTCAAATCACTTCAAATGTTTATTCAACTTCTTAAAGTAATAACACCTTAAAATCACTAAATACAAAAAAAGAAGGTGAGAGACATTCAACTTTATTTTAATTTTTCGCTTAATACTTATGCAAAAAAAAAAATAAATTTCAGAAAATCTCATTTAAGTGATTAAAACTTTTAAAAGCAACAACAACAGCAAAAAGAAGTAAGAGAAACTTTCTCTTGTAAGTAAAAAAAAGGGAAGAAATTAGAAAAATCAACATTAAAAAAATGCCAAGTGTGAGATGGAGAAAGGTTGAAGCGGCAGCAGCAGACGCTATTCAATGTGAATTGTAATTAATTGAAACTGTAAACAGTTGAGAGGATGAATAAGTTGGAAAAATATTTTTTAGTGCTTTTGATTTTGGTAGTTTTGATTAATTTTGGATTCCTTATAAAGGCAGTGATGGGCAACATGTGTACCGCGGCACAATAGTGGGTCATATGTGCTATGGACTGTATGTCGTGTGAATATTCGGTCAAAGCTAACCACCAAGATGTCTCAACGTTGTTACTGAATGGAGGAGGTAGGGATGCTCAGGGGTGTTCAGAAGGCAGGGTAAAGAAGGGGTCAAACCCCATTTTAGAAGCAAAATCATCCAAAAATTCAGAATCTACTCAAAATTCCAATTTAAAACAAAATTAAAATCCATTTCCCACAAAATCTTCACAGTAAGACACAAAGCAGATCACATCCTCACCAATTCCAATATTACTTTCATCTCCCAAGAGATAAAAATCGAAATATTTCAATTTCACGAATGCAAAAATCTCTAATAAATCTACACAATGCGTGAAATATTTCATTTACTCACATGTTGAATAAAAAAAAGGAATCTATAAATATTAGGGATCATAGTATGACAAATATGACTTCTCAATCAATTGACACCACGCGCGTACTACAGTTAGGAATGCAATCAAAACATTCAATAATCTATGAAATTTATCAACGCATGAATTATTTTTTTGTGTGTGCTTTATTTCCAGTGAGACGACCAATAATGCAGCCAATAAATCAATTTTGCATGCGAAAGAATTTTTTTTTAATAAAGCTGCTGCTTAGTGAGAATTTTGGGAGAGAAAGTGCTGGTTTATGTTGAGGGATGAAAGTGATTTTGAGGTTATGTTTGGCAGTTTGTCTCCATTTTATGGTTTGGTTTAAAAAAGAGGCCTAAAGGCAGTCAAATCGTTGACCAAAATTAAAGTTAGCAATTAGGTTCCTTTGGATAGGCGCCAAGCTGTAGCTTACTAGCATTAATCTTTATCTAGGCATCATCTAAGTCAAGGAATGCTTAACCAAAGACAACCGAATCTGTCACAATCTATGCCAAGTCACAAAAGTCAAGATGAATTCCAAAATGCGCTCTAACTAACGAAAACCCTAATCCAAACTTGACATATGAATAATAAAAAAAATTCGAATTGCATTTTTTATCATAAAACTAAAAACAAATCATTCATTCGAACATTTTCGACAAGAACGTGCAAGAAGTCAATATGTTCATGAACATTAGTGCTAGATAGATGTAGAAAATGGGAAAATATATTCATAAAAATTGAGAATTATAATTCCAGACGCGAAGTTCACTGGTGTGGTGGAGATTATTGATATATAACGAGTTGTTGCTTCTTTATTTATATTTTTATAAGTATTTGAATGAAGGTTGATATTTTGAGGTATGGATTAGGGTTTTATGTGCTTTTTGGAATTTGAAATTTAATTAATAAATTAAAAAAATGTAAAAAAAATTATAAAAAAATAAAATTTTAATTTTTTTTTTAATTTTGAATTTTTAAAATTTTTAATAAATTAAAAAAATGTAAAGAAAATTATAAAAAATAAAATTTTATTTTTTTTTTAAACTTTGAATTTTTAAAATTTTTTTAAATTCTTTTAAAATTGGAATATTCATAAATTTAATTTTTTAAATTTGAATTTTTATTAATTTCATTTTCAAAAAAAATCTATCATTAATTTTAAATTTTAAAAAAATTTAAGTTTTTAAATTCAATATTTAAAATTTTTATTTTTTATTTTTAAATTTAAAAATTTAATTTTAAACAATTTTTTTTTGAATTTTAAATTATAACAAACTTCAATTCTATAAAAAATTACTCAATTCCTCAAGTCTTTTAACATCCAATTTATCATATAACTCACAAATAAAATATAGTTCAATTCTCTTCTTTTTCCCCTCTGCCTATCTGTTGCTGCATACTTAATAATTCGTAAATTTTTCATCCTATCCGATTTTTATTTCCAAATCTTCTGCATTACAACTTCTTCTTGTATGATTTATTGAATTTTTATACACATGATTAAGTAAAGTGTAATTTAAATTATTCAATTTTTTTTTGCAGTACATGAGTGAATAAATAGGAATTGTTTGGTTTGGTATAGCTTAATAGTTGAGGATTTGGAGGGAATATGTGTATGTGGAAGATGTTGGCTAGAAGGATGGAAGTGAATTGGATCATTTTGGGTCAAATTTTGCCATTTTTTTGGACTTTTGAACACATTTTAGGGACAATAGTCAGGAAAGTCTCCAGTATAGACCATAGAAATGCATAAATTCAATTTCATGCTGACAATTTACAACTCAACGGCTTTTTGTCCCATTATCGGACCAAATCTGCAAACCAACCCTCATTCAAATCATAAAGTTCAACCAATTCAACCCCTGAATAATCCCTATCACATTCATATACTCAACCATCCTACAATGTACATACCCATAAGTCATATTCACAATACCTCATAATTCAATTTCCGTTTTTTCTGCCACATTTTGCAACATCCTCAAAGCCATCGGAATAGGACACAAAAATATCCATAATTTCCCACTGTTATATGCTATTGATAGTTACACACAAGCTCCTCAGCATTCGACGTATCCGTTAATTTATTGATATTTTATTCAAATCGCATTTTCATTGTTTTTGTGCTGCCACAGGAAAAAAAAATTATTTTTTTTCGCACTTGAGTGGCTGGGAACAAAAAAAAAAAAAGAATCATGTAGAAGACAGAGTATCGAGTGCACATGAGAGCGGTTATTGCACATATAATTGTGCTGTGTGCTTCATATTCACATTTCTATTTTATTCTATCCCCAGATGGATTATCGTTGAATCTTCGAATGCGGAGGAAAAAAAAATCTACTTTTTGCAATAAATCTTCGAAATAATTTTCATAATTCTGCGGACCCTTGGGATGATTTTGGGTTGAATTGCAATATTTAAGCGTCATTGCTGTCAATTTGCTGTCATTCTGAATATTTGCTGTCAATCTGTCTCCTTGCTGTCAATCTGTCTCCTTGCTGTCAATCTGTCTCCTTGCTGTCAATCTGTCGATTTTCTGCTAATATATCTATTTGCTGTTAATCGCTCTATTTGCTGCCAATCTGCTTATTTGATGTCAATCTTCCGATTTACTGTCAATTTGTTGATTTGCTGTCAATCTGTCTATTTGCTGTGAATTTGTCTATTTGCTGTGAATCTGTCTACATACTGTCATTCTGTGGATTTGTTGTCAATCTGTCTATTTGCTGTCAATCTGTCTATTTGCTGTCAATCTGTCTATTTGCTGTCAATCTGTCTATTTGCTGTCAATCTGTCTATTTGCTGTCAATCTGTCTATTTGCTGTCAATCTGTCTATTTGCCTTCAATCTGTCTTTTTGCCGTCAATCTGTTCATTTGCAGTCAATCTGTTTATTTGCTGTCAATCTGTATATTTGCTGGCTTTCTGCTTTTCAATATTTCGACACAAAATAACCCAAAGGACCCCCGTCAGTGCAAAAATTACACCGATTATAGCGAAACTTTAAACGAATATACAGTTGTTCGTGATTTATATCCTGCGTGTTCCATTCAATTGTTCCATTCAGATGGAAAAAAGATGAAAATTTTTCCTTCCTTTCAGTTCATCGAACTCAAAGCATTTTCTCTTCTCAGTCTTTTTTCAGTATCCGACCAAGAAGAAGTCGAAAAAGCGGAGAAGAGTAAAGGAGGACATGAAAAATTATGTGACTTTAAGTTCCACTTCTCACGCACCTCACCTGTTGAGTATGTCTACATAGAAGAATTCACATTCATTATTCTAACAAGCATTTAGTGTCATTTTTCACGCAGTCGAAACACAAAAAAAATCAAGCAATAAAGGTATAAGGAACTGTCATGACGTAGATTTTGGTATGTCTACGCAACTTAGAACAAATCAAGAGAATGAAAAAAAACCTTCGTCTGAAGGATGCTTATCATGTTGTCTTGAGTATATCATGTCATGGAAGACTTTGGAATGCTGAAAAAATGGATTTTGGGTGTTTTACGACATTAACTGAGGATGTAAGAAGAATAATTCGGTGATATTTTGTAAGTCTTGTGTGATAAGATGTCTTTGAACCTTGGGATTTGAAATGTTGGCTGGGGATTTGTTGTTTCTGGTGGGTTTTGAGTTAAGATCAAATGTGTGGAGGACTCAGAATGGCTGTTGAACTAACTAACAATGAGCTAGATCAACACTTGACTCTAAAGGAGTCATCAATCTAAGACAATGGTGAGAAACCTTTGATTTTTTGATGTGCCACCTTGCTGGTAAGCCTCAATTGAAATTAAACACTGCATAGATTCATGACATTTCCAAAAATTATCGGCAGCACACAGATTGTCCCAACTACCCGAGTGTACAAAGAGCACGCTAAGAGCATGCTCAAATTTTCGCTGAGCACGCTAGGGTGAGCATGCTCTTTCATACAAAACCTGATGCCACTACTTTACGCCTCTGAGCACGCTCAGAGAGCATGCTCTTTTAACGTGCTCAGAGCACATTGTGAGCATGCTCTGGAATGTGGTGTGACATGAGACATTTTTTGAAAAGTGTCATGTGACATAAAGTTGAGCATGCTCAGAGCATACTTAGAAGCATGCTCAATGAGCATACTCAAGTGCATGCTCACTGAGTATGCTCTAGAGCGTGCTCACTAAGCATGCATAAATATACAAAATTTAAAAAAAATTAATTGATTTCACTTAGGGGAGAGATAGAGAGTGTGGAGGTTCTTTTTCAATCATATAATATTAGTAGTATTAGAAAATGTATTTGTGATAAATTCTGTTTAATTAATAATCTGAAAAAACCAATGTTAGAAAATTTCGCTTTTACCTGGATTCGAACCTGAGACCGCTTCGTTGCTATATGAGACCATCGCCTAAACCATTACGCCACCGCTGTATTTTACATAATAATTTTCATATGGCAAAAACCATATATAAATGTTATGTATTTTACTGATTAATTTTAAGAGTTTTTTGGTTATTTTTTTCGGTGTTTCACTGTAATTTCAGGTGGATAATTTTCATAGATTTTTCCAAGATTTTCCACATTTCCACGTTGTGCTCAGAGTGTGCTCCTGAGCATGCTCAACGATGTGCTCAGGTGAGCACGCTGAATTTTCATAAACCACATTTTCTCGTTGTACTCAGAGTGTGCTCTTGAGCATGCTCAACGATGTGCTCAGGTGAGCACGCTGAAATTTCATAAATCACATTTTCTCGTTGTGCTCAGGATGTGCTCTTGAGCATGCTCAACGATGTGCTCAGGTGAGCACGCTGAATTTTCATAAACCACATTTTCTCGTTGTGCTCAGGATGTGCTCTTGAGCATGCTCAACGATGTGCTCAGGTGAGCACGCTGAATTTTCATAAACCACATTTTCTCGTTGTGCTCAGAGTGTGCTTTTGAGCATGCTCAACGATGTGCTCAGGTGAGCACGCTGAATTTTCATAAACCACATTTTCTCGTTGTGCTCAGAGTGTGCTCTTGAGCATGCTCAACGATGTGCTCAGGTGAGCATGCTGAAATTTCATAAACCACATTTTCTCGTTGTGCTCAGGATGTGCTCTTGAGCATGCTCAACGACGTGCTCAAGTGAGCATGCTGAAATTTCACAAACCGCATTTCCATGTTGTGCTCAGAATGTGCTCAAGAGCATGCTCATCGATGTGCTCAGGTGAGCATGTTAAAATAAAATGTGGCATAATACACGAGCATGCTCAAGATATGCTCAGGAGCATGCTCAAGAGTATGCTCAGATGAGCATGCTAATATTTAAAATGCCATTTTGCATGAGCATGCTTAAGATGTGCTCAAGAGCATGCTCAATAGTGTGCTCAGGTGAGCACATCAAAATTTTGATTTTGAGTATGCTCATGAGCATGCTCAGTTGAACGTGCTCACCTGAGCACACTCAAAAAAGTTTTATATTTTTCGAGAGCACATTCAGAGTGTGCTCATGAGCGTGCTCAGTTGAGCATGCTATGGTGAGCACGTAAAACGATGAATTTGAGCATGCTCAGAAGCGTGCTCACAAAACTGAGCACGCTCTTTGTATACTCGGGCTACTGATCTATAATATTGAGATGTTTGTGGATTATGGACTGGTACATTAAATTCTAGGCCATCTAGATGTCGGAGGATATGATATTCATTGATGGTCTCATATTCCTACAGTTGAACTATTGAGGGATATTCGACTATGTATCAATGTTTGAGTAAAGTGCTACATAGTTGTCCAAATTTGAGTTCTGCAGCCTGCCATTCTACCTTCTGCTGATAGTACTTTTAGCAAGTGACCTCCTTCGGTCGACGACCTCTTCAGCATGCGACCCACTTCTGCATATTGTCAAATGAGTACCATAACACCTTTAAATGCCTTTATATGTAGCCAAGCACTCCTTATGTTGTTCCTTAGTCTCTTTTAAGAATCCATCTTTCCAAATCTCTTAAAAAAGTCAACAATCCTTACTAAAATTCTCAAAATTACTTAATGTTCATGCAAATCCAAGCGCATTTATTATGCAAACAAAGTTTTCAACACTTTTAAGCACTAAAAAATTTCTCATGTCGCACCAAATGTTTCAAGCAATTTTTCCTCTTCCTTATTTTCGCCCGAAAAAAATTCCCATCGAAAAAATTAATAATGTAAAAATTATGATGCAAATTTATTCCTTGCACAGCTTAAACTTGCATAATTACTGGCTGTGATTACAAATTGCATGGAAAAATCCATCGCTAGACAGTTTTTGAATGCAAATTTTAAGGGAAGCACAAAAAAAAGGATTTTTTAAGTCTTTTATTATGATAAATTTATGTCTTATTCTTCTTCATGCCATTCATTCCTTCTTATTCAGCAACAAACAAAAGCAAGGAATTCATTCAAGTGAAAGTAACAATTCTTCAATATTTCATCCATTTCCATTCACAGTGATTAATTCTCCATGAGACATTTTTTCTCGACATGCAGTTGGTAACAAGTAAGCATCATGATGGTTAAATACGTCGAACCCTTGTTGATTTAAAGACGAAATAAAGAAACTTGACAATAAGACATAAAGAAAAATATATATTTTCGATCTAATGCGACTGATGAAGTAATTGATGAATTGACGTGAGATGATGCTTAAATGTGAAGGTTTGATGTGATCTTTGGATGATGATGATTTCGGGTATGAATATGAAAAGGGTTAAATATGATAGTTTTGAAGTCAAACATTAAGACTGAAGAAGATTGATCTGGAATGGAATATTTGAGGATTTCTTGGCGTTGTAGCTTGTAGTTGAGGAGCTTGTAGTGACTTGCTAGACCAATCAAACCTTGAATAACGAGACCAGAGCCTCATTAGATTCCGTCCCCATTATCTGGCTGTTATTGACGGCGTCAATCGCGAGAAGATGAGTTTGGTGTATTACGAAGTTAAGCTAAGTTCAGCGTAGAGCTGCATACATTGCGCGTTCATCAGCTTTATCAGAATATGGTACCGGTAATTGGCAGTAGGAAATCAGTGACAGAGCCAACTTAAGAGACATCTAAGTATGCTTTCCCGATACCGGGACCGGGACCGGGAAATCCCGGGACTGTCCCGTCCCGGTCCCGTCCCGAGTCCCGAAAATCTTCCGGGACTGGTCCCGCGGGACCAGCTTTTAAAAATTTTCTTATAAACTCTTAACAAAATAAAAAAAAATAAAAATTAAAAATGTTTAATTTGTAATCAAAAATTTAAAATAAAATAAATTATATAATTTTATCAAAAAACATGAGAAATATGGAGCTATAAATTCGTATTTTGAATGTTTTTGAATTAAAAATTTAAAATTTATTTTGGTCTTCTGATATTTGTTCTAAATTGCAGTGGCTAATATTACAAACTCAAATCAAGCAAACCCTTTTAAATAAACTATCGAGACCTATCGATTTCCAGCTAATTTGAGGTTTTTCAAAAATTCAAAGTTTCAATGATTTTTTAATTAATTACATAAGTTAGAGATTATTCCTCATAACTAAGATTTGTTTCATCATAATCGTATAAACGGTGAATATGATAGTTAAATTCAGAATTTCTTTAGTGTTATTCTATTTTAAAATCATTTAAAACTAGTCAAGTTCAAGAGTTCTGATAATTTAAAACCATTATTAAATTTTTAAAATTACATATTAAGCTTTAAAACACTGAAAAAACATTAAAATATTGTACTTTTTAGCACAAATTTTGTTTCGGGAAATCCCGGGATTTCCCGGTCCCGTCCCGATCCCGTCCCGGTCCCGGAAAAGTTTCGGGACCGGGATTTCGGGAAAGCATACATCTAAGTGAGATCATGAGTCGCAATTAACATGAATCGGTCAAAAGAATTTCAAATCAAATTAACGGTCAAAAATAATTTAAACAAATAAACGGTCACAAAAATTTTGAATAAAAATTATCAAAAATATTTGAAAATATCCGTTAAAAAATTTAAAATCCACATTTTAATCTACAAAAAATATCAATTCATTACTGCTTACCACCCCTCAAAATATTCCTAATTCCACATTTCATACCATTTCATACATTTCCTTTTAATAATTTCTTTCAAATCATATCCATGCACATGTACTTATTAAATTGGGACAATAATTGTACACAATACAATAGAATAATAACTTCAATATTTTTTATGAGAGATTTGTAAATATTTAATCATAATAAAAAAAATCTATGATAAAAAAATTTGCCATATTGACGTGAATTGTTGACGAAAAAAATTATTTTTAATTTCAAACATCAACAAACAAGGAGAAATTTTTTGAGAATTATAGGGAATATATGAATTATAATGTGCATTAAGGTGATTAAAAAGTCTGTTTCTATTTTTACTGTCGAGATTCTTTGCTTTTTCATGCTTAGTATTTCTTTCAATTTTTAACGATAAGATGATTTGACGTATCAACGTAGATGTAGACGGGAATCATAGAATTTATTATGAAGTTGAGAGATTTAGGGTGAAAATTGGATGAGTCCGTTTTCAAAATGCAACAATTTTGGGCGGTTTTGGTAAAAAATTTAAATATTTTGTTCAAGAAGGGTCAGGAGTTAGCCCAGAACCCTCCCAACCGGACCCATCTAATTTTCATCCTAAACCCCATCAAAGTCACATTTTCAATTTAACACAATATAAACTTTGCTCAAAAGTGGGTTGATACCCTTTTGTGGACACACTCTTACCCGGGTCCATCCAGTTTCCGCCTCAAACCCATCTATGGGCACACGTCTATCTGGACCCATCCAATTTTCTCCACAAACTCCTTCAAATTTTCATCTTTTAACCGTTAAAATTCGAATTTTGTCCAAAAAGGATGGATGGTTGCTCCATATTCCTTAGGATATCCGGACCCATCCAATTTCCACTCCAAACCTCCTCCTCGAAATTTCATCTTCCATACAACACAATATGAACATTCTTATAGGTACGAGAATAATACCATCCATGAACAAGAACAAGAACTGAAAAGAAGATTCGCGTATATGAGAATCCTCATTCCACATGAAGGCACACAGGAGATATTCATTACAAGTGAAAACACAATTGATGGATTTTATTTGAACAATAACGTTGAATGAAATTAATTCATCGTTCTCATTTCATCCCCTCATCTGTGCCTCTTTTCATTATTTCGATCTTTTCTTTACTTTTTACTTATTTCTTTTTTTTTATATCGTGAGACGAGGAAGAAAGAGAAGTGAATGAATCAAATTCGGTGGATTTGAATTACATTTTTTCAGCTTTTTTGATTATAGAATTTTGGGAAGAAAAAGATGGTTTTTGAGGTTATGTTGTCTGTTTGTCAATTTTAGTGGACGAATATGCATTTGGAAGGTGTATGTGCATCTATTGTGGATGACCAAACTCGAAATTCATTAACGAGCTTAAGATTGAAGAGCATTGACCCAAAAGCTAATCTATAAGGTAAAGAAGCTATACAAAGGTTAGTTTTAGGTAGAAACAAGCACTTAAGTGCCTCTGTGGGCTAGCTAGTATGACGTTTGACTCGAATTGGATGTAATACTTCGAAAATCGCCGGTTCGAATCCTACAATTCCTAAAATTGTGCTTAAATAGTAAAGATATAGTAAAGATATAGTAAAGATATAGTAAAGATATAGTAAAGATATAGTAAAGATATAGTAAAGATATAGTAAAGATATAGTAAAGATATAGTAAAGATATAGTAAAGATATAGTAAAGATATAGTAAAGATATAGTAAAGATATAGTAAAGATATAGTAAAGATATAGTAAAGATATAGTAAAGATATAGTAAAGATATAGTAAAGATATAGTAAAGATATAGTAAAGATATAGTAAAGATATAGTAAAGATATAGTAAAGATATAGTAAAGATATAGTAAAGATATAGTAAAGATATAGTAAAAGATATAGTAAGAAAACCTGTAAATGCGCCTTATCCCCTACAACTCCAATTACTCCCTTACTTCCTCGCATCATTTCTTCTCTCAATCTCATTGATGATAAAAAATTACCATTCGAATTTCGCGGGAATAATTTGTTTACTTTTTAGATTTTTTATTTCCATCATCTCATCACAATGAGAATCAGATAAAGCAGCATCAGAAGAAGGAAACAAGTCATCGTGAGGAATAAAAAATTAGGCATATCGCATTAATATTTATTTACATTTCCGTCAGTTAATCCTCTAGAGTGAATTTTCAACTTATGCTGCTTATTAAAAATTCATTCATCGATATTCATTGCAAATAAATTAGATACAGAAAATATTCTTGTTGGATATGCCGACGACATTCAACCAGTGTTTATTGCTAGACCAAAAAAAATATAGTTTAACTGCTTATCATGATAACAACACAATTATTGTGCTTATGTGGCATAAATTTATGCTATATGCATGACAATGGCGTTTATCTCATACTTGTGTGTTATATATTAGCAATTAACATAGTCAGCATTAAGCCTGTGGATTTGCAAAATGTAATAATGAGAGGAAATGATGAGATAACAGAATGGCTGGAATGACCACATAATTAAAGGAATTAAAGGGAATATTTTGGCTTGTTGATGATCTTTTTCGATTGTGGATATTTATTGAATTAGGGAGGTTTGGTAGGGGTGGTGTATCCTGCACATTAAAGGGAGACAATCGTGGCATTGGATCAAATTGGTCCGAACAGCACTGCTTGTTTGCTGGGACATTGCTTCGTTGCTGTATGGTAAGACGGCAAGACGAGAAACCCCCTTAATGGCGCCGTTACGGCTGATTTCGACCCATATTTACGCGAACGGCATGACTCTTGAATATTACTGGATATAAATCGAATCTAGCAAGTCGAAAACACATGATTTCGCCATTAGAGCCATTTCTAGTCTTAACGTTAGTATGTCGATGTAGTCTTGCGCTGGCGAACACGTTGCACTGCTTAGAACAGCTCAAGTAACTTAATAAGGGAATAGATCTAGTGGTGCAGCAATAACAAGTCACAATCCCACATTATCACCTCCCCAAAAACTCCAATTTGTAGATTAATTTAACTAAACTAATTCACAAACTTTTAAATCACACCTATCTGCAATCTTCATCTTCCTTTATGTTCCAACCTGAAACACAATATTCACCCCTCAAAGAGCATTGTCGACCTCATACAAATGAAAATATTCTATCTGAATTTATGGATTCAAGATAGCTACAATTTTATTCTTATTCAGTTCGACCTTCAGGCCATTTTCAGCATTAAATTAACAGAACTTTATGGCATCGTTTGTCGCTCGACTTTTTTCCTTACTTCTCGGTAGAAGACAAAAATTCTCTTTTTTGTATAATAAAATTGCCAGGAAAGGTTGCTTCTCATTTGTTTATGGCTTAATAATGAAAAAAAGAAATTCACTTTGCTGCTGATGACATGGGTTACATGGAAAATGTGAATTATGAAAGTGATGGTAGGAAGAAAATTTGTCAGGTATAGGAACGATTTATTGGATTGGTATTAATGATTTTGGGTGATGAAATTAGAGAGCATCACTCGTACCACTTGTTGGAGGTGTTAAGGGAATTAAGGTAGGGGTTGGTGATACTTGAGAGGCTTGGGAAGCACAAATGGGTACAATCCAGAATCAGTTAGGTTCTTGGATAGCAGACGGCATAGAAATGGTCAAAAATCCGGCCACAGGCCATTGCAACACTGACTTCAGGCTAGTTTCGATGAAATCACTTTAAGGCTAAGCCTAGTCAGCTGCAGCCGGAATTTTGGCTATTTCTACGCCGTGTGCTTTCTGGGTTTGATGCCTGCATTTTTTTGGTGTAGATCGGAACTTTGGACGAACCTTAGAGTTAGGATATTGCCAAAATTCAAAAGTTTCCCTCAAAAGACTGATAAAACTCACTTACTTCCTCTCAAATGACTCAACATCTCAACACATAACATCCGCCAGCAATTCTAATTAAACTTTCCACACTTCCTGTCACTTCGTCTCATCCACAAGTGTTTATCGTCCCCAAAAAATACCCAGTATTGTCAACGTCACTTGATTACACAATGCAAAATTCTTATTAACTTAATTTCCTTTCCCCTTACATAAGCAATTCCTGATTCACAAGAGATTAATCTCCTTAAAATTTTCTCTTCTTCTTCTACTTCCATTATTAGTCATTTAATTCCCGGATATTTTCGATTAATAAATCAAAAAAAAAATATAGAAAATGTTCATTGTTCTGTGCCATTCCCATATGATTTAATATCATCCTTTATATATTTATTTTTCTATTTTCATCATGCGACCGTACCTAATATTGGCAATAAGAACAAAATCTTTTAATGAGAAAATTTAGTAAAGTTGATTTGCCAACAAATCGTCTTATAAGTTTCACATGTGATTTCATGTATGTATGATATGTGAGGATATTAAAAGGGAAGACGGAATTAAATTGTAGGGATAGGTATGGGATGCAGGAATGTGTATAAATAAGAAAT
This sequence comes from Chironomus tepperi, assembly GCF_022539635.2. Lineage (NCBI taxonomy): Eukaryota > Metazoa > Arthropoda > Insecta > Diptera > Chironomidae > Chironomus > Chironomus tepperi. Next base: position 509,284 of record NW_027226552.1, on the reverse strand, counting down.
ATTTTTAATCAAAAAAGTCGATATGATTTGTGAAGAATTTAGTTGTTGGTGCTATGGATATATAGAGGATTTTTGTAATGATATTAAGTTATTGCATGATTTTGTGGGTATTTTGGAAGTTGGTAATTGAATTTGTGGATTGAAAATTTTGTTGGATTTTGAATTTTTGATGTTTATGCGTCTCTGGACTTATGACAGTTTGACGAGTGAGAGTCTAGTCTACAAATGGCCATTGTTCCTTTTGCTAATAGAACTTCACTTTAGGAACCATCTCGAAAAGGACATGGCATAGAAAATTCGGCTCCTGGACGTCTTGGGTCTGACCTGAAACCGGATTGCATCGAATTTTGCCTGAGATCAGAGTAATGTTGTCCGGATGCTCAATTTTTGGCAGTTTCTACGCTGTGTGTATTCCGGGTATAGATCAATGCACGTCCACCTATGCTATCAAGTAAGTGCCTCTTCATGAACTCTAAAATCCATAAAACTATCACCCCAAAAAAAAAAAAAAAAAAAATTAATTACAAAAATTCCACATCCAATATTTTTACATCCCAATTAAATCTTAATCTCACTGACATTCCTGACTTTATTAAAAATTAAAACACAGCCGCAAAAAAATTCTTTACAAAAAAATGCCCATAAAAAATAATTTTCATATTTTATAACTATTCATACTCATCACTTTATTTCTCTTTATTCATCAAATAATAAAAAGTAATGAAAATGAACTTACCATTCAATAAAGTTCTCGGTTATGTTCTGTGTGCCGAGTGGTATATTACACTGGTGAGGGTAGTGGGAGGTCTGCTATCTTACTTACTTACTTCGATGGTTGAATTGACTGATTGTGGTCAATGGCATCCCTTATGTAGAATCTTTAGTTAATTCAATTGTTAGATTCAGCTTGTAACACTCCAGCGTTTGCAGGGCATCAATGTGGATATGCTTTTCTGGATTTTTGCAGTCCGAACTCCCAAAGCCCTTCTAACTCTGCAATACTTTACGTAGAGTCATAAAACTCCAGTTTAGGAACTGAATTAAGCATTAATAACTAATATAAAGATGCAGACGCTGATGCGAACGCGGATGTGGACAGATAGCATATAGCAAAGAATTAAAGCAGCCGTCAGTGTACTGCAGGGGGTATTCTGAATATTCTGACTATCCTGACAATCCACTTTGATCCACTCGGGTGTACCATATTCATGTCCCAAATATTCCATCATGTACCGCTCGGTATGCCCATCACACTATAAGCAGTATAATATACATAATGAAATGAACTGGATGAATGAATATTTAGCATAGAATGTGAATAGAATTGTAAGGGAGAGTAAAAAAAAATTCATAGAAATGTAATGAAGAGCATGAGGACGAATGGAGGGAAAGTTATCCAGTCAACCTTTCTCATTTCATTCAAAATTACATGGAAAGAATTTATTTTTTTTCCTCATTTCCTCATTTAATTCCAATTCCCTTCACTTCATCATCCTCATTATTACGACTTGCTCGAAATTGAGATCAAGTTGACCATTTCATTTCATTAATTCCATCATCATCATCGCAATCAACTAACAACATTGAATATTTTTATTCATTCGTGCATCATTAGTATTCATTTAGATTGTAATGACATTATTGGATATTCATTTTTTATTGCCTCAAGTCAAAATGATAGTGTGTAAATGTTTTGAATGAGGAATTAGATGGAAATTTCTTTTGCTGTTGTTGCTGGATGGGAGATGTTGTAAATTATGTTAAATGAAAATTGCTGGTTTGCACACTAACTGGCCTCATCCATCCACATAAACGAATCATTAGCTATTTAGATCATTGAGGATTCAGAGCTGTGTTAAGGCACATCGAGACTCGAACTCATGTTCAAAGAGTCTGTAATGCAATAATTGGGAACTGAAGTATTGAACCATTTCGCCATCCTGCCCCTTTGACTCGTCTTTCCACAATGCTGCATCTAACTGCTATTTCCAAGTGGCACAAACCGGTTAACTGCATTTTTCACTGTTTATCGGACTGTGTAAATCGGGATGATTTGTTGTAAATGATAGAAATCCGCCATCACGGTTCCGTCAAGGCAACATCGCGTCTTACCTGTAATTGTCCGACCTACCGAACACATTGCACTGCTCGGGATTGCCAACAAATTACATCTTAATCTGATGAAAACTAATAACTCTCATCTCAAAACCTTCCATTTTCTCCCTCACGTCTCGTTCACAAATTGCCACAAAATTCAACTTTGTTAGCTCAACAAATGATTTATTAAGGGAAACATCTACCTAATTATGTTGGCTGTTATTTAACAATTAGTCTTTATAAATTTTTATGTACTTACTCATTTAATCATGATTGTGATTATGCTTGATGAGACAGGTTTGCTCACTTTTTTGAGAGACATAAATTTTTTATTTCATATGTTTTACATCACATCATAATTCTACCTTATCGTCATCCTTAAAATAATGTTGCGATTTTTTCATAAGAATTTATGAAGATATCATCATCATCAGTTACATGTGTTATATGTTAAGGAACAAAAAAACTAGGGAGAGGAAAAAAAATTGACGCGCCTTTTTTCACCGTGCCGTGTGCGTGATGTTGGAAGAAATTGAGATTGAAGAAGAAAATTGACGCAAACAGCAAGTGTTTATGACACACATTTAACACTTTAAATATGAATCGCGTGTGAAAAATGAGACTGAAATGTGCTGTGATATGTCTTGTTATTGATAAATGAATATAAACTTAGAGTATGTGCAACTGTGGGGGTTTGTATTGATTAGAGAAGATAAAGTATTTGCATTTGAGGATGTTGAAGTTGAAGGGATGGAGAAGAAAAAAATTCGAAATTTAACGGTTTTTAGAGATTCAAATTTAAAGGATTTTAGAATTTCAAAATTAACGGATTTTATAGATTCAAATTTAACGAATTTTTGAAATTCAAATTTTAACGGTTTTCGAAGATTCAAAATTTAACGGCATACAAAAATTCAAACTTCAAGGGCTTTTAGAGATTCAAATTAAACTTCATGTATCTTCCAATAATCTTGTTCCTTACCAAACTTTAAGATGCTTAACTAAGATCTCTTCCCACATCCTCATCTTACCTCCCATCTCCCAAAAACAAAGCACATTCTCATCTCACAAGCTACCGTCGTCAAAACAGTGAAATAGCAAAAAAAATCACGACACATTATTACACGGGTAAATAGCATCGCATTACAATCTTTCCTTCCTGCAGTGCAAGAATAAGAAAAAAATTGTAAAGTTGAATGAAGTGTGAACAGCAACACATTTTTCTATTTATTTGATGGTGCATTATTTATGCCAAAAAATATTCACTTCATGTTTTATAATCATACCGAGTGTGATTTTCACATCCTTTTGGGTATAATCTACACTTTTTCATTCCTTATCGTTACTTTAGTTCTACTTCATTGTCATGTCTCATTGTTGCCAACCTTAAATTTCAATTTATTTTCATTTTCTCGCGACAGTTTCTGTTCTGGGGAGAATTTTCACTTTTTCTTTCGATTCGTTCACCGTCGTCAGTTGAGTTGCGAGGTGTCTGCAGGATAGGAAGGTGCCTGTAGGGGTAATAATCATTATCTTCTTGTAGATGCATCGCACAATAGTTGTCAGTGACATTCACAAAAAATGCAAAAAATGTTGTCAAAAATATTTTTTTTTTTTGAATAAAAAGTGAAATTTTGTACCTTGAACGACGGGAGGTGCCTTTGTTATGTGATGCGACGATATGTGCACAACAATTTTTTTTCATTTCTCATCAAATATTATTCGTGGAAAAGAGAATTTCATCAAAAATAAAATTTTGCAAATTTTTCATTTTGTTTGTCACCCGCTGAGTGAGGGAAATCGAAAGCAAGTTATGATTTTGTTGGGTTTAGATGTCTTAAAGTGCATTTTGTATTTCTTGTCCTTAATGCGCTTGACTCGTTCTTAGTACGCTTGACTCGTACTTAGTACACTTGACTCGTACTTAGTACACTTGACTCGTTCTTAGTACGCTCGACTCGTTCTTAGTGCGCTTGACTCATTCTTAAATTGATTGACTCGTTCTTAGTGCGCTTAACTCGTTCTTAATGCGCACAACTCGTTCTTAATGCGTGTGATTCATTCAAAATGCATTTGACTTAGTATAATTGTGACTGAATCCTTATAACTACATAATGCGCAAAAACACAATTTTTCCGTCGCATATCCCAAATCAAACCAAATCATCCTCATTTTCGTCTCAAAAATGGCACCATAAATGTATCTATATGAATTCACAAAGTACTTTGCACTCATCCACGAATCGTGTACACCGCGAGTGCTGCTGCTGATGACTTCACGTAACAACACTCAATCTCAATCATACAAATGAAACATGTGTGTTATTACGATATTGTTGTCGATATTCAATTGATACAAAAAAAAAATCCGGGAATTTCTTCTGGCTGTGCATTATTATTGAAAATTGTAATTGAAAGTGAAACTGGATGGAGACAAAATATTCAAAAAGAATGTGAAGTGCTGCAGGCCTTAACAATGATTTCAAATTAACACACATTTAACAGTTCTCGCGATGCTGCACAGATTGACATGAGAATCGATTTAGAGTCATTTATCTTCGATCTTATTATCGACTGTGTCAGGGAACTGAGAGTGGGAAATAAATGAAATTTAATTTTTCATTTCCTTTTTTGATTTTATTTAAAAAATTGCAATGTTAAAATCGCAAACGTATGCTAAAAATTCTACATAATACAATACGATAATGTGCATATATATTAATGGAAGGGGAAGCTAAATGTGATGGAAAATTTAATCATAAGATAAAAAAATTCAATTTTTTACTGATGAGAGGAAGCAGGTTGTGCAAAAGAATTTAATTCGTCACTCATGAGCGATTTGCGAATTTCTGTTGATTCGCAGTTGGATTTGATGAGAATTTTAAATTATTAAAATTGAAGGTGATAATAAGGCGTGGAAGGAGAGGGAAGTGCTGCAGGAATTGCTTAATATAACTTATATTAATGGAACGTACGGAAATTACGTTACGCTGATAGTAGGAATGGGAAAGAGTAGGGATGGGGAGTAGAAGCAGGGGTAGATAGTAGGGGGTAGTGGGTAGGGTTAGGGAATTGAAGTGGCAACCTGGAACTGATCGATTAACCGATTTGTGCTATTAGACTACCCGGTTTACCACCCTTTGACTTCTTCTTATACTTTTCCTTTTCTAACAAAACAAAAACTCTAGTTCCAAAAACTAAATCATTTCCTTTATCCTTAATAATCAAAGTTGCTACATATTCGCCTTCTTTCATACCTAAAACTGTCACAACAGGCAACATATTTGCATTAATGATAAAATTTTGAATACCAATTTCTTTAGTCGGTAAGTAAGGACATTCGTGGATCAAATTTGATGCTGATTTCTCAATCAATGACAGAATAAGCTTTAGGACTGGTGGCATGTTTGTAAATGAAGAGCAGAACTCAATAGTATTGTTGAAAACCACAGATTGAAGACTTTTTCTTGCAGTTTTATGGAGAACTTCAAAGTTAATCAGTATGAAGTCATTTAGAGGAGTGATTAGATCAGAATACATTGTTAAGGATTTAACGCCTCTTGAAACAGGTTTTAAATGGCAGTGGACATTTTTGACGTATTTCGTCTCATTCCCACATTCAATTTTGTAGAACTGGAGTGAAACCTAAAATTGGAAAGATTTATAATCAGTAACTGTCATTGATTTCTGAATTTTATGGCTAGCTTGCTTGCAAACTCTGTCATGCCAGGGTCAGTGATTTGGGCACTATCTGAGTTAGGCCACGAGCCACAATTCAGCTGTCAGATCCACATTGGTATTGATTTGTAATCATAATTTAAAAAGTATCTTATTAACTACCTGAGATGATCCAAATTCCAAGATTCCAATGACGAAAATTATTAAAATAAATTTCATTTGTTCAGCCAGATTCTCATGATTTGTAAAAAATAAGAAATGGATATTTATTTCACTCAATTTAATGGGTTTATATCAAACTAACAACAATTAAAATCTCATTTTTGTAAATTCAATTCGAGACAAATTTCAATAATATTGTTGGCAGTATCATTAACCTAACTATATTTTAATGAGTGAAGTTGTGCAATTTTTGGATATTTTTAGTAAATTTTGATATTTTGAAAGAAGAGGAACTCAAATTCAACTTTACAGCTATAGAATTTGTTGACAGAGAGATAGTGTAGCACTTGGCATTCTAAATTGACTCTTTGATGGCTGTTTTATTGTATTTATAGTGCCGAATCTCGAGCACTATGGTCGACAACGTTCTCGGTTCCGACAGCGTTCTCATATTCCAACAATTGAGTCTCAAATCATTATTCCTTTCTCGTTTAGCCTTGGTCGTCGTTGATGGGTTAAGTCCGGTTGTTCCATTTGGTTTCATAGCATGTTTTTAAGGATATCGGCTTGCTAGACATACATATATCATCGTATTAGAACCAGAGTCGACTCGTTTAAATGCGCAAGTCACTGAAGTGCCATTGATATTGACCAATCTTTTGATACCTGCTGAGGAGAATGAAACGTAGGACGCGCTGTAATAAAACGATGAAGTGAGCAGCGTAAATCCACATATGACGATTCATGAGCTCATTACCTTTAATAGTCTTGGATTGGTGTACAGTGATCCCATTTAACATACTATCCAAAAAAGTATCACGCAAAACCTCAATAATCAACTCATAAAGTGACTTAAATCAAATCAAATGACTTGCATCCTTACTCTCTTTTCACTATCTCAATCATCCACAATGACATGATATGATTCGCAACATCATAAACAGACTAATAACAATAATAATAAAAATAAATAATTCAGGTATGACACAACGAATGAGTAAGTGAGATAAAGAGTTTATCGACTGACAGCAATCGCGTATGTTATTAGCGTGATGCCGGCAATGACATTGTCGTAATCATAAAAAATGAGTGAAACTACATGAGATATGATGCCTAGGAGGCAATATAATGAACGTATGTGGATATATCTTTCTTATCTAATTTCCTCCTTTATTTTCGGTGGATGTTCCATCAGCTAAACAGCGCAGTCAGTGAAGATTGATGAGATATTCACACTAATGACGTGGAAAATCTAAATAATAAAGCAATTTGTTTTAAAAATTCTTTTGTGTATGCAGCATGACTTATTACATTTCATATTTTGCTGCCGCGGTGGCTTGATCCCTTTTGGGAATTTAACGCTATTTGAAATTCAAATTATGACAAGTTGAAGATTTTTTATTTCATTTGTGGCTAAATTTTTTGCTGTTTTTTAATTTTATTTCTTGGTTCGCAGCTGAAATAACAGATATAGCAACCGTGAATGATGCTAATACATGATAATATTCTATATTTTTTCGTACCTTTCTGTGTTGCTGCTTCTTTATTTTCATTTCTTTTTTGGTGTCAGGGGTGATGATGGAAGGGAATTAAGGAATTGACATTTTTTGTATGATTGGGTGTAAAATGAGATTCGAACTTCAACAAAAATTGACATTTTGGAGGAATTTGTGAATTTTTCAACAGTTTTTATGTGAAATTTTGAATTTATTTTGACCGTTATTTCATAAAAATTGACTGAATTGAGATTCGAACTCTGATATTTTCACCAAAGTTCTCAAATTTCAATTTCAACGACCTTTTTCAAATTTCAACAAAATTTTCCCAAAATTCAAATTTAAAATGACCGTTATTTTTTAAATTCCTCCAAATTACCATTCAAGCCATCCCAATCACCCCTGAATTTCCATCAATTCCACACCCAGACACAAAAAAAGAGAAATTGTATAAATTTTTTTTTTCCAAGTAAGCTAATCGCTGTTTTTTCAAGTGCCAATTATGGATTTCCTTCTACCCTACTAAATTCTCTTTTTTAATATTTTTCCACTCTACATTCTGCATTCATAAAAGTTTATCGACTTCTTCCTTACTGCATGCATGAAACATTCTCATTATTATTGTACTTTTCTTTGCTTCTTCAGTTATTATTTTTTATGACATAGAAACTCAATTTTTTTATATATTTCGAATTATGGATGTGATAAGATACTTATGGAATGTAAATATAAATTTTAATGTGTCAATATGTTGTTTGAGTTTTAAAAGAGAGTTAATGTATGACTCATGTGTGAGTGTTTGATGTGATTTGTTAGAGGGTAAAAGGGGATTGTTGTGGTGATGTTGGAAGCAGAATTTGATTTTATATGGAATTTTGTAGCTCTAGTGCAACTAGGGTACCTATCCAATGGGTCATATCATCACATGCTAAATCATCCGGATCGTCTTAATTTGATGAAGTCTTCTGATTAATCTTACTTCTTACTTCCTTGGCTAGGACGCACGAGGACTCATTGTCCGCATAGAGAATGTCTGAAGACAGCTCTATCCTTCGAAACCTTCTGCCAATTCGGCATATTAAGGACTCTAGCGTCCTTTTCAACACATGCCATCCAGGAATTCTTCGGTCTTCCGATTATACCCGAGCTTAATGACTTACTATTAGGCATAGTCAGGCTTCACTGACCCCTAAGCACCCCTTGAATACGCCCCTACTCTAATATACCAATTGTAATTCATGAAATTCCTTCCACGTCGCTTGAAGCTGACTCTAGACTTGGAACAATTTGGATCGAATATTGCTACTTCGGATCCATCTTTAAATGCTCCGAAATTCATTTCAAATTGGTTTAAAGACATTGTCGGTTCTGTTTGCCAATTATTAATATTATGAGCAATTCTTTCCCTTTCAACAGCCCCCTACTGCCCATGCATACCGCATATACCCATTTATAAATCATATCCAAAATATCTTCAATAATTCATAGTTCCTTAAATTAAATCCTTCTCTCATTACCCACAAAAAATCCAATCAAATAGAAACAAAATCAAAATCACTTCAAAACCTCATTTCATAATGAACAAGCCACAGCATCCTTATATCAATCTTCCCATATAAATTTCACAAGGGTCAGTCGAAATTTATTTTTTCCTAATTTCCTTTCACTTCTCAGTTTCTTTTATTTATTCAACACTTGAATGGTAAATAGAAATGTGCTGAGTGTACTCAATGTGTCACGTGTACACTATGCACATACAGATCTGCAACAATAACTGATTTATTTTTGTACTTTTCATTTTATTTTTTTGGAAATTAACTCAATATGAAGAATGAAATTTTTGAAGGAATTTTGGAGTTTGAGGTCTGCATGTGGCAGGTCACTTGAAGATTTTTGCAACGATTTTTGAGTGAATTGGTTAGAATTTCTGCAAATTTTGTGGGAAAATTGATTCAAACATCCAGAGACATAGTCAAAAATTGATCATTAAGCCTAGACCACCCGTGTCCTTCCCTGAGTCCCCCAATCCCAACATCCAATAGCCCCCCAACTCACAACATCCATCGACAAAAATTAAAATGAATATTCACAAAATAAGAAGGAAAAGGAAGTCAAAAACAAGACACAGACACAACAAAACATAACACAGCAAAACAGATAGCAAATGAATGATGACTTTCCCTCCATCTCCCAAACATTTATTCTTCATGTGCATGTGCAAGTCATTAATATTCATCAAATTTGTGTTTAGCTCGACAACAACTTTTTGCTGCTGCTTCTTCTTTCGGATTTTGATGATAAAAAATGGACTTTGTGCAAAAATTTTATTTTAATTGATTGTTGTACTAACGACGTTCATCCTCTCCTCATTGGATTTATTCGAGTGTTGTTGACTGCATTGTGTATGGACATTTATGTTTGTTCTTATTATTTGTTTGTGTTGATTTTTAAGATATGTAAATGAGAAGTAAGTTACAGTTTATGTGAATTGAAATTGATGTAGTTGAGTGGAACTGGGTGGAGTTGTGGGATAGAAAATGGATTGAAGGCATATTCATGTGTAATTCCTTTTTAGTCAGGAACAGAATTCTGATCTACCGCTTTATCAACGTCTTATGATTCACAGTGGACCAATGGGTGGATGATATGCATAGACTTGGTGGTCTTAAATCTGGCTTGAAGTTGATTGAGCAATCTATCTTTAGAGACGTAATCCTGGCCTGGAATCGGCTTCTTTGTTAACAAATGCCACATCATCGACCCTTGCAACAACCGTATATACATATTCTAGTGTATGCAGCAAATATAGGTGTATGGAGTAGTTATTTATCGAGAAACAAACCCCTTGGACCAGATTCTATGACAAGAGACTTCATACGACACCCACGCCGGTCTAGGAACCGATTTTTAACCTATTTTACATCGTTTGTCATCTGGATAAGTTTAATGAGTATTGATACGTCTTTTGTAGTCTTAAAAGCCTTCCTACATTGTTCCTAATATAAGCTCCTCATTAACATACACCTAAATATATAACCCATCATGATTATGAATCCAATAATCAATTTCCAAACCTAATTCATCTCTGCCAAAACAATCACTGTCTCTAGTCAACTAAAAAATCAGAAATTCTATTCACATAGCCCGACAATTACTGCAAACTCATATGCATATCCACAAAAAATGATGCGTAAGTAATTAGTGCTACACAACATGTTATCATCATCCATCCAGATTATTTACAATGTGGTCAAGCTTGTAAATTTGAATATGTGAATCTAATTTATAATCGATTACTAATGCTGGAGTTGAGTTGAACAAGAGTGAGAGTGAAGGAACTGATTTGCTGTAGATTTTGGTGGTGATTTTAGCATATTGGAGGAGATGGATAGCTTTAAACTGAAATTTTAGAGATAAAATTGAAAAGTTCATTGAATTCCCAAGCCATAAATTCAGCATAAAATCCAAAAAGTCATTACTTCTCCTTTTTAAAAGGTTAAAAACTTTTTTTATTTTCTTTATTTTTTCAAGACTTTATTTGTTGAAGAACATTCTTCATGTGCAAATGATGATTCTATATATCATACGTACATATAGATTGCATTTTGAGGAAAGGAGTAAGAATTGTGAAAATACAATGAAGGTGTAGGATGTGAACTCATTTATAACATACATACATTCTCATTAATCATTTTATTCACTCCACAAAAATTGCTTAACATATCGAAATGAATGCGAGAATGAGATGGATTATGATAAGGTAATTGAACCTTTTCGATGTGTTCTTTTTTTGTGTGGCTCATACCCGCATTTTTGGGGAAAGTTACTCATTTGATGACATAAATTGTGTAAAATTAATTTTGCATTTTGCCTTAATTATTCATTATTGTAAAATGCATAAAGTGCACTCTTGTAGACATTGATTAAGCATTTGCGACAGATTGTGACAACATTCATTTCCTTTTGGAGTTTTCTCATGGAAATTAAGGAGGTAATTATGACTTATTGTAAGAAATTTGGTCAAATTTCCTGATTTTCCATTTTTGCTCAGTTTGCCTCAAATTTGCTCAATTTTTCCTCAAGTTTGCTCACTTCTGCTCAAATTTGCTCAATTTTGCTCAATTCTTCCTCAAGTTTGCTTACTTTTGGCTCAAATTTGCTCAATTTTTCCTCAAGTTTGCTCACTTTTGCCTCAAATTTGCTCAATTTTTCCTCAAGTTTGCTCACTTTTGTCTTAAATTTGCTCAATTATTTCTCAAGTTTGCCCAGTTTGGCATAAGTTTGTAATTATTTTGCTCATTTTGCTCAAATTTGCTCAATTTTGACTCGAATTTGCTCTAAACTTGCTCAGTATTGCTCAATTTTGCTCAATTCTCCAATTCTCTCAAATTTCATTCAAAATAACCTCCCAAAAACTGTAAAATCTCTACTAAATCAAACACCCTGTCACATCAAATTCGAAATCATCACAACAGAGCAATTAGCAATGTACACAACTCAAGTCTGTTCATTGACTGCATTAGCAGCAGTAGCATGGCAAAATAAAAAAAGAGTGTATATGAACAATACAAAATAAAATTACCTGATAAAAGCACATTTAAATATTTAATTTAATCATGAAAATTGCGAATGAGACAGAGACATACAAAAGTGGAGTTGAATGATAGTTAGACGAATTGTGGATGAGGATGGTGTGGTGCATGCTGAATGTATTCTTGTAATTTGTCATTCTCACAACCAGCAGCAGATGTGGAGAATTTTCCACTTAAGTTGAAATTGGTTTGTGTGTGTGTGCAATTGGAATTGTGTGTGAGTCGTAACCAGAAACTGCAAAGAAATTTATTATGACAGAAAGAAGAGAGCTGAGGAATGGACATGCACAATGTGATAAATGTGCTTGTTAGTTCGTAAATGTGTGCAATTTATATAATTGAATTTAATTTGCTGTACAACTTTGTGGAAATGCATTCTGATGAATCTTTTATGTGGAGAGTCTTAAAGGTACTCAATTAACACATTTGTAATGGAATTAACGTTGATACAAAGATGTAATTAAGTGGTGCTTTATTGAATCAGACATGACTTTCTATTCCTTTGTTGTAATTTCTTTCCTTGACTAAATGACATTTTTAAACAGTTCTGCAACTTCAATTTAACTTTTTTATTCAAAAAATTCAAACTTTCCATCCAAATAAATTTCGAGACCAAATTCAAATAAGTCCAAAAAGAAGAAACTTTTTCATCATCTACAAAAACGAGAAAAATAGAAGAAAAGCCAAAAAATTAAGCAGCAAAAATTGTATTTCACTTCCTCTCATTTCTCATTTTTTTTCCTTCTACGTTCCCATAAGACACACATATATTCACACAAATTAGCAACAAAGAAGAAACAAGAATTTCTATTCTTTTTTTTTTGGTTTTTAAAGGGAGAAAAATATAAAGTAGAATGAAACAACATAAACTGAAATTTACTGCTAATTAACTCGAAAAGAGAGCTCATTCACTTCCCGTAAGATTTTCATTGAGGAGCATAGGATGTTGGAAAGTTTGAGGTGGCAACTGCTAGTGGAGAATTAAATGAATTTTTGGTTAAAATTCTCATAAATTGCTAAATTTGTCTCTCAAATTGATCAATTTCTCTCCCATAGCGCGCATTGATCCTCTCATAATGTCCAATTTCTCTTTCATAATGATCATTTCCCCCTTCATAATGCACATTTCTCCCTCATAATGCTCAATTTCGCTCTCACAATGCTCAATTTCTCTTTCATAATGCTCAAAATCTCTCTCATATTGCGCAATTTCCAGATCATAATGCTCAATTTCTCTCTCATAATGCTTAGTTTCTTTCGCATAATCCTAAATTTCTTTCTCATAATGCTCCAGCCATTTGCTCTATTTTCTCAACCCTAGCTACCCCGAAAAATAAACCAAAGAAGAACTACCAAACCGTCTACAAATAATTTCTCATAGAATAGAAGTAAAACGAGGAAAAAAAAAGTTTTCCAATTTCGAGTGTTTAGAACGATACAAAACGGTGAAATAGATGACGGTAATGGTGGTAAAAGGGTATGAGTCAAACGGAATTATTGCTGCGTCTTATATGTGAAGTTCTTCCCATTTTTTTTTTTTTCGAAATGTATTAAGAAAAGTTTTTCATTTCTCTTGTGAGGAGTTGTAGATGAAAAAAAAGGTGAGACAGTTGAGGATGATGAGGGAAATGCGGGGTTGGGTAATATAAAATAATCTCTTAATTTCTTTAAAGCACATTAAAAAAGTTTTACAGATACTAAATTTTAATAATTATTTGTGAGATTTAGAGATGGGTAGGATAAGATGTTAAATTGAGAATTAACAATTTTTTTAGTCTATGAAATTTAATGAAAATAAGTCATTTGAGAGAAAATGAACTTTAGTGGTGCTTAAGCTTCTTATTTTGTTGTCCTTGTCTCATCGTTACTCATTCCTAAATTACACTAGTCAACTCTAGTCTTATTATCTATTTCTATACTCCATACTTATCTATATTCATTCATACCCATCCATTAGCATCCATACCCACCCCTATCCATCCCTATCCATCCCTATCCATCCCTATCCATCCCTATCCATCCCTATCCATCCCTATCCATCCCTATCCATCCCTATCCATCCCTATCCATCCCTATCCATCCCTATCCATCCCTATCCATCCCTATCCATCCCTGCCCATATCATCCATTATCTATTCCATAACCCTACTTTACCCATTAAATCAAAATAATATCTAAAAACTACTCGTCCTTAACATTTTCATTCATTTCTATTTACAACAGTCACTTCCTTCATGAGAAAATAGAAATCTGAAAGACACTTGTTACAACGTGTATAGCACAATAAAATGAAACATTCTCAACAGAAGCATCGTCTCGACATAGTCAGTTAGTAACAAAAAATCACAACGAAATGAAGTGGTAAAAGACTCGAAAGGGGATTAAAAAACTATCAAAATAAATCTCAGAAAAGTGGAATTAAATAAATATTTCTTTTGTTTCTTATGATTTCAGAACCGCTGAGAAGCAATGAAAAATATTATGAATTGCGACTATGCATCATTTTCACTTTGAACGTCGTTGCCTTTTGTCTCATAATCCTTACAATGTGCACATGAAATGTATTAAATTGTTTTTCTTTCTGAAGAGGTTTCTTCAAGTGGTGCTTAGTTATTGTTGAATGTTGGGTAATTTTAGGGGTTCTATAATTTAATTAATGAAATTTTAAATTTTTAAACAAATTTAAAATTCTTAAAAATTTAAAAAACAAATTTTTAAAATTTAAAAAATTCAAAAAATTTAAAATTTTAAAATTTTGGAAAGTTTAAAATTTTAAAAATTTGAAAAAAAAATAATTTTAAATTTAAAATTCAAAAATTTTAAAATTGTTTTAAAATTTTAAAAATTCAAATTTTTAAAATTTAAAATTTTGAATTTTAAAAATTTTTTAAAAAAAAATTAAAAAAAAAGAAATTTAAAATTCAAAATTTAAAAATAATTTTTAAAATTCAAAATTTAAAATTAAAAATTAAAAAAAAAAATGAAAATTCAATATTTTGTAAAATTTTATTTTAGAATTTTAAAATATTTAAAGTTAAAAAATTTAGATCTTAATTTAAAAAGTAATTTGAATACCCTAGTCATGATACACACATGATCACTCCAACTCCCCCTTACACTCTGACACAAAAAAAAAGAAATATTTAAATTTTATGCATATATATTAATATTTGATTCCATAATGAGTGATGTAAGCATCGAAAGGGTTACATGCCATACGCATAATGTTTTATCTCTCATTACACAGTAATTTTTATGAATTTTTTTTTATAATATTTTTATTTATTTTCATGGGTTTTAAATACTCACATGTGCGGCTCATATGAGATGAGTTGTGTATGATATGAGATTATAATTGAGATATATATTAGACAATAGCGTGTAGCGTTGCTTTATAACTATGGTGAGGTTATTGAAAAATATTTTCATAAATTCTTTGAACTTTTTAATTATTTTTGAGAGTTTTATATTTTTAAATTGGTGATGAAAATTGAAATTTTTTAGGGAATTTTTATGAGTTTTTGGGGGTCTCTAGGGAATTTGAATTTTGATGAGAAAATTGTTTTAATTATTTTGGAATTTTTAAAAAATTGTTTAAATTGTTATATGTATTAATTTGGTCTAAATTAAGGTTTATTTCATAGAAGTTAAAGTGAAAAATTTGTAAATTTTAAATAATTTAATGCGATCTAAGGTTCAATTCCTAGAAATTTATTGAAAATATTAACTTCGTCGATTCTTTTTTAATATTTTTTTATAAAATTGATATTTTTTTTTTGAATTTCACAAAATTTCAAATTTCCCAAGCAGACATCCAACTATCTCCAAATTTCAATAATTCCATCTGTAAATACCTCAAAGAGAAATAAGGAATCCTCTTTTCATCAGACAATAAGTTTACATTTATTCTGAACAAAAAAAGAAGTAAATAAGCAGAAATAATTAAATCTACAAATCTCATTCCGCTACCAAGACAAGAAGAATTAAGAAGAACAAGCAAAAAGTTCCTCAAAAGTATTATTTTTAATCCTTTATTTCTTCCAAAATAGTTTATGCTCCACAATACGCATAACATAAACGAATTGTAAAATGAGAAATAAAATATAATCCCATTATCATTAAAAGTTAATGCCTTACTGTTGAGCGTAAAATGGCAATAGCGATGACGTTCATAATAATTGGAAGAATGTGTATTTGTGTATGAGATTATGTGACAATAAGGATGAAGAAGTTTGCCTAAGTAAAGTAATGACAACAACTATTACACATCTATTTATGTTGTATTTTAATTAATATTTTATGAGACAACGACGAGACATGGTCTGTGGGATTTCGAGATATTCATACTTTATTCAGCATATACATGTACACACAAAAGGATCTTAGGAATTTCTTGTGCTTAAAAGGAAATTTTTTTCGTATTCTAAGGATGAATATTGAATAAATATTGAAATTCCATTGATCATTCCATCAAGTTCCTTTTTGTTTTGTTATGTAAAGAGTCTTTTGTTGAGGTTTTCTAGTTGTTGGGGCACATTTTGATGGAACTATGCAGTTACTGAATATTATTTTAGTTCCTCAATCTTCCTGGAGATATCTCGTCTAATTGTAAGGACGTGTATCGTCAGGAATGCCAATCGTCTTATAGTGACGTCAGCAGTCATGTGGGGGTGTCAATCGATTTTTAGGGATGTCAACTTTATGACAGTGACGTAAATCGTCTTGTAGGAACGTCTATCATCTTGTAGGGTTGTCAATCGTTCTATAAGATGTCATAAGTCTTGCAGGAACATCAACCATCTTATATAGAGACATCAATTATCTTGCAGGGACATCAACAAATCTTATAGGGATGTCAACCATCTTATAAGGATGTCAACCATCTTATAGGGATGTCATGTAAGGATGCTAATTGTATTGTAGGGATGTCAATTGACTTAAAGAGACATCAATCGTCTTGAAGGTACGTCAACAGTCATTAAGAGATGTCAATTGTCTTGTAGGGATGTCAACCTACTTAGAGGGACGTTAACCGTCCTGTAGGGATGCCAATCGACATGTAAGGATGTCAATCTTTTTGTAATGACCCCAGTCTTGATTCCATAATTCACAATATACAAATAAGTTCCAACTTTTCCTCAAAATTCTCCTCAAAAATTCCTAAATTCCAAGAAGTCAACAAACAAGAAAAGACCAAAGAACAAAACCCAAAGTACAGCAATGTGAGATGTGACGACGATACGATGGTGTGGCAATAATTTTAATCTTTATGGCACTCTCATTTTCGATGGTGATTTTCACAAGTTTTTCTCATGTTAAACGAACACCAAAATAATAATTAAAAATCTTAATTTATCATGCAATAAATTGTGCTGTGCTTAAGAGTAAGTTTTTGTTCTTTTCGTCGTTATCACATTACTTTTTTTCGTATGACACTGCTCTTGGTGGTGTTGTTAGTGCTTCTATCACATCTTAATCGCATTTTCATGCAAAATACTTTTTGTTCTGTGCGATTTTTTGCTTGCGTTGTATCCTTGCGGGGAAATTTGTGCATTTTTTTTTTCAAATTTTTTAATTTTTTAATTTTTTTTAAGTTTTTGAAACTTTTTAAATTTTTTAAAAAATTTTAATTTTTAATTTTTTGAATTTTTTAAATTATTTTAAACTTTTTTTTAAATTTTTAAATTTTTTAATTTTTTGAAATTTTTTAAATTTTTCAATTTTTTAAATTTTTTTCAAATTTTTGAATTTTTTTAATTTCACAATTTTTTAAATTTTGTCCAAATTCATCTCAAGGACATCCAACATACAAAGTTTCTTTAAAATCTACATCCATGTATGTATGAGTTTGTCTATGAATTCTTAGATTGTAATCCCTTAGAAACTGAACATTAGCATCTCCTGTCTCCTCTCCTCTAATGCTCTACATGAAAGTAGTTTAGGTTTCCATGGGATAGAATATGGCGAAATTAAAGGAGATATTAGAGCTGTAATTTTATGACACTTTTTTTTTTCTTTCTTTTTTTCGGCGATGCTTCTTCTTCGTCCCTCATCTATTCATTGTTCTTTTTGGTAATTATATGGCTCTTCTGGTGTTAATGAAGTAGAATGAATGCTTCCATTGATGACGATAATGATTATGTGATTAAATGAATGAGAAAGTGGTGGAATGAAAATTACTGAAAAATGTAAATGACGTGCGAGAAGTGATATTTATGGATTGATAGAGGAGATGTGGGGATGGAGGTATGGATGGGTGTAGGAATTAGAATTTGAAATGAGAGAGAAACTTAGAAATGGTTTTTATATGAATCTTAATTTGCAAGGTAAAATGAAGCAAAAATTTAGAAAAATCCAAATAGTTTATAAATGGCATAGGTTCAAATCCTTAGGATTTCTATTATTGTAATCCCTTTAGAAATTTTCCTATTTTTTTGGCATAAATAATTTTAATTTTTTTTTAAATACACATTTAAGCACAAATTGCCATACGTTCCAAAGATTGCCTAACCCAAAGGTCATCTTCTCGCCAGAAAAAGTTTCAGCTTTTAGTGGAACTGATTTAATTGGTCAAATATTGACTAAAATGTGTTGATCGGATTCACACCCTTATTGTAAGGTTGAATACTGCACTAGACGTCCTCATCTGAATGTCATTTGATAATCACCAAAACATCCATTTTACCAACTCTATCCTCAACCACCGCCACATCATAAAGACACCATAACCTCCAAATTCATCCACAAAAAGCTAAAAAGCCATTTTCATTTTCATGAACCTAATTAATAAATTTTCCACCATAAAACCGCATAAAGTTATAAACATTTAAGAGAGCATCTCATGCAGAACGTCATAAGCATTAAAATGTTTCTTGTTAAAGCCACAAAAACCGAGCAAAATGACAGAAAATTTTACATTTGTGTACGAAAATGGCAAATGCAGTCATGAAATGTGATTTCTTTTCTGTGGATGACTTTTGAGCTTTTTCCTGTGTAATGATTGAGGAAATTGAGTACTCATCAAGTGCATTTACCTTAGAATTTATGGATTTCCGTGAAAAATTTCAAATAAAAAAGTTGAGAAAAAAAATCATAAAAAAATGTCTTGTTGTGCTTAATATAAAAGTAACTCAGACGACTCGGAAAAATGAAAATGACGGGAAAATTCATTCATAGCGCCGTAAAACGCATTAGAAGCCACTAAAATATAGAAAATGGCATAATAAATCTGTTGCGGAGAAAGGAAAAAAAAAAATAAAAGAATTATGCTTTTTGATTTAATTTTATGATCGCATCAGCAGTAAGTAAGTACATTGAGACATGAGGAATGGTTACAATTGGATTTTTTTGGCAGTTGCGACAAATATTAAGCATTTAATGAGCATAAAAAGTTCTCTTTTTTGGTAAATGGATGCTTGTTTAAATCTCTGTTGCACAGTTTCTGTTATGGCTGTTGGGTTGGTGGAAAATATGCTGTTTTGATGGCGATGGCGATGGTGGGTGGGATGGGTGTGAGGATGAGGACAAATATTCATTAAATGTTTGAGGAACATTCTTATTTTTTCTTGTAGTTTATTTTTTGTGGAGATTTGAGGAAGTTGAAGAGTCATTTTGGGTAGATTAAGCATATTCGGTGGATTTAGATTGGTGTATATGATGTAGACTTAATAGTAGCCAACACTACATATAGTCCCTTAATACTCTATAAATCTTCATGGAAAATCTAGCCCGTAAAGAATTGCGAACCTAATTTTGTTTAGAGTCTTAACTTGATTCGACTTCGAGCTCTGATAATAAGCGAACTGTTCCAACCCTCTTAATAATCCTTGAATTTGGGTCAGTTAACTGGAGTCGAAGTGACTCGTTTGTGGAAAGATCGACTTTGGTACGAATTGCAATACTGCCCTATAATCTTGGCAGATGAACCCACTATGCTGGAGCAGAATCAAGCATTATCAAGGGGTGGGGTGTTGGTTGTGGTCAAACTTCCTCCAATTGGACCAAACTCTTCAATTTGCTAGGATTTCTTGAATTTTCCAGACCCTAATTTTGATAAAGCCCTATAGATGAGATTGTGTATTATCTATCCCAAAACCCAGAACCCCATCTACCACTGCCTTCCTAACTTTCCACCAATATTTTCTCTTTCATCCTCTTTCTTGTCTGATAAAAATGATTATTTTTTTTTCTCATGGACAAATTAATCATCTTTTTTTGTGTGTATTTTTCCTTTATTCATCTATATGTTTGCGGTTATTACACGATGTAGCTATGATGCATAGATAAAACTGAACCAAAAAGAAATGTTTTCAGTCATCGTTTACAGAAAGCCATAAAAGACATTTTTACTTGACTTTATTAGTTGCGATGAAAAATGCTGTTATCATTATTATTATTTACATTTATGCTTGCGATGTAATTTATTAAGTCTTCTGGTACTCTTTGCTTTTCCCCAATGTCTGACATTTCATGAATGTCTTATTGAGAATATGTTAAAGTCAAATGATGAAATTTTATTTGGATTGGAATTCTTTTAAGGTTTTTTCTTTTGGTTTGATTGAAGATTGAAGATGCAATTTTCCTCTTTTTTTGATCTCTTTTTTGAGGATTTCAATGAAAATTGGAATGAAAAAGGATTTCTTTTGATGAAATTGGAATTGAATTTTATTTAAATTTTATCTTTTAACCAAATATTCTAAAGTAAAAAACTAACGATTATTAAAATTCTGAAAGTCATTTGAGTTCGAATCCTAAAGATTTTCATCGTGATTTATAAGTGTTTTTTCTCTTTTTTGCCAAAATATTCAATCTAAATACAAATTCTCATTATTATAAAACGATGAACTATTATTCATTCACAAAAGAATTTCCCTCAAGCAAATAGAAGAAAAATTCATCCATTTACCATCTTCCTTTGACCTTTCACTGTTTCGTCTAGCAAATCCATTAAAATTTTTATCATTTTTTTAAGTTGTTCTATTTTATTTATAATTTATGTGAGGAAGAAAAAGGAGATTGAAATGGAAATGGCTAGTTAAATGTGAGAACTGACCTTTGAGGATTTTCTCGGAACTGCTTTAAAATTATTTTCTCATATTCTATCAATTTTACCTCAAATTATTCGTTTTCCACGCGTGGAATAATCAACTCAAGTCGATTTGACTACAGCACTGTTACTGAATCGTTACTGCCATAATGAGTCAATTACCCAAAGGAAAGATGCACTTAGTTTCAACTCAAGCGATAAAAATTAATAAAGAATTTTTTTGATGAAAATTTAAGTAACATGAAAAATTATGAAAAGCACTCAATCACCGCACCATCATCGTCATGATGAACATTAAAGTTGCTCGTTGTGTTTCTGGACATGAAGTTGTTGGTGTTGTCAGGGGTGTATTCTTGAAGGTTTAACTTGCTTACTTGTTCCATTGGCTTTTTAATCATTTGTGACTCATGGCTTTCAATAGATGGCACTTGAAGTTCGCTGCCAATTGGACGCTAAATGGGAGATTGTCACTTGGACACGATTGTTGTAATTTCTATGTTAACTGACATACAGACAAAATAGCAGATTTCCTTCCCTTTAAGGGAACTACCCCTTAATTAGTCATTGATAGCCTTATGTCAATCATAAAATGCACATTAAACAGCATTTTGCTCCATATTTACTCATTTTCCATGATTAGTTCCGTCTCAAACCATTAATACACCTCTGACTGTTATTAAACTAAGGATAAAGTTTTCTTTAAAAGTAATGAAAGGAATCATCGCACTCTCAAAATTATTTTAGCAGTTGAGAACTTTTAAGCTGTTTCAGAAGTATATAAATAATAATTTAAGTAATATTGATAAACGTATAATTTGAAAATTTGCGGTAAACGCATAGAAAAGGAGGTTCGATTCTCAAAATTATGATAAAAATTTGAAACGAATTTTCACTTTACTTTTGAAAACTTTTTTTTTTAAAAATTTTTTTTAGAAATCAGCGGTGAATAACATTTTTTTTCGCGGCACACCTTGGTGGTAAGCCTCAATCGAAACAGCACACGGTTTGCAGTTCATGCCATATTCAGAATTTTTGGATTCATCACTAATGTGCCACGACACGCTGGTTGCTTATCACTGGTTCAAATCACATCAATGTACCCAAAACTCATGGTTTTAAGTACATCCAAATTTCATTTCCTTGAAACGTTCAGCTCATAAACATTTCACTTAATATCCATTCACATCCCTAATCAATGCAGCCATTCACCTTCTGCACATCATTCTTCTTCATCCCTTACCAGAAGAGAGAAGAAAAAAAAATCCGAAATAAATTCAAATCCAAAATTGCTCGATGAAAATAAAAGAGAAAAGTTTATTGTCATCCCAATAATCCCAGCATTACTGATTAAATAAAATGCTCGTGTGTGTATTTTATTTTTTTTTGGCTTCACATCCGAATAAAGTGAGTGAACGGGGAAGTGGAAGAAAAAAAATAAAATAGCAGAATAAGAAATGGTCAAATAAATTATTCAAAGCCATCTTGAAGTATACATGAGCTCAACATACAGGTTTGTATGTAAGTAATTGCAAAAAGCATCTGTCTGATTGTCGAATCGTGTCTATCTTATTTTGTCTTCCTTTTTTGGAGTAATGTCTTAACCCTTTATGTAGTTTCTATTTTGGATGGTACTTGCTTCATTTGTGTCTTGTGTTTTGGGAAGGAATTTTTGGTGAATTTTTTGAGTTGACATTGAAGCAGCGTTTCAAAATTGAGCCAATTTTTAAGGCAATAACTCAAAATTGAGCCAATTTTTAAGGCAATAACTCAAAATTGAGCGAATTTTAAAGCAACGACTCAAAATTGAGACAATTTTTAAAGCAACGACTCAAAATTGAGGCAATTTTCAAAGCAACGACTCAATATTGAGATAACTTTTAAAGCAACGACTTATGTTTGAGACAATTTTTAAAGCAACGACTCAAAATTGAGACAATTTTTAAAGCAACGATTCAACATTAAGACAGTTTTAAAAGCAACGACTCAAAATTGTGACAATTTCCAAAGCAACGACTCAAAATTTAGTCAAATTTTAAATCAAAACCTCAAATTGGAACAAAAAAGTCAATACTTGATTTCAGTAAAATTCGATCAAAGCACTGCTTCAAAACTTTCCCAATTTCAGACAAAATTCACCTAAAATACCAGGTTGAAACTTTTTCAAAGACATCATCAATTTATCTAGAACGAAGAAGATTGCATGGGTGGACGAAGTTTTTTTTTTTGTCGGAATCGATGAAAATTGTAAAAATTAGATACGTGCATGCCATCTGAGATGAGAATGTCGACAGTCAAAAGGAAAAAGGAAAGGTATGTGGAGGATGAAAATTATAGACATCTTCGATATGAGATGTACACAACTTTATTATTTATTTATAATGGCATAGAACTAAAAAAAAATATTCTTCTAGACGCAGGAAAAAAAGGGGAAAGGACAGCGACATTTAAATATCAAAATGAACTCACGTCTTTTTTTTTCTTGCTCTTGCCTCGTCCTGTCTATCATCATGCATACAACGCGTCTATCATTACTAATGATTTGAAAGGATTCTCATGCCCATGGTACTCTTTCGGTGCTGTGCTTGATGTACGATTTAAATTTTTAAACAAGCCACTTTCAATCAATGCTGAAGAATATGTAAAAGGATTCACAATCATGCTTGTGTGGATAAGGATTTCTGGTAGGACAGGGGTGGGGATTGGTTGGTATACTGTACGGTATGGTATGGTACGGTAAGATGTGATAAGGAATTGATTCACCACTGGTAATGGACAATGGTACATCTGGTATGGCAAACGCGTTAGCTGACCTGGACCATCAGTGTATAGTAATGCGATGGTACAGAAAAGTACAATTGATGCACCATTGAGGGAAGGGGCTGAATAAAGGAGGCTCTGGCTGCGGACTTGATTAAATTCACCTATATCTACCACCTAGAGACTGCTCAACTCATTGAAGGATCAAACATACCCAAAATTCATACAAAACCCCCACAATCCCCACCATACCCAACCCTGTAAATTCTACGCACACAAATCTATAAAATTGCTTACATTCTCTTCTCAATATAAAAAAGAGTAAGGGATGAGAGCCATCGAACGTGTTTTGCTTTGCGATTGATGGCTTTGTTTATTGCTACAATTCCGAAAATGTGATTGATTGATTTGATTTTTAGAGAGAGAAATTTCAAGTATCTTGCTGAATGTAAGGAAAATAGGAAAGAATCTCGATTGATGTGTATCGTTATCGTTTATCTATCTACACATTTGTGTGATCAATGCAGTTTTACTGGTGAATGTTTAGAATCCTTTTTTGTGGAATCATTTGATTGTGGGAATAGAATCTTTTTGGATTTGTTGGTAGAATTGCTGAATTGTTGGATTGAAATTTGAATGATTTTTAAGGGGTAAAGTGAGTTTTTGGATTGAAAATGTTTGGTTGTCGTTTGCAGCGTGCTTCATAGTCAATGAACTGATGAAATTGTAAGAACAAAGGAGGTTCTTTTGGTGAAATTAAGATTAAACCTACTTGATACTATTGAGTGCTTCTTAGGGACTATAGTGGACTATATACTCTGATTTTTGGCTATAGCAGTAGAATATGTGTAAAGTTTATCATGGTGCATCCAAAGAGAATTCTCATGAACTCTGTCTGGCATCAATAGTCTGAACGGCCAACGGAACATTCTTGTATTGACTGTAAAATGCGAAGTTTCTCTGATTTCACCGTGATGCATGATTTTGATCCAGTTTAAGGTAAAAACTGAGGATTGTTGAACTGTGCTTCTCGGGTCAGCTTCTAAATACTGTTTCAATGAAGCTTTGTTTTCTCTAGAGTATCTTTAGTATCTACTAAGTGTCAGTAT
The DNA here is from genome assembly GCF_022539635.2 of Chironomus tepperi. Classification (NCBI taxonomy): domain Eukaryota; kingdom Metazoa; phylum Arthropoda; class Insecta; order Diptera; family Chironomidae; genus Chironomus; species Chironomus tepperi. The sequence continues at coordinate 484,348 of NW_027226552.1, read as the reverse complement.
TGTAGCCATTCACGTAAATAACGCTCTAAAGATGGGTTCGTGGGTTTAAGATCTTATTATCGAGAGGATAGGGACGGTATTTTACGTTACAGAATAAAAGAACGCTACCAATGACAATCAAGTCTTCACCTTGCCGTCCTCCCATTCAATACCATTCCATCCTCAATCTAGGTTATTAAATCAATCATCAAACTTAACCCTAATTTAAAATTCAAATGCAAAATAAATTTCATAATCGAAAGTAGATCACACAAAATTTGCACAACTTTAGATGCAAAAATATTCAATTTATTATTAATTAAAATCTCTTTGAAAACTCAACGCAGCACAGCACAAAAAAATGGAAAATTTTATTTAACCATCAACTACCCACAGAGATTTAATAATCATTGAGAATATAAAGATGCAACACAGAAAAAAAATCAATTTAGCAACAAAAGAAAGGTGATTAAACCTACATCCTTGAGCGATAATAATAAATGCAAATTGAGGTTATGAGAGAGTAGCAAAAAATATTCTCACGGTTTAACAATCTCTAACTATTTTTTTTCCTTTTAATTATTTATGAAGTTTTAGATGAAAGCAGCATCAGTAGAGTAGAAATCCTTTTTTGCTCATAAAAAATATTCATTCACATGCATGCATCTTTCTAAATCAAATATTCATAATGTGAAAAAATATTGAAAAAGTAGTGCTTGGGATTGGGGTAACTAAGCGCATTTGTTGGTCATGGCATCTTGCACAGTTTTGGGTAGACTGTAGACGAGATCAAAGGAATGTTGGGTAATTAGAGTCAGCTTCAGGTGTTTTCAGGCAATCTAAAGTAATGACAGGAGTTATCAGGCAGGGTTTGACTATATGAGGTAAGTTTAGATAGTTTAAGGCTGACACACGCATCATCAGAGAGTCTTATACACTTTAAGACAGACTGAGACAGTCGAAAGCAGTTTCAGACAGTCTCAAGTCAGGTTTAGACAATCTTAAACAGAATCAGTCAGTTATTGACAGTTTTGGGTAGACTTCGACTGTCTAGAGCAGTCATTAGCTTTGTCAGACAGTCTTATGTAGGTATAAGCAATCTAAAATAACCTAAATCAATCTCAGGCATAGTCAACTAGTATAAACTAGTTTTGGATAATATACGCAGTCTCAGACAGACTCAAACTGGCTTAGACAGTCTGAAATTATCTCGTGCAGTATAAAATAAGCTCAGCTAGCTGCAGGCAGTATCAAATAGTCACAAATTGTCTCAGATAGTCCAGAATACTTCCAGATAGTAGTCAGCAACCTCAGTAACTCTAACAGTTTGTCAACGTGCCCTAAATCGTAAAGAAAGCTGAGAACAACGCCCTTGAGAGCATACTCTGTACCTGTATCTCAGAAAATCCAAGACAGTCTGTCACCCAATCAGTCTGCCATCCACCAAAATTCGCAATAATTCCGCTAAAAGCTGAAAAGAAATTCCAAATGCAAAGAAGAAAAGAAACAAGATAAAAATTTAAATGAGGATGTTTCCATGTGAGCTGCTTGTTATAACTGAAAAGAAGAGAGTTAAAAAATTTTTCCGTGATCACTACGGTGGAAAAACCCCATCAATCTAGAACAATGTTTTCTATCTCCTCATCCATACATAGAATGTGTATAGAAAGGGTATGAATAAGAGTAGTGGCATGTATGCAAATCTTACCAAGTAAAAGTAATAAAAACGTGTCTTGAAATTATCCAATTCCTTTTCCTTTTTTCTTTTCTTTGCCTTATCACATCCGACTTTCTTTTTACATCTCATCGTCATCATTGTGTCGTACGCGATTGCAATTTAACATGAATGAAAGTTGTGTGGATGATGTTGGTTCATTGGAGATGGATGGTGAAGTATCAGTGACGCATTTTTGTTAGAGGTTGTTCATTTATTACGTCCGAGGAGACAGAGAGGGTTGATAAATATCATTTGAACCAGCAAAAAGCAAAACGTGCCAAAAAAAGGAATACCGCAGGGATCAGTAAAATTTGATAAGTAAATTTTTAAGATTCGAACTTCGATTTTTTCAAATTTTTAATCATTTGATTTTCATTTCCTGGAATGAGTTAAGCAAAATTTCTATAAGAACCTTGTTTGAGACCTCCGACAATAGCCAAGAGTCTCGTATCCAAGACAAACTACCACCAAATCCTCATTTCTCACATCAATTTCAGCTAAACGCACAAAAAACGAAGACGAAATGGCAAAAAAAGGATTGCAGATGAGTTTGAGGGAAATAAAATTGGCAAATTATGTCCACATGTATGTTTTATATGCAATGTAGCACATTATTAGCATTAACATTTATGGTTAACATCACATGTACATACCGATTGAGCAAAAGGGGGAAAGGAATGAAAGTAGCTCACATTTAAGGTAGGGTTGTAGTAAAATTTATTTGAATTTGACAATTTTTAATGCAATCAATTCGATAAATCAATTTCGTATCTCGATAATAATGTCCTGTTAGGGGATTGCCAATGTTTGGTACCATTTGTGGACAAACATTAGCAATTGTGCGATTATAAAATGCAAAAAATTATTTTATTTATTTAAAGAATTTATTTGATGCTGCATAGAATTTTTAATGTCAATTCTATGCTAGTCGCAAATTCCTTTTTTTTTCACCATAAATAATGCAAATTTTAAAATTCAAAATTGCAATCACGATTGTTTCTTTTTGCAAATTAACTTGGTTGTTTATTTCTTTTGTTAGATTTTGTTAGTTCATTTGTAATTTATACTAGTATGTTGCACGGTTTTTGTCGTAGTCGTTGTGTACTTTATGGTTTAAGATTGCAAATAAGCTAGATAATGTTGAATATTTGTATGAATTTGTAATTTAATTTGAATAGAGGTTGATGAACAAATGAATCAATTGTGTAAGGGGTTATTAGGGGTTAATACTAGATCAGGAGACTCAATCTTGGAGTCCTTATTGACGATTGCAACGAATCCAAGTGGGTTGCTCACCCAGAAGGCACATGACGATGAAAATCCGGCTCAAGGATAGTATAACCCCGGTTTCAAGCCAGATTCGATGAAATCCGGTCTTATACAAGAGTTAAGTCAGTCTGAGGCTTCTTTTCCAGTCATGTGCTTTCAAAATCACGTCAGTATGATCGTCCACCTACGCAAGATTCCCAAAATATCTAGAAAATAATTTTAAACAATAAAACTTTCCAATGAAACTGTTCAAGAAGTCATCAACTTCTCCAGACATAGAAAAAAAAAAAATTAATATTAAACTTATGAATTAAAAATGTGAATTATCTCTCAAAATGCTGAAAAAAAATAAAACAATAGAAATGAACTTGTTGAAGATTTATAGAGTCAATATACGGATAAGATCGCGACTGCGATGAGAGAATATTCATGAGAATGTCAGACAAAAGCTTTTATTCCAATTATAAAGCCAGACTAGAAAAATTTTGTGAGAATTTAATCATTAATTTAAATTTAGTCCATATCCCCTTGATACCCAAAAATTGTCTCATCTATTAGTCCATAAATCCATAACCATATTTCCTAATTTTCAACTTAATCCTTCATAATCATCCCTTTTATATCCCCATGTTGACAAAAATATTCATTTAAAATATTTTAGTCCTAGACAAAGCTGACATGTTACAGCATCTACCGAATACTAATTATGTGAAATATGAAGATCCTCATGGCTATTTCCATAATCATCAAAAGACAGCTTTTCGCTCTTAATTTTTCAATTTAAACATGAATTATTAAATTAAATTCACAGTCGTTGTCAAAATAGTGAAAAATATTTAAACAATAATGAGAAATTTCAAACCCGCCCGCGTACAATAAGACAATATTCCGAGAAAAATATATTTAAGAGTAAATTGATTAATAATTTATTTATTAAATAAGAAGGCAGAATTGTTGTGCAGACATGCCAGAGATTTAAATTTATTTCAATTTATGTCGGAATGAGGATGAAAAATTTAAAGAATTTTGTGTTAAATTTCTGGTTTAAAGTTTAAGTCCTTTTGAACGATTCTGCCTGAAATTAGATCTATAGCTGGCTACTGCTTATTAATTGTATATGCACTAGTCCTAGCAGGTCCCAAGTAGACTCCCCTAGTAGACCAACTACCCTTAACAGAGCTCAGAGTCGATTTGTAATTTGTATGGAATTTCTGTATTTCGGATTCGAAAGAATGCTCTATATCGCGGTTACCTCCACTTCAATTAAGAATCCTATACCCAAATCCAAACGATCATAGTCACATCCATAAACCATTAAACTTTATTCAATCAACAAAGTCCTCAGCAAGTCTATAAACATCCATACTCAAACAAATTCTACAACAGCTTCCAAAAATTACTCTTTTTTGCATCCCCTAAGGCTAAATTTTTATTAATCACATAATGCTCAAAAAATTTATCAAAATTAGTAGAGACAACTCCAAAAGCGAGCATTCACAAGACGAGACAATGACTGCAATGAACTTTTTTCATGTATCAAGGAAAAAGTTTTCTTCCTCGAAACTTTATGTTTTTTTATATTTTTTTGTTTCATTTATTTCGTGTTATTTCGTTTCGAAAAAAATATATATTTGCTGAATAAGAGGAAGACTAAACATTTTGTACATTCAATTTCTGAGAACAAGCAAAAAAAAGTGAGATTGTGAAATAAAATTAAATGCATCGTAATTGCTGAAATTCAATGGGAAATGGGGAAAGGATGGGTGGATGTGAATTTATGAAAATTTAATTCAGGAAATTATGTGGAAGAGCAATTTTTTTGGGAGATAGAAATTTTTTTGGGGATGGCTGTAACAGTTGTGAGGTGATTGGGATTGGGTTTGTGATGTTCATGGATAGTATAAGGCATCAAAATGGACAAAAAAGCATAGAAATTCTCAAAAATTGCAAAACCTAAGAGGACAAATTGAGCTGAAGCTGTATTTGTCTAATTGGGAAGTCCTGACACTAAAATGTTGAATAATTCATGTAGATGCATAGCCTGGAAAATACAAAGCGTAGAAATGGCTGAAAATTAGGTCCTAAGACGACTTGACTCTGGCATGAGGTTGGATTTTATCATAACTGGAATAATGCTAGAGTCATGCTGACCTGGGGTTAGATTTTGGATCATTTTTAGGTCTCGTGCCTTCTTAAATGTCAAATCTAAACATCTGAACATAGCATCAAGTATCAAAAGTCATCAACCGATACAAAATCCGGTACTACGCTGATTTGTTTCTAAAATGCTGTCGAGTTCAATAAAATTTGCTCTGAAACCTGTATCACGTTAGTCCGGGACTAGATTCAGTTGCATACATCTGGACACACATGAAACTATGAGGATTAATAAAAAAATCCCTGAAATTCAAGAAATAACCTGAAAAAATCACAAAAATTTCAAATAAAACACCACTTAAGTCTTCATTTTAAAAGAAGTAAGTTGAAAGAAAATTTTTTTATTTCATCATTTTTTAAATCTTTGAATTTTCATCCAACATTTCTAAATTTCTAAAAATTATGTTTCACTAATACATATAATATACCTTCATTTTATAGTTTTTTTTTGTCATATTTATATATATTTTCAATCATTAATTAATAATATTTTTTTTCATCTTATTAATTTAATTATTATTTCTTAAATATTTTTTTCCACTTTTATTTCCATTTTTTCATCTTTCGGTTCAGTTTAGTTTGTCCATAAATATAATAAAAAAGTAGCTATTTTTATTTAATTTGAATTTTTTTCCTTTTTTTACCACGCGGTATAAAAAAAACATGAAAAACACATTTATTTTCTCTTTGTCTCATTTCTTGTACAGTTTACGGTTCCTTTATACTTTCTTTTTTTATATCTTGTCATATTTCATATTTTTTTTTCTCTTTCTTAGCTTTATCATTACATACTAGATACAATATAGTGTTCATGTCATAGGTATTTTTATGTTTTGTAAGTGTGTGGGTTTTTGTGTGAAAATTGGGGGATTGTGGGAGAATTGGGAGGGGATGGTGTGGTGTAAGTTGATGTAGATATGGATCGGATGTAGAACTTTAAGTTGTTTCCTTAAATTAGAGCTCTGTGCTTGATATTTACTGCTGTATTGTGTCTTAATTGAAAAATCTTCAAAAATTCAAGTTGATTCTTCAAAATTTGATAGATTCTCAAATTAAGGACGTCCATAGGCTTCAATTATAGCTTCTAAGCATGATCATTACTAGCATCCATCAAGATCTAGCTCCATAATCGTTTCTAACTCAAATATCAAGCACTGATCTAGTTATTCATAATTTAAGTCTAATTTTCCAACTTTTCAAAAGCAAAAGCTACCAAATAATCCTCTACACACATCCATAACCCATAAAATCCACACCAAACCCCTTCCCAACCCTCCCACCCTCTCGAGTCATCCATATCTATTTTTATTTTCATTTTCCAACTATATCTCTGCAATAAAAATATGCTTTATGCTTTTAACTGTCTTGTATGTATGTGAAAAAAAAGAAAATCTTATTCATGTTGTCTTAAGCTACCACAATCATTACAATTAATCCACTGCCAACATGTTACGATATAAATAACTCTCAAGTTTCCATTCAGTTTAACTTCTTTTTTTTTTGGCGATAAAGAAACACAAAAAAAAAATGAAAAAAGCTTTCTTGCTGCTTTTTTTATTATTTCACTCATGGGACTTGTTACATTTTATACTGTCTGCTTTGTAGTTAGTTAGTTTACTATCATCATTATATATTATTACTTGTTATTATTTATTGTAGTTAAGTTTCTTGAAAAAAGTTTTGATGAGGTTCTCTTTTTTGAATTATTTGAACATATTAAAGATATTTGAATTGTTGTATTGAGTTGTTGGGGGAGGTTTGGGGATGGTTGGGTGTCTTAGTGATGATATTGTCGGAAGGTGGGATTTGTTCACTCAAATATGCTTTGTAGATCTGATCTGGGTCTGAATTAAGAGCAACTACTCATATTATCAGGACTTAAATTCAGAATTTTGTGGATTAGTGTCTTTAAGCAGCACAATCTAGCCGCTACGGCATTGATTTGTCGCTACTTCAACGGCAAGACATGAAAATATCTTAATGACTACCATATGGTGTTCTAAAGGTCAACTGTACTTGATAAAAACCATCGATAAGATCAGAATATCAATCTTGAGTAGCACAATGCGGAAAACCGCGTCTTGCAAATTATACGACGACATAGCAGTGCCCTAGCGTCCTATGTTGTGCTGTTCAGGAATTTTAATAGACATGACTCTTGAACTTCCTCACAAAACCTAAAGTTAAGTTTCAAAAAATTCAAAATTTTATCCATCAAATCCACAATCCACCTCACCTCATCCCCCCACCTCCAAAAATACACAACCTTCAAAATTCATCAAAAAAGCATATTTTCTCCTTCCAGCAAAGCTCTCAAGTCAATCGAGCAAGTCAATAAAGTTACAACTTTTCATGTCAAAAATGCTTCATAAAGCAAAACATTTCAAAAACAAAAAAAAAAAAGGAAAAGAAAAACTTTTTTTTTCTTTATTCTTTGTACTGCACTCGATTGTTTGTCAACAAACAACTTTTTCTTTGTACCTCACACTTTGAATTGGAGAGCATTTTGACATGAAAATTTATACTTTTTTCTGCTGCTGCTGTTGCTGCTTGAGTTGAATGATTTTTTAGTTTTTTTTTCTGAGGTGTCATGAATGACTGAAGGAAAAAGTTTTTTTTTGAGGAACTTTGCATTGTTCTTTTTATTGGGGAATTTTTGTTTGGGTTTTTGGAGTGTCTGGTGTAAAGTTGGGAGGATTTTTGAACCCGAGCGACACAATTACGAAGCTTTTATGGCTCTGCTGACTCCAAATTGAAGCTAACTCCTTGAGAATGCCAAATGGAAGCTATATGAATGTCATATGGAGCCAGCTTCCATTTGAGTTCAATAAAAGAGCTTAAGCGTTGCCTTAGAAGCTCTGTGACTACACTTCCTTCATTTGTGTCACTCAGATAAGGAATTTGTATGTTTAGATGCTTAAATATTGAATTTTGACTTTTGCATTGCTGTGAACGACCCCTAAATGCACCCATCTGATCACCCACTAGACACCTACCATCCCCAAAACTCAGACCCAACAACAACTTCATCCCAAAAATATTTTCTTACATCTTCTGTATTTATTTTCATCATAAATTGTGTACAGCATCTTATGAATTATTTATAGAGCATTTATCAAAATAGTATTGATGGCTATTTCAGTTATGAATTTCTTTTATTTATAAAGTAGATAAGTTTCTTCATCTTATTTTTTTGGGTTAAATGTTTATAGTTAATATGAGTTATAATTTTTTTTTATTTTTCTTCTATAAAGTCAATTTTAGGGGGATTGGGGGATGTGAGAAGTGAATGAGGGAGGAGGGAGTCGAGTTTTTTGGAAGGATTGTGATTAGGTGATGCATAATTTGGAGTTGTTGAAGCTGAGCTATTAAATTTGAGGTTAGGACCAAGTTAGGAAAAGTCACGAATAACGTTAGTCAGTTAATAGATCCAAAATCCGGTACCAGGTCGATGTGACTTTGGAATGATGCCGGATTCGATTTACATTCGGATCAATTGCCAAGTCAGAGTCAGGTCGACCAAGTACCAGGTTTTGGATCTATTGAATGACATGTGCTACTCGGGTGCTTTAACTGTCCTCATTCTAAACAATAGAGCTTCCATAGATACATAACATAATCACAATTCCCCAAATATCATTGACACTTCCTTTAACATTCAAATCTCAAAACACATCATAACCATGAAAGCACAACTACTCTACATCCACATGACCATCATAGCCACAATGTGCATCTTGGGTTGATTCTGATTTACAGTAAAATTTGTCTTAATTTAAGAATCTCTTTTTTGTATTTATTGATTTTTGTATGTGAAAAATGCAATCTCTGATTTTTTGCTACAAAAAAATGATTTTAAAAGTTAATGGAATTGAATTTATGTATAAGAAAAATTTTATGTTCAATATTTTTAATTATTAGTTTCTTTTTTTCTAATTTTTTTCTTTGTCTGAGAGAAATTTCATGATTTGTGGTTGATTTTTTTTATGAGTTGTAAGTTGTTAGTGGTTGATATTGGCATTGAATCTCATGATAATTAATGAGGTGAGACTTGCCAATCAATTACTTATTCAATTAGTCGTAAATTAGACAATGTAATGATGATAATTGGAACATCTTCAATTTGGATGCTTTGATGGGGGGTATGGGGGGGTCATTGAGAATGATTAAGCTTCAATTCTCTGTATTTGACTCGAAAAAGAGCTTCAAGTGACATCACTTCCAAATGACCCCTCAAAAAGTGCTAAATCATCAATTTTTTATATTTTCTCTTTTGCCAATTTTTGGCAAATTTTTGAATGAATTTTTTTTTAATTTTTTTGTTTTTTCGCATTTTACGCACAATTTTTTTACGTTGTAAATTCATAGATTATGGTGAAAATTGCATGACAACACAAGAATTTTCATGTTTTAAATTTTTTTAATTATTTCATAGATTAATATTACAAAATTAATTGTTAATTAATTAATTAAAAGCTGACAATAATGAAAAATAAAAAAACTTTTTAATAACGCATTCCTTATCGTGTTCATGCACGAAACAATTATTTTTATATATAAATTAATTTCCATGTCAAGTACACACGATAAAATAGGAGCACAAAAAATTAAAAACATTATTTAATTGTGTATATTTATATAAGAAGGTACAAAGTATTCTTTTTTCACATATAATGTATTAAATATTATTAAAAAGTAGTAATGAAAAAAATTCTAAGGTAGACTTTGCATTTCTATCATAATCAGGATTTTTCACTTTTTTTTGTATGTGTGTATGTGTCTATGTGATGTCTCAACATAAGTAGATAAAATATTTATAATGAATATTGTGATTTATGTTATAAACGAGGTAAAGATTTGTAATGGTTTCTTTTTTTCATTTTATGCAATAAAATTTTATCTAAAAAGTTGGTTTTTTGTATGATTTTTGGGGTGACTCTAGCAGGGGTTGTCATAGTTTTGATAATCTAAATTTTTGAATTAAATTTTTCAATTTTAAAATTTTAAATTTTTAAATTCAATTTTTTAAATTTTAAAAATTTAAAATTTTAACTTTTTTAAATTTTAAAAATTTAAAATTTCAATTTTTAACTTTAAATATTGAAATTCCAATTTTTTTATTTAAAAAATTTAAAATTCCATTTTTATTAGTTTTAAAAATTTTACGCTTCAAAAATATAAAAAATGAATTAAATTTAAATCAATTCAATTTCAATTTACTTCTATTCTGCTAGAATCATCCCATAATTATTTTCAAACTGGATTATTTAATGTACTTTTTTTAATTTTTTTAATAATAAACATTTCTCTTTTTTATTTTTTTGTAGTATTTCCATAATAATAGCTTCGCATATTATCCCGAAGTTTGCATTTTAAATATATATATTTAGACTAAAATAAAATATATTTAGATATTTGTTTTAAAAATATAAAAAAAAAAAACCAAATAAACTCGATTTCTTTAATAACAAACGAAAAAATTTACTAAATAAAATTTAAACTATATGTTTGCGTGTAAATGAGAGAAAAAAAGATGAAGGAAATTATGAGGTGAATTTTTTAACTAAAAATTTGTGAATTTTTATGATTTTTGTGATGTTAAAATAAAGCTAAAGTGCACAAAAATTAAAATTTGGCTTTAAATTTAAAATGTTTCTTTGGCCAAAATAAAATAAAATATGAATTTAATAAGAATTAAAACTTTAAATTAATTTGAAAAACCAAAATTTTATTTTTTAAAAATTTCTTTTCAATTAAAAAATTTAATTTTGAAATTTTTAAAATTTTATTTGAATTTAAATTTAAATTTAAATTGAATTTTTATGATTTTAGTTGTAACTTTTAATTTTTTAAATCAATTTTCCCACCACATTTTTTCATCTCATTTAAATTTTTATTAAATATCTTTAAATACATAAAAAAAAAATTAAAAATTAATAAAGATTTGTACTCTCAATGAAAAAAGATAAAAATTTGTAATTATTAACTAATAGTGATTTATTTAGTGAGAAACATTTATTTAGTTGCTTAAACAAAAACTTATTACTGTGTTGAGGTTATGTCGTTATGTCGTCAAACTAATAATATAGATTATAGATAAAATATTAAATTTTTTGTATGTGATTTTTTACTTTTTTTTGTATTGAAGCTAATTATAAGTATGTAAGCTATATTTATGCTTAGTTTTAAATAATTTTTATCGTGATGAGGTTTTCGTGTTTTTTTTTTTTTTTTTCGATTTTCTAAAACTAATTCCTAAAATTTCTACTTTAAGCATGATTATTTGGTTAAAAAGTTTGTGAAAAAAAAATTAAAGTTAAACTTATAAAAAAAGGGACGATTAAAGTGCGTTAAATGCGACTGATTTTTCTCTTTTCTTTTTTTATTTCTACAAATTGCATATTTGCCATATGCGTCCTTAATTACTATTACTAGATATATCTTATCATTATTATTATTACCACTAATTATTAATATTACTCTTTAATTACTCTTACTTATGTCATGATGATGATATTCATTAATGTTCCATAGAAATAAATTCAACAGAATTGTTTAATGTAATTTAGTGAGGATAAGCTGTTGCTATGCCAAAATATCTTCAAGATATTAATATTATCTTTAAGGATTTTTGGCAAAATCATCAGCTCGGCTTTTGTATGAGAAGTGATTTTGATGGGGAGGTTCAACTTATGAAGGGAACTTGTTCCTTCATAACTGCACCCCACTTTATGAAGTCAGCATGATTATTCAATGCAAAATAATACAAAAATTCCAAATTCAGCTTGATATTTTATGACAATTTACATTCTTATCACCCATGCGATTAGCGAGTGCAACTCGAATGACACTTATCGTAATTCACACGTGGGTTCTTGACCTTACCAAAAATAATCCTTATTCTTATCCAAATATATCCATAATCGAGTACGTATTCTAATCTTTAGTTGCCAAGCTATACACAAAAGTTACTTTTTTTTGTATCTTTCCGATCCTTACATCCTACTGTCACAGATATGAGCTTGCTTTAATTTTGTTGAATTTTTTGAAATTTTTAATTTTTAATTTTTTTGAAAATTTAAATTTCCAAATTTTTGAAACTTTTTTTTTCAATTTTTTAAAACTTTTAATTTTTTCAAAATTCATATTTGAAATGAAAATTTTAAGAATCTACACCTAAATTTTTGAAAATAATTTTGAATTTTATACAAATTTTTAAAATTAACTTTAAATTCCTAAAACACCGAAAAGTTATCAAAATCTATACCAAATTTAATTTTTTACAAATCCTAAAAATTACGAAAATTTTTTAAATTCTTTTCTTTTTTTTTGCCTTACCATCTAAATTTCACAGATCCGAGTCTTTGTCCTTCCTTCTTAAATCAATTTTGAAGAAATATTTTTTAAAAATTTAAACCAAAAAATTTGTTTCTTCGAGAAAATTGCGAAGAAATAAAAATTTAAATGAGATTTATAATAAAATATTTTTAAATGCTTAAAGCATTTGATTCTTATTGAATCGTCTCACATTTTCAGCAGTTTTGTATTCAATTTGTTGATTTAAAGTTGGAATTTTTATCGGAATTAATTATTTTTGGGTTAATTTGATTGGAAAAATTAAAAAAAATTGATATTTTTGTTAAAAATTATTGAAATTTTTCATTTTCTTCATTTTCAAATTTTTAAAATTTCAAATTTTTGCAAAAAATTAAAATTTTTCAAAATCTCAAAATTTTCAAAATTTAAAATTTTCAAACTTTCAATTTTTTAAATTTTAAAGAATTTTTAAATTTTGAATTTTTGAAATTTTTATAAAAATTCAAATTTTTTTTTTTAAAATTTTCAAATGCTTATCCAGTTCAACCCTCAGCCCCTAGCTGCATCTTCCAGTTCAGACTCCTCCTCAAACATCTCCCAGAAAAGCAATTATTGACTCTATTCAATTTCAATTTCTACTTTTGATATTTCAATTCGAAACCCAATCAATCTCATAGACAATACCCGCAGTAAATCCACAACTGCAATTGAGTATAAAAATAATAAAATAACAGTAAAAAATAATCAGTTTATGCAAGACACAAAAGAGTGAGCTAAAGTAAACCCCTCAAGAATATTTTATTACCGCAATAGAGCAAAATCTAATAACGAGCAGAACAGCACAGGAGAGAAAAAAAAAGTATTTAATTGTTATTTTATTTCTCGATATAGTTCAATGTACCGTCAGCGTATCGCTGTTATTGAAATTTTCTCTTTTTTTTGTACAAACATAAAGCATTGAATAGATGAAAAGAAAGTAGCGTGGGGTTTAAAGAACATAAAATTTGCTCATTCTTTACATAACAAGGAATAAGGAATTTAAGATTACGTAAACAAGCGAGCTAAAGGAGTACAAAAGATGAGAAATTGCTCGCAGGCTATTTAAATATTTCCATCTCACAACCTGAGCTGCGTTTGAGGAATATAAAAAGAATTGAAAAAAAAGCAACAAAAGAAATGAAAAGAAAAGAAATTATCGTTGGAACTGAATTTTTTTTTGGGTGATGAAATTGAGATGTTTTTGAAAGGGGTTTTGAATGGCTTGGTGTCTGAAATGTTGAGGATGATGTTGGTATTTAGCAGATTATGAGGATCAAGGGTTATGTATTGTAGCATCTGCTTTACTTTCTTAGCCATTCTGCATCAACCAATGCCTAACACTCCATATTAAACCGTCCTATACAGAGGGTCCGTAAATTTCATACATAGCGTCCTACAACCTGATTTATAGTGGTTCAGACAACCTTAAAACTCTCATTTGAACCCAAAGATGTGCCTTAGAAGGTGGTCTTAACTAAGCACAGTGCAATCTGGGGTATTGAGCTATATAAAGGCGAATTTGCATGTGCAAGAGTAATGTCTCTGTGACCTAGTGGTTAGGCAACTGACCAGAAGTCATTTTCACTCTATTGTTATAGTATGTGGATGAACCCACATCCATGGGTTCGATTCCCAACAGAGGCCGGATTTCTTAGTCGAATTCGACTCGGAATTGGTATGGAAGAGTCCACTATACTCAATACAAAGTTCAAATCGACTTCTAGTTTTGGTTCAAATTAAATCCCCTAAAAATGCGCCTTATGTCCCCTTATCCTCAACTAATTTTCCAATTCCTCAACATACAAAGTAGAAAAAAAAACTAATTTAAAGAAACTTTTTTTGATGTCTTTGTTTGCCATCTCCATTCCCTTCCACCTCATTTGAATTCTCCGATCTGTAATGTTACTGGGTAAATACTATCAAATATTAAAAAACTTTCCTCATCGCATGATGAATTTTCGTTTACAATTGATTTTTTTTTCTGATTGAAATTTAATTTGGAAACACAATAAAGGACCCCGCTAATAAGCTATAGTCAGCCCATATTTTTGAATGCATCACCGAGTGAGTCAATTGAAATTTTAAATGCAATTCAATACATCTAATTACAGGGATAAAGTAAATCGATCATAAAAAATTGTATGTCAATACAAAAGGTCTTTTCAGCGGTGCCTGCTTCTTATTTGAAGTTAATAAACTCTAAATCTATTGTCGGAAGGGGTTAAAAAAAAGAAATTGCAATGTGAAATTGTAATTTGATACTTTTATGAGCCTTATGTTCTTATTGTTGGTATTTTAAATGTTTTTGTTATGTCTATTAGGATGGATTGATTGCTTTTCTAAGATCAATGAGGAGAACATGATATTTAAATTATTTTGCTTTGATAGTTTATGCTAATTTGGAAATTTTCTAGGGGCTATTGAGTTTGGATGATGTTTTTTTGGATTTTAGAGATTGATGAAATTAAGAAGAAATTTTATTATGGCTGGAAAGTTTTGGTTGAGATTTATTGAACTGATTGATGGTTGATTTAACTGCTGTTATGTCATTTGGCACGGTTAGTCGTAAATAGTTGTGGTAAATAGGGACTATTACTGTCTGAATATACCCTTGTAGCTTTATTTTGACTCTAGAGTAGTCCCTAGACTTAGATTGCATTTATCTAGTCGTATACAGTCTTTAACTTGCTGATATACCACAACAACCAACGAATTGATAAAATAAACCCAAAAAATAACTTAATTCGATATAAATTCCAAATTTTCTCAACAAACTTTATCCTTAAAGTAACCAAAATTCTTAATCGCATCACATTTCTTCTTGTAAGTTGTCATAAAATATATCAAGCTGAACGGAACTATTTTGAATAAAAATCCATTTAATTTAAATTTTTTAAATCAATTCTTAATTTGATGATGTCGTTCTGAATAGCACAAATTGGTTAATAGATCAAAAATCCGACCTCAAACTGACTAGACTTTGACTTAGTCCCTGAATCAGTTTGAATCTGGCACCATCCCGATTGGACAAAAAATCGATAGAACTAGTCATCAAATAGACATTAACTTACCTTTTACTAGTCAAAACGTATTTTTGTCCAGTCCAGAGTTGGCATTCTAGAGTCAAGACAGCCTGATACCGGGATTTAAAATCAATTAATCGACTTGTTGACTATCCAGATTAATTAACAGATAATATTCGAAAAATAACACAAAAATCATGACAATCGTGAGTGACAAGGTGATGTAATAAATATGATCATGACTGTCCATCAAGAGAAGTTTCCTCAGGACAGCCTAATTATGAGTGAATAACTTGTGATTATTAATGAATGACTGGTGATTATGATGATAACTCAATGGCTTTAAATTAAACAAAAAATTTCATGAATGAAAAGTGATGATGAAGAAAATCATAAAATTGTGCGTGATGTGCATGATATGAATGAATTAATATGTGATTTACAATAAAAACGATGAAGATTAAATTTCATTAAAATTTAATTCGTGTGTATTATGAGTTCTTGATGATGTAATGAGATATGAGATGACATATTAAAAATTAATTATTTGCGTGCAAAAGGATCAATGTGGATGAATATAAAGGAAGAAATAATAATTGTGAGAAAGGTGATTTGAGTATTGAATGGCTGATATGGTATGATATGATGTGAGAATGATGTTGGATTGTGACTTTTTTGTTGGATTTTTATAGTTTTTTGAGTTTTTGAATTTTTAGAGATTTTTTTTCATTAACATCCTGAATTTAGTTTTGTTTTGTAAATTAAAAATTGAAATTAATAAACTTTTTTGAATATTTTTTGGATGTAAATTTCTGTGATTTGGCTTATTGGGTTCCATAATTTCTATTTTTTAAAGTTTGAAATAAGTTATTTGGAATTTTGCCTTACAGATTTTCAAGTTTTTAAGAATTTACAGATTTGAATTTTTTTCTAAACATAGATTTAAATTTGAAGCTTTTAAAATAGTTTTTTTTTGCAATTTTTCATGATTTAAATCCTAATTTCAATTTCTAAATTTTGAATGATCTTTTTTTTTATAAATATTTTAAATTCTTATCTTAAATGAACTGTTTTTTGAATTTTTAATTTTGCCTAACTTATTAATTTTTTACTATAAAACTTTTAAATTTGATCTCTTAATTTTTAATTTTTTTGAAAAGTTGTGTAAATTTTAGTTATTAGAAACTTTGAATTAATTTATAAATTAGTTAGATGAGTAAGATGTCAATGTATTTAGTGGGATGGGGGGTTAGATGGAGGATCTTTAAGGATTTCTTATGAAATTTGATTCAATTTTAATTTGACGAGAATTTTAAAATTGTTAAATAAATTCTTTAAATTGTTAAAATTTGAGATTGTATGAAAATTTTAGAAAATTTTAATAATTTGAAGAATTGTTTCAAAATTTTTTGTCAAAATTAAACCAAATTTCTTAGAAAATCCTTAAAAATCCACTTAAAATTCTACAGAACAACTAAAAAAATTTCCTTTAATTCCTAATTTTAATTTAATTTCTAATTTCCATCAAATTTTTATTAAATTTTTTATTCATTTATCGTAAAAAAAAGTCATCATCATCATTCATAATCCATACATTGCCATAGAAATTCACACTTATCACTAAAAATTTTCTGTTAATTCCTTATTGTGTCTTGCGATCAAATATTTCTAACACATTTTCACAAATTGTTAGTTAATTAGTATGATTTTTTTTTTCGTGTATAGTAAGTCTCCTCAATTTCAGTCTCTAATTTCGTCATCGAAAAATATTCCAAAATTAAAAATTGTGTGCATTCTTGTTACATTCTCAGCCTATTATCTTCAATTTATAACTTTTTATATTGAAATTTAAATGAAAATTTTGTGTTTTTTTGTTCTGAATGAGATGGAAAATTTTCTTAATCCACGATGAAAATGAAGGCAAAATGACTAATTGCCTACACAATCTTAGCTTTTATTTAATTAAACTTTTCCGTACGCTTTTCAACATTTTTGAATTTTCAACTCAATGAAAATTAATTTCTTTTGGCACAAACTGAATGAATTTTCGTGGAAATGGAATGAAAATTTGTAATTTTAATGTTATTTGATGTTGATTTGTTGTAGATTGTGAGTTTTAATTTTGCGTAGGATGTGCCTTTGATCAGCTTTGATTGTGGATTGTGATGACAACTTTTTGTGACATTTTACTTCAGATTCGAGTGAAGGGAAATGGGTTGAATGGGAATTTGGAGGCTGATTTTAAGCTTTTTTGACATTTTTGATAATTTTGATGAGAAATTTTGAAATTTACCTGACATTTTCTTATGCAGTTGCTTGAATATGACTCAATATCCATGATTTAATTACGGAATCAAGCAAATCAGCCAGGACGAGTCATTTTGTGACAAGAATTGCCAAAATTTCTCTCAAAATTTTCAAAATTTCACTCAAAATTGTCAAAATTTATTCAAAAATTACCAAAAAATCACCCAAAAATTCCCAAAAACCACAACTTTCCCCCAAAAACTTTCGCATCTCACTCACCGCATCCAGTCGCGTCAACTTTAATGGCATTAATTAATCATTTCATGTTCAATTTTATTATGTGCGTTTAAAAAACGGTCTTTCTGAATTTATATCCTATTTTTCTGCATTTTTAATTTATTACTTTAGTTATTGTGTTCAATTTATTTACTAATTTTTTATCCAATTTTATTAAATCGACATCGAATTAATTTTTTTAAAAAATAATACAGAATTTATTTCATTAAATTTTTCATATATCAGCGGCAGTGTCTAATTTTTTTTAATCAATTTAATTTCACATTTATTAATTTTTTTTTTCAATAGCTTAAAAACATTTAAAATTCTTGCTAAAAATTTAATATCAATTATTTTTTTGACCACATCGATTACTATTGGTCACATTGAAGAGTGATGTTAATATTTAGCTGATTTTGTGTCTATCGGCAGTGATTGAATTTTCTACTACTTATAACATGTTTTTGAGACAATTTTTGAAGACATTTGGGTGGGATTTTAAACTTTGATTAAGACATTTAGGGGATATTGTGACATTTAATACTGAAATATTGGAATTAAGAGGGGATATGAGGGATGGGTACATGCAAGAATTAAATTTGCATTCCTAAATGAGTAAGGTATGACAATTTATGGGTTTTGGGGGTCATAATGAAGGTTTATCAAGTATTTTGACATCTAATATTGAAAACATAGAGTTGAGGGTTTGGATGGGATAGTGCCGGACAAGTAAAGACAGAATTTGCATCCATAAATGAATAAAACAGGACAATGTATTGGTATTAAGGGTCAAAATGACAGTTTATGAAGTATTTTGACATATAACATTGAAAGAATGGGGTTAAGAGGGAGTAGATGAGGTACATGATATGAACAAATCATAATGATGACTTAATGAGTGTTTTGACATCTAATATTGTAAGAATGAGGTTAAGAAGGGGACAAGGGTACACGTACCATTCAGAAATGAATAATTAGAGGGTATAACGGCCCATAATGATGATTTTGAGGTTAAAAGAATTTTAAAATGACACTTTTAAGGACAATTCAAACATCGAACACAAAAAGGTTTCTGGATATCCTCAAACTCATAAGAAATACTCAAAAAATAAATCAAAAATCACACTCAACACTTTCATTGTGAACAATAATAAACGGGAGAGATTTTGACAACAATGACATTGAACAAATGAAATTGACTAATTTGCTATTATTCAATATTTATTAAATTTTCTTTAATGTATAAGCAGAAAACTATGCTGATGTTTTTCTTTTTTAGAATCCATAAAAATTAAGTGAACAAAAATTATTCAGCAAAATTTATTTTTACATTTTTTTTTAAATTTTCTTTACTGAACATTATTGATTGATGGCATTGTTTTGATTTTACACGACTTTAACTGTCAAATTTTTACATGATTTTTTTGAGAATTTTGCAATTTTTTTCAAAATTTTTGTTTTTGGAAAATTTAATGAAATTTGCAATATTTTTCGGAAAATTTAACTTTTTTGGAGACTTTAAAAATTAAATTTAAAATAATAAAAATCACAAAAATTTTCTCAATTGTTTCCTATTAGATATAAATATCACCTCATCGCACAATTTATTTCATATTTTATTTTGCTAAATATATTTAAGGATTATAAATTCAATTTATTCAATTTTTAAATTCATGCAAGCACAAAAAACGTGAAGAAAAAAATTATTTGAAGTATTTTTTTTAGCCAAACCAGTCTTCGATTCTTGTTAATTTAATTAAGTTTTCACTCACTTTTTTTGATGCACTTTAATTTCCATATTCAGTCACGTTCAATACAATGTTGTTTAATTTTAGACTTTTGCGTTATTTTTTGCTAGAGAAGTTAGTGACGATTTGCTAGGATTTGGACATCCTTAGCTTGTTCGTCTGATGGGATTTGAACTCATAGATTGATCAATCTATGAATCTAGTTAATATGAATATTGTTGATACAGCAGCCAAGGTATGACTTTATCTTACAATTTCAGATTTTCATGAAATTCTCATCAACCTTGAGCTGAATACTTGAGACGAGGATTTGTTTGTTGGGGTTTAATGTTCATAATTCATAATTCTACATACATTTAGTATTTGATTTAACCATTTAGATGTTAGAAATGTTTGCTATTTGGAACTATTTTTTAAATACTTGATTTTTGCAATTTGCTAAGATTTTTTTTTCTTTAAAGATGTTGTAATTTTTAATTTATATTAGAATTTAAATATGGATTATGATTTTTTTCTTAGTTGTAAACATCCAATTAGTAGTTCTAATTATTTGCTTGAAATCTCTCAAAATGTCAGATAGATTCTTGAAAATTGCTATTGCTCTAATATTTTAAATTGAAAATTGAAATTTTATAATTTTTAAATTTCAATTAAAATGTCAAAATTTCAAAAATTCAATTGAAAAGATAAAAATTTTGAAATTTCAATTTTAAAAATTCAAAATTGTTAAATTTCAATTTTAAAAATTCAAAATTTTGAAATTTTAATTTATAAAGGTCCAAATTTCAAAATTTAAAAATTTGAATTTCTTTCTTCAAAAATAACAATCTTTAAGAATTTGTCTGATTTTTGATCTTTTCAGCTTTTGTTTAATTTTGTTCATATTTTTCTCAGTTTTAAGAAGCTTCAAAACAGTCTAAAAATAGACATTTTGGCTACAATCAAGCTGTAATGAAGCTTGATAGGTCTCATCTAAGAGTGAATACAATTTCAATTTTATCGTCTCTTTTTTGTGTGAATTTGTTTTAATTTTTGCAATTTTTAACTTCCGCGCGGTGCACGGAAGGTCCTTTTTTGATGATTTTAATTGATTCTTATGTTTAGTCAATGATTGATGTACAATCGATTTATTTGATGTAAACTTGTTAATTTATTTATTTTTCTCTCAATTTATGACATATTTTACGAGTAATTTTCTTAATTTTATTTAAAATTTCTAATTTTCTCATCATACAAAAAATCGTCATCGAATTCTATGAAATTTCTTCTCATATTTTTGTTTTAAATTTTGTTTCGCATTCTTTTCTTCTCATTTTGTTCATAAAAATTACAATTACAAGTACTTTACATTCACTAGATAGTGAAATGTATGAAATTTTCTTATATTGATTAATATTAAAATTCTTGAATGAGTTTTACTTAACAAACTACTTAATTAACTATCATAAATTACAAATAAAAAATTTTGGGGTGTAAATTTCATTTAATTTTCACAAATTTTAAGCCTAATTACAGTTAAAAATTCATGGCTTTTTTATAGTTTTAATTTTGAATTTTTAAAATCAATTTTTAGTCAATTTCGTCAAGATTTTTTAATTTTTCGTCAACTTTTGTGAATATTTTTAGTTTTTTTGTCAGAATTTCTGCAATTCTGAAAGAGTTTATTGAAAAATTTTTAAATTCTTTTTAAAAATTTTAAAATTAATTTTTTGAAGTTTTTAAATTTTCAAAAAATAGTTTTTAAAATTCTTTAAAAAATTTGAAAAATTTTCAAACAATTTTAAAAGAATTTACAATTTAATTTGTCAAAAAAAACAAGTTTTCAAAAAAATTTAATAAATTTTTTGATTGAAAATTGATAATTTTTTCCGAATTTTTACAAATATTTCAATTATTGCTCAAAAATATTTTCTCATTTATCACTTAAATTTACAAATTCATCCACAAATGATTTCATTTTTCGCGTGTCTATGTGTCTTAATGTCTTATTTTTTAATAATAAATTTCTGTGTGTGTGTATGGAAAGTAATTTTTCATACAAAAGAATTTCATATTTTTTTTAGATTAATTAATTCGCATTCAACACAATTCATTTACAGAAAAATTTTCGATTGGTCCACAAACCAGCAGTTTTTCATATTTTGGCTTGCCATTCCGAATTTTTTCGCTTCTCTTAATTACTTTTTTTTTTCATCGCAAACTCGGGTCACATTTTTTGGTATTTTTTTGTTTTGTTTTAAGAATTTTTTTTTTACATCATCTTGCTTTTTTTTGTTACCCATTCCACGGACCATATCGTGTGACTTAAATGTTAAAAAGATCAAACATCAATAAGTTCATCACATGTGCTTTATTTTTTAAGATTTCACTTTTCTTTTGAATTTTTTAAATTTTTTTTTTGTTTTGAAAATGAATTTAAAATTCAATGAAAAATCAACGGGAAAATTCAGTGGGTTAAAAAGTGGAATTTTTCAAGTGTTTTACTTGTAAATGGCTACATTTAAGCTTCAGGAATACTTTCGAATTTTATGTCCAATTTTTGAGATTTTTAGGATATTTTTAATTTTAAAAATTTTAAAAATTCTTGAATTCCAAAATTTTTTTCAAATTTTCGAATGTTTTAAAATTTCAAAAATATTCAAAATTCAAAAGTTCTTAAAATTTTCAAATTTAAAATTTATTTTTCTTTATTAATTTAAATTTCAAATCGTGAATCAAAAAGCCAATTTTCACATTATTTCCATGCCAATTATCAACATTTAAATATAGCCATTCTTTATATTTCTCTTATTATTTATTGCCAATTAATTTCAAATTCGTATTTATGTAGAACAAGTAAGTAAAAAAAATCATTCAAGCAATTCTTATTTTTGTCGAATCTTACACAAATTGTTCCATTCACACATGTTTTTAATTAAAATTTTATATATTTGAAAATGAATTTATCCACAAATTTATGGATGTTAAGCAATAAGATATAAAACTATAAAATGTTTAAGGTCTACAATATGTGATGCTTATGCTTATAAAACTACACAAATGTGCAAATAAAAAATTCTTTTTGAGATTTTCGGGAATTTTTGTCATCCGAAAATGCTCAAATGTGAAAAATTTCTGGTTAGTCACAAACTACACAGAGGATTTGTTTAATAAATGCTTCGATACGATTATTATCAATTTTTTCGCCTTAATATTAACACTACAGTACCTTAACTTACTTAAATATTTCAAAAAAAGCGCATTTCAACTTAAAAATTTTAATTCATTGCTGATTAAGGAAGGAAACTAGAAGCAGAAGATTAAGTTTTAGATTATTTTGTAGTTTATATGAAGCAGTGGGCCATGACACTTCGGCTAATGACTTGAGTCATGATTTTTATAGTGATAAAGAATAAACTTTGCGAAACGAATTGTTCGCTGTGGATTATTTTGACTTGGTATTGCTTGATGTTGTTGGAGGCTGTACTATGGTATGGTAAGGTAGGATTGTTGGGTCTTGAATTGCTTTACAGTACAGTATATGCATGATATCATGTAAAGGATATGAGTTTCTAGATCACAAGTCTCAAATTGATAGTCAGGGTGTCTTGATCATCTTTGCAGATTAGAGTGCAGTCATAGACTTGTGTTGATCGGATTTGATAGGATTTGAACCCATACTTTCAATTTTGTCACTCATCAACCCACTAAATGCCTAAACTAGTCCATCTGACAATGAAAATCTACCCAACTATATACCCATTAGTACCCCATCCACCAATACCAAGCTACACCAAGCAATCCACCCCTGAGTCTGTCCTATATATTTTTTCATTATTTTCCTTAAATATCTATTATTTTTATAACTTGAAGTGTCAAGGTCTTACAAAAAAATTATTTTCTCTATTTCACTAACATTTAAATAATATATTATTAAAAATTTAATTAAATTAAGTTATTGGAGGTACACAAAAAACATTTTCAATCTAAATAACACATTTCTTTATCATTGATTCTTTTACAATTTACTGTAAAATGAAAAACGTTAAATATTAAGCAAAGAACTAAACAGAAATAAAATTTTCTAAATTGTGATTTAAGTAATGGTGATTTTTACGTATTTATTTGAGGTCATCTAGGGTATTTAGGTGCTATATTTGTAGGACTTAATGATCCATACCCCAAATGATGACCCCTTATTCCCAAAAAAACAATAATATTCGAATAAAATTGAATTAAAATAATTAATTATTTATCATTAAGGTATTTTATAAGGAAGAATAGTTCACACTTGACTAAACTTAAAGCAGCGCGCGTAAATCAATGAACAAAAAAGAAAAAAATTTCATTTATAATAATTATGATTATACATTTGTACTTGCAAAGAACTAAGGTATACAGAGTATGTGAAATAGGAAAGAACAGTATGCACAACACAGAGACAATTGTACATGAATGACAATTCGAAAAATATAAATTAACTTAAGTATGCGCGAGGAATAAAAAATATTTTATGGTCTTCAAAGACTGCACAATGAAGACGTCAAAAGGTTGTTGAAATACTTGAAGGTCGTTTAGCTATTCTATAAATCAGAATTCTACTTCTTTTCAAATGATTTCTTCATTGTTGAGTTGGTTTTAAGATTTATTAAGAGGAATATTTAAGAATTCTTGAATGAATGGGACATGTAGATGATGTGGATGATGAGTTGATTGATTTGAATCAATTAAGAGGTTGTTAATTTTCAAGTTTTATTGCCTTTTTAGGTTTGAATTGCTATTTGTCAGTTGGATAATCAAGGAAGCTGAGATTTGTCATGAAAACTCAAATTTTGAAGGTTAAAGCTGGACTTCAGCTACTGTTTTTAAGAAAATTGTAAATTTAGCTTTCAAAAGAATTGGATTTCAAGTCATATGCAGCAACTCTTAAGCCACCTAGCTGATATAATGGGTATTGAGCTTGCAAATGCAATTTTTAGGCTTTAGTCCTCAGATTAGCAGAGTATGAATACTTATAACCTCAATTTTCTGGTTATACAGATCAATTGTGGATCATTATCTCTTCTAGCCTTTTCAGAGCCATCTACATTTGCTTATATTGCTCTTCCTTGCTTGCCAATTACCAAAAGCAAGTGCAATACTGTCTATATCAACAGCATCCTTTCATAAGTAGCAATTCACTACATTAAACTGCCATGAGGCTAATAATTCAATAATTTAGCACTTTATAGATGTAAATTGCAATCCACTAAGTATCCAGGCATGTTCTTGGCCATGCCATAACCTCAATATACTTGCAATCTACCTCATATTAATCCCATCAACCACACATCTCACGTCACACTCAGTTTAACGTCATCAATTTACCAAATCTTCATGAAATGTTTACATTTTAATTTTAAGCAGTGTGAGGTACGAAAAAGAATCTTTCAAAGTTCAAACAACACAAAAATTCATTATAATCTTATTCTTATTACTATAAATTTATTAAGTCATAAAGCAATTATTTTATCTCATATATAAAAATTTGTTACTTTTTTTTTGTGTGTTCAGCAATGAATCTATTAGTCTCTCTCGATCGAATCGTAATTTTCATCGTAATTGTGATTATTATTTTAAAATACAGTAAATATATATATATATTGCATTGTGAAGAACTACAGAGTTTAATATTATAGCAATTCACACATGCACGCATATTACGGTCTTTGTATCTATGTATGTGTATACACGTGTACGGAGAAAAAAATTTGTATTCTTTTTTTATATCTTATTGATTTACCTTGAAATCATATGTTCCTGAGTTTTAAAACAAATTATATTTATTAAAAACAAATCTTTAGAATTTCATGAAATAACGAAAAAAATCAGTAAGTTCAAGGCCTTGCAGTTTCTCTTCGATGACTGCTGTTTTGACAGTCGATAAATGTTGAAATTCAATTTTTTTTAATAATTTCAACTTCAATTAGACTTGTTTCGATTTAATTAGATTTAGACTGTCAGTATTGATCTATGCCTTGATGATTGTGAGGAACGAAAACGATTTGAACAATAATTATGCAGTAATTTCTGGTACATTCGTAATAGTTTCTAATATAAACTTTAGCATTTTGTTATAAAATGAATTTAAATGGATGATTTTTTTTTGTTTTAAAAATTTGAAGCTATTTATACAAAGATTTATGTCTAGAAAAATGGGTAGTTTAAGAAGTTTTTTATTGGGGGTTAATGGGGCATATAAGGGGGTCAAGATAAGAGCTAAGATGTCAGATTTAAATTAAGTTTGTTTTTAAACTTATTTAGGCAATTTTTGAGAATTTTAGACAAAAAACTTGAATTTATAATTTCAAATCTTAATTTAATTAAATAGTTATAAAAATTTAAATTTTTAAAAATTATCATCAAATTTCATAATTTGGATTTTTTTAAATTTCAAATTTAAAATAATTTTTTATTTAAAATTTTAAATTTGAAAAATGATTTCTCAAAATTTCAAATTTAAGGCAATTATTACAAGTAAAGAAAAAATTCAAAAAAATTTCAAATTTTAAAACTTTTAAAATGAAATTTTAAAAAATTTTAAAACCTAAAAAAATTCAAAAAATTCAAAGTTTTAAATTTCAAAATTTCCTTTCAATTGATAAGAAACTCTAACAAATTTGAAAATTTGTAAAGTTTCTTCAACATTTTTAATTTAATTAAATTATTATGTATCCATGTATTCATAAGTCCTGACTCACAAGACACCTCATATGCCCAATAAACCCCCAAAGTACAATATAAATTTTAAATTCATCATATATAAAAAATTCAGCTCTAAATCTATTGATGCTCTAAATACAAAAAATTGAATTGCCGCAATTACTTTCATTTTTTCACTACTTTTATCTTATAAGAAATACAATCATTAGATGTGATTAGGTAGAAAACTCTTCTAGCATATTTTGTGTGTCGTCTGTTGTAAAATAAGAATCTCTCTTTTCGAGTATGAAATAAAAAAAAGTTAGTTGTGATGCTCAGTACATGTAGACAAGTTAAGCAGACACTTGAAGGAAATTCTTGTTTGCAATTTGCTTGTACTTTGTGTTGCAAAAATGCCAGAATTTCTCTCAAGTCTCTACAATATATCATTATTATTTTTACTCTTATTATTTATCATCCTTAGCATAAGCTCGGATGGGTATTCTTATATCTTCTTAAATCCAGCTATTACATCTGCATAAATCATTTGTTTCGTTATTTTTTTAAAGAAAAAAAAAACATATTTTTTTTGTGATTTTTGAGGTATTTTGCGGTAATTAAAAAATAATGTGATTTCCGGTTTTTCTTTTGTATGCAAAAAAATCAGAAACAAAAAAATGATTTTTGCTTTATTTCTGGTAGTTTTTATTTTTTTTTGTTATTTTGCTTCCTGAAGTTATTTTCTACTTTCTTTGTAGTTACTTTTGTAATTTTTTTTTATTTATTTTTTCAATAAACTTTGATTTTATTTTCATCTTTGCAGATTTATTGGGGGTCATGTTGGGGATGCTTTTGGGGATTTTTTAATTTGAATTGAATTATAATATTTTTTAAAAATTTAAAAAAAAAAAATAAAAAATTTAAAAATTCAAAATTTAAAGTTTTTTAATATTTTTTTTATTTTTTTAAAGTTTTAAGAAATTTTTTTAATTTTTTTAAATTTCAAAATTCAAATCAAAATTAACTCCAACAGCATCCACCAAATGATCCACTTTAATTTCCATTATCTTCATTTTTTTTTTCATCATTTTCTTCCTGAGAAAACTTTTTGTGTTTGTCTGAAATTTTTACAATTTGTAAGTTTAATAAAAAAATTTTTCATATAAATTTTCTTTTTTATTCTGCATTCATTTGCAAGATAAACTTTATGTATTTTGTGTAGGAAAAATCGTACGAGGGAGGTTCAAAAAAATTATGTTTTAAAAGATTTCTCACTTGCATGTGCAAAAAGTTTTAATATTTTTTTTATATAATGATGCACGAATAAACGATAAAAATTCTCACTAACGAAGCAGTTAAATGTAGTATAGATAATTCATATAGATATATTATATTATGTCATATAAATTCATTCTTCTTGTGTCTCGCTAATTATTTAATTTATTAGATTATTTATTATAGTGTAATCGTCATATATTGTTATATTTATTTAGAGTGATATGAGGAAAAAAACAAACATATTTTGAGTTTTATTATTTTATACTTATTGAGGTAAATTCTACTGACTTTTTCATTCCATAATTAAATTAAATTTTTTTTTGGGTGGTGCAAAATTGAAAAAAATTAAAAATTCAAATTTCAATTTTTTTAAAATTTAAAATATCAAATTTTTTTAAAAATTCAAATTTCAAATTTTTTTAAAATTCAAATTCAAATTTTCTTTAAAAATTCAAATGTTAAATTTTCTTAAAACTCAAATTTTAAATTTACTAAAAATTCTAATTTCAAATTCTTTTAAAAATTTAAATTTCAAATTCTTTTAAAAATTCAAATTTAAAAGTTTTTTAAAAATTTAAATTTCAGATTCTTTGAAAATTCAAAATTTTTAAGTTTTCTTAAAATTCAAATTTTAAATTTTTAAAAATTCAAATTTTAAAGTTCTTCATTTTCTAAAAATTCAAATTCATAAACAAATTTTCACACCACCCATCCTTAATATCCATCAATTTTACCCATAGAGCTATCATTCAATAAATATTTCTGTATTTAAACTTGCACAATGAATTCAAACCAGCAATAATAAAATTCTTTGAAAATCTTTGACTTGTAAAGAAAATCATTTCAAGTCATCGTAAGAATTTTTGAAGAATTTCCTTCAAAAAACCAAGAATTTTCAAAACAATTTTCCACTCTGCTTAAATACAATAAAAAGTCAAAAAACGTAAAATCTTTTCATTTTCTTGCTATAAAATCTCTGACATAGGACACAAAGAAAATGGAAAATAAATTGTCTAAAAGATTTCTTTTGTTTGTTTAAGTATCGGTAGGTTATTTGGTTATGATAATTAGGGGATCTATGCTGGCATATTTTTGGGGTTTGTGAGATGATTTTTTGGAATTAATTGAGAGTAATTTTATGGAATTTTTGAGGATTTGATTGGCATTTGTTTAGAGCTGTTGATTAAGGAGTCGTTAAATTATGACTAGGATGTACATCTGTGGAATTTTAGCGTTGTCGTCTCGTTTTTTTATAAAGCTTTAAATTGTCATTATGCATTAATTAATTTATGATCTTTTACAATATCCTGAACAGACAAGGAACATGCTCATGAGCATGAGCGCTCATTTAGGTGAATATAGCAATTGTCTGTTAGGGTACAATGCCTCATTTAATTGAAATTATGCATTTGAAGACAAGAAGGTCCGAAAAAAAATTAAGAAATTTGGTAAAATTTCCTTCCTGTCCAGTAATTTTTTTTTGACTAAAATTATATCAGATATGCTCGTATCTTCGACTTTTTTGCAGTTTTGATCTGCTTTTTAGATTTTTTCAGAAGGTACATTGCGTAGAACGGGCAACAAATCTGGCCACAGTTGCTAACATGAGTCTGGCTTTAGGTCAGATTTCATCGAATTTGGTCCCAAGCCAGAGCCACAAACACCTAAATCCAGATTTATTTGCCATTTCCACACCATGTGCCCTCAAATTTTGTTCCTCAAAAACCCTCAAAAAATCCAAATTTTATCTCAATTTCCTCCAAAAAATCTCCTCATTATGAAGCCTATTCTATTTCTCACTCAACTACTAAACATCTAAAAAACTTCACTCAACGAAATAAATGCGATAAAAATCAATAGAATTTATTATTTGTTCCTTTAAATTTTTTTTATTCATATTTCAAAAAAAAAAATTCTTTGTTTCTGTTGTGGATTCTCATTTTTTTTGTACCTACACATTATGTTATTATACTATATCTTATTTTTTTGTGGTTTTTTTTAAATATGAAAAAGGCTTCCGGAAGTAGAAATAAAAGTAACTGGCATCGCTTTGTTTTTTTGCTATTTCATTTGAATTTTGTTTTTGTACCGTTTGCTCGTGTTATTTCTTTGTATTTAACTGCATTTGTTTGTATTTTGGAAGGGAGCTATTGTTGATGAGTTCTTTTTGTCTTGTTCTTTTATTGAAAATATATATCATCGATTATACTTTTAATTTAGCCTAATGGAAATTAAATTTCTTTATTTATTTGATGTTGATGCAGGTTTTTTGATTTGATGGTTAAAAGGAGCAAGTTGTGTTTTTAAAAGGTCGAATATCTTCGTATTAATTGCAATATTTTATGATTTTTAAAATTATTTTGATATTAAAATTCAATCTTAAAAATCATTTTTTGACGATTTTTAATTTCAATAAATTTTAAATTTGAATTGAAATTTTAATTTTTTTGAATTTTCTGTTCAAAAAACTTGAAAATTAAATTTTTACAATTTTAACGACAGAGTCTGACCTTTGGATTTAAGTGTTATGGACTATTAATTCCGTTTGTAGAGATAATTTCATTTATATTTAGATTGAAATTCATTGGAATTTTTTAAACTAAATACATAATATGGTCTGCCTTAGAGACATTTAAAACCTATAAAGAATACCTTGAAATTTTGAAAATATTTTTAGAATCTAAAAAAGCAATAATTTGGCAATAATGAAGCAAAAAAAGAAGAAAAATTAGAATTTTTTGAAAATTTCACTGAAAGTATTTTAATTTTTAGACCTTACCGTCTTTTTTGGGAACCTAAATCCTAAACTACACCAGTTTTCAAACTGTTACAGAATAAATGAACATTTATGAAAGAAGGAACCATCCTAATCCTAACCTAAAATAACTTTTGAGTATCTGAACCTGAAACAAAAGGTCCTGAAAATCTTTTCTTCAACCTGAAATCCATCGTCTAACTTCACCTGTCCATCTTTTTAAACATTTTGCTCCTTTTTTAATCAAATTCCATTTCTACTTGAAAACTTTTTGACTGATAGATAATTTTTACAATTTTTTTTTAAATTTTATCTAAAATATTTTCGGAACAAAATTTTCATCATTTTTGATTTTGCTGAATAACACTACCGACATATTGTTTTCATTGCATATATGCTTATGTTTATATTGTTTTGTCAGCGGAGTTGACTAGATATTTTGAGAGGTCTTGGTCTTTGATTTAGGGGATTGTTGTTGTATTTTGAGGTTTTTTGGGGGTTTATCTTGATTTACCCTAACAGACAATAGACAACGTATTCATTAGGACAACGCTGTATTGCCTTATTAACAGTAATTAGACAGTTTGTACTATTAGTATGAGATAGTCCACAACAGTCTTGTTTGACATCATATACTAGCAGTGTTAGGTAGTAAACTCTAGTTTATCTTAAAATTGAGTCAACATACTGACTCCAGTTCCTCTACATCCCCAAAAAATGACAATTATGGATCTATAATTCATTAATATGAATATTTTGTAAAGTTTGAGAAATTTTATCAATTCATAAAATCTAATAAGACTCTAATCACATCCTAACCATCAAAATATCTAGTCACAATCCCTAAAAAAGATCTCTAAAATCCGAATCAAGAACTGAAAAAAATTTTGACAATATTTTTTGAAAAACAAAAAAAAAAAGTCTTTGCTGTTTTTTCTACTATATCAAATATTAAATCTGTATTATAATCATCATCATTATATATAATTATGCATCATCAATTATTGTAGTCAATTAATAGTTATAGTTATGTATAAAAAAAAACTTTTTTTTTTTCATTTATATCCTATTTACACACACATCTAGGTTCTTATTTAAGTTAATTTTATAGAGTTTTCTCATTTCATTCTTCTTGTGATAAAGATATTGTGTTATTAATATTAATATAGATTTAATTAGTAATAATTACGATAGAAAAAAATAACTTTGATTTGTACGTGTTTTCATCAGATGATCTGAGAAGTTTTTCTTCATTTTTTTCTTAGATTTTGCTTTGTTTTGTATGGTTTTTTTTAGGAACCTCCCAACAAAAAATTGAAGAACTTTTTTTTTTTTTGTTTGTTTGTTTGTCACACGATGTACGTATCGTGTTCATTTTTACTATGTATGAAGAACATTCAACATAATAGAAATAAGGATTTCTGGTTTTTTGGATGATTGTGGACTTGATGTTGCACTAGTTGGAGTCAGATTGTTGCCGATTCTGAAGAAAAACTTCTATGATTTAGTTTAACTAGAGATGACAAGAATGGAACTGATTTAACTCTAGTAACAGCTCATTTTTGTCAATTTTCATGTTTTCTGAGGGGTTTATGTCGTTATTTGATTCAAATTCTGTCCAACTAGTGAAGATTGTCGTTTGATTTATGGAATTAGATGCTATGGTCTTTAGTTAGGTTTGGATTGTTGGGATTGTAGATTAAGATTCATTCCCTAATATGAGGAACCGTAATATAATTGCTAATGTCATTATAAGACAATAATCATCTGTTCTTAAGCTTCCAACCCAAGAATTAAAAGACAATCCTTCAAAAAATCATCAATATGTCCATCAAACTCCATCGCCAACCAGAAATATTTATCATTTTCTAAACCATTAAAATAAAATTCATTACAACAAAACATAAAAATAAATTGTTTAAAAAAATTTTCACTATTTTAATCCTCAATTAGAATTTGAGTGGTATGAAGACTAAGGAGCATCAATTTGAAGCATCCCATGCCATACCAACTCTAAATCCATTAAGAGTATATGTGCAATAACAAAAACTCATTTATTATTATTGGATTATTGGGAGGTACTCATGTTTTGTGTTGTAATATTTCCTCATCCTTCCGTCGTTTAAACTAATTCATGTCAACAAATAATAAAAATTAAAAAAAAAAATATTGAATAACTTTTTAAAATATTTTTTTTTTGAGTGTAAAAAAAGTTTTTTCTTTCTTGGAGGTTTTTGTTGTAGTTTTTTTCACAATTTTATTTATTTATGACCCCATATAAGAATTAAATTAAGGGTTATTACCAGATTCGAGAACTTGTGATTTTTGACTGTTATTTTGTAGCTGAATTTTGCAATTAAATTTAGCTAGAATTGAGTTCTGTGTTGATTCTGAGTGGGGAAAGTTTAGGAATTTTGTGGACTTTTGGAAGTATTTTTAATGAATTTTTTCGGCAGTGTCAAATTTTGATGAAATTTCTAAATTTATGAAAATTTTTTTACAATTTTTCTACACAACAAAAAAAATCCTGAGCTGTTAAAATTGTGCAGATTGTCGGCAAATATTGCTGAATTTTTAATGTTTTCACTTCCATTTCCACATCGTAAAAATTCCCACTGTCCCCCACATCCAGCACATCTTTTAATATTTATTCTTATTAGGGAGTAAAATTTGTAATAATTTTAAATAAAAAAGAAACAAAAAATTTTTTTTTTTCATTTTCTCCCCTCAGAAAAATTAAAAAATATAAAAAAATTCTTTAAACTTTTTTTTCTTTCATTTCATTTCATTTTACAAATTCAAAGTTGCTTCCATTGCGTCCTACGAGAGAGACGATAATTCTATATTTTTTAATGTATATATACTTTTTTAATAATAATTCATTTCATTTTCATTATATATATTAAATATATAAATTATTTCTTTCCATAATTTTTACTGCCTTCCTCCTTTATTATTATTTTTTTTTTACCATTTTTCAACACCAACTGGACTAAACTTTTAAATTCATTTTCTTCTTTCTTTCTTTTATAATTGTTGAGGGGTGATGGGGGTCATGAGAGGTTGTCGGAGGGGGTGTTATAGATAAATTGTGGAATATTTTGAATTTATTGAGAAGATGTCTGATGTAAAATTCATTGTAAATTGAAATAAAATTTGAAATTTATTTTGAAAATTGTAAAAATAAAATTAAAATTGTTTTAAAAAATGTAACAAAAAAATTGAAATTTGCTTTAAAATTGCAAAAAGGTTTGAAATATTCAAATTTACAAGAATTTGAACTAAATTTATTGAAATTCAAATTTAAAAAATTTAACTTTTATTTTTAATAATCAAAAAATTTTAAAAATTAATTAAGTATTTTTTTTTTTGTCTTTCAAATTTAAAATTGAATAATTGAAGAAATTAAAATTTAATATACAAATTTAAAATGATTTTTGTACTCCACAATTAATCTACAACATCCCCATTACACACATCCTCCAAAAATACCCCCTTAACCCCTCACTTCCTACCATTTATTCTTTCATAAATTTCATATTTTCCCTTAAACTCTGAGGTAAGCAAAAAAAGAATAAAAAAGTTTAATTAAATAAAGTGAAAATTGTTCAATCAAATGAGTTTTCCATGATGGAAAAACTCCATTGTTGTTGTTGTTGTTGCATGATTTCCTCGTAATGAAGAAAATTTTATTTTTGTTATGATAACGCTTTGCTATATTTATATATTAATAATATATATTATCAATAATAATGAGGAAAATTTTCCATTATTATTTTTTTTGTGTATTTGCCAAAAAAGTTTCATTTTTTTTCATGATTTTTTAAATTTCTGCTCTCTTTTGGCTCATTTCAGCTAATTTGTGTTTGTCATTAAACTATAAAAAAAGATTTATATTCATTCGCATTCATTCGCATTTTCATTCACACAATAATTAGAATTAATTTCATTTAATTCTGTTATCAATGAGTTGTTCTTGTTATCTTCATTTTCTGATTAATTAATGGCAATAATTAGTGTTAGTTACGTGGCTTCTTATTACTCAATCTTTAATGTTTCACGATAAGAAATTATTTTTTTTTGCACCCCACTTAATTGTGAGGATTAATATTGAAGCTTAATCACCTTGAAAGCTTCATTATCGCGTGTTTAATTAATTAAGTTTAATTCATCAATCCGCATATAAAGTTCATTATAAAATGGTGAATGATAGATCCTCAAAAATTGATTTTTGGGATTTGATTCTTAAGAATTTTTCATTACTAGCTGCTCACTGGCAGTTTTTAGAATAAGATGAAGTATTTAGTAGAAAAATTTATTTTAGTCTCATCGGTGAAATTTTGTATAAGTTTTTAATTTTTTTGGCATAATTTGCTTGTAGAAAGTTGCATTTTTAGTGCTTGTTGGCTAGATTTGGGGTAAAATTAGGATCTTCTAGAGTTCGGCAGCTGTAGGTTCATCAGAAGATGCCTAATTTTACTCCAAACTGTCAGTAAATTTGAGAAGCTGATTGTTGGTTTTGGTATGGATTTTAGATTGATTTTTAGGGATTCAAATTACTCAATTTCAGGTATTACACCTTAATTCAATCTAAATTCCATACCAAAACCCAAAATCAGCTCTTATTCATCATTGTTCAACTTCTGAAGCTAGTTTCTTGGTATAAACTTATTTTCATTCCTACACCAGCTTCTATCTACTCATTCAGAATAGACAAGCTTCTGAGCACACCCCAGTATGTGAGGATACCTCAAGCAGAGTGCCTTCTAACTGTATACCAAGAAACAAGCCCCTCCAGAATCTACATTATCCAGTGTCTTTAATATTTATAGAAGGTCCATAAATTCATGTCCTTCAACATCATTATCGATAGTATTTTTGTAGCTTAATTAGTAATTTACAATTTTATTTTTGAGAGATGGAATTCTTCACTTTTCGTAGAAAAATATCAAGCAGAACTTGTCTATAATACAATTTTTTTTGATGCTTTTAGAGTTCTGCATTAAAAATGACCAAAAATAGAACAAATATGCTTAAAGCACAATCACATGTGAGCATATGCAAAAATAAATAAATTTTTAAATGCTGATTGGCATTGTTATCACTTCTGTGCAGAAGAATTGAGATGTGAGGAGAGTTGGGGGTTTTGGGGGTGATTATGTGAGTCGATGGGTTTAATGAGATATGAAATGGGGATGAATAAGATGATTGAAATTATAAAAATTGAAAATTGTTCAAAAAATGTCAAAAATCATAGAAAATGTCATGATATGAGCTGATTATGATATTTCTGCTAATTATATGGATAATTTTGCTAAATAATACTTTTGAATTTATCGAAAATTATCATTAAAATTGATGCTAAATATTGAATGAATAAATTCAACTAAAATATTGAAAATTAATTTAATTTATGATTTTTAGACTCACTTAACAACCCCCGAAACCCCTCCATTCCCTCCCCTCACACCATATAACCTTAATCCTTATAAAATCCAAAAAACTTCAATTTCATTTTGATTGACAAGAAATAAAAAGTGAAGAAAAATCCATCAAAATTCCAAAACGTATGGGAATGGTCCAAAAAATGCTTAAATATTTTTAGTATAAAATTTAAAATCCAAACAAAAAATTTGAAAACCGAAAATTTTTGGTAATAGAACGAAGCAACATACTAAGTTTATCAAACAGGAGAGACAAAAAGTTCTATGTTGGGGGTGTCTGGAGGGGGTCCATGCTTTGAATATTTTGAGAATTTTGAAATTTTAAAATTTCTTCTTTTTTGGCTATTTTGAAATTTTTTTAAGTAAATTTTGCTTTTATTTGCACTAATTTAAAGAAAATTTCTTCAAAACATCCAAAATTAAATAATTTAAAAATTCAAAAAATTCTAAAATTTTCCACACATCCCCCACCCAGGTCCTCCCAATTCAAATAGAACAAATACTTATCATCATAACATCTACAATCGCGTATAAAAAATTATCACACTTCATTGAGAATTTTTGAAAAATGAAAATTTGTTTTCCTTTTCATTTTCTTTTTTAATGCCTTAATTTCTATTTAAAAATGTTTCTTTTCATTTCAAACCGATTCTATATTTTTAATTATATTATTATCGAATACTTTTCCGTAATAATTTTTTTTATCATCAATTCTTTGACTCTTTTGGTAATTTTACATGGAAATAATCGCCTTAAAATTTAAAACGACGATTTTGATTATCAAAATTTTATTTGAGGGCGGTTGTGGGGGGGTCTAGGGTAAGTATCATGGATATTTTATTATATTTCAAATTTCTCAATATTAAGTGAAAATCACAAAATGTTAAAAAATTGAAAAATACTCAAAAAAATCCTTTAGCACCCCCGATTGACCCCCAGCAACAACCAAATACCTTAAATCCGAAATTATCCACACTGCTTTACATTTTGATATTGAAAAATTCTTGTGATTATTCGCACATAAATCTACAAAAGAGCTTTTCATATAAAAAAATTTTGAGCTCCTTAATTCTGTTTAATTTTTTTGCGAGTTATCGTAGAAAATTTCCTAATTTCTAATTTTCATTTTTTGTAGAAAAACTTTCATTAATTTTCTTAAAATTATTTGATATACACAAATTCACAATAAGTAAGAAATGAGACGATTAATCAAATAAAAAATTGAAACTAAAAACTTTTTTTGTATACATTTATAAGGAAACTAATTTCTGTTCTTTTCTTATTTTTTTTGCATGTAAGAGGTAATAAATTTCATAATTCAATTATTGCTCTAATTATACACTTCTTTTTACATTTATTCTTTAAATTTTTTAATATTATCAATATTTTAAATTACGTTTTCAAAATAATAAATTTCGCTTAATAAACTCTTTTAATTTAACAAAAAAAAAATATTATTGGAAATAAATTTGTGGATTAATAATGATTATGAAATAATTTACTTTTTTTCACTACTTATAAGAAAAATTCATGATTTTTGTTTAAATTATTTTAGGGGGGTGTTGACCAAGCGGGTGTGACCCCCCCAAAAAATACAATAATATATAATATATATGAATAATAAAATTATGACCATAATAACACACTATAACTCTTGAATTATTCATATTCTCTATAAATTGATATTGTATATCGTCTTATGAATTAATTAATTAATGACAGGAATTTCATCAATTTTTTTTTATACACAAAATCATCAATTAATTTTTTCTTATTTACAATTTACTCTTTTTTTCAAAAATTAATTAAATTTTTTTCGACAATTAATTATGTTTTGCTTCCAAAGAATTAAATCACAATCATTGATAAAAGCAGGGATACTTTAGAGCAGTGGTGGGCAACCTGTGTGCTGCGGTACACTAGTGTGCACCCCAAATATGCTTGGAAATGCTATGAACAATATGTATTGGTCCAAATGTACCACTGTAATGTGCCGCAAATAAAAGGTTGAGCACCACTGCTTTAGAGACACAAAAAAATATAAAACACAAAATAAAACGAGAAACTCAAAAAATAATAATTGAAATAAAAAATAAAACTAATCAACAATTCAATAAATTTCGCTTAGTTGAATTAATTCAAAATAAAATGTTAAATTAATTATTTTAAATGATTTGTCGTGTCACAAGTCACAAACAAAAATTTGTTGGACACGACTTATTTTTAAAAATGATAATTAAACTAATTGATCATGCTGAAGTAACTGAGAAAATCATCAGAAAGGAGTTGCATATTACATGAGGTAGAGCTCTGTGTATTTATGGTCGATGGCATGGGAGTTTGTGACATAAAATTATTTGAAACTCCCATTGGCTTTATTGGCGATTGGAACTTACTGTTTGTCGATAACAAATTGTAGTTCTGTGCCTGAAGTGTAAGAGGTAAGTTTGGTGGTGTTGGATGTGCCCATAATGCTCCAACTGGATCCTTCATTTTATTGCAATGATTATTATTATTATTGTTGTTATTGTTGTTGCTGTTGTTGTGCTGATTGTTATGATTGTTGCCATTATTTGCACTAGACAATCCACTCCATGACATACCGCCGATGTCCTGAGGTCTCAATAATTGCGGTTGTGTTTTCTGATTGTAACTTATCGGCGGTGGAAGTGGAGCTTCAAAATTTGAATCATGCATTTTTGGTGATGATGTTGCTGGCGGTATATTCCAAATGGAACCGAGTGATTCCTCATGTGGATCACTCTTAATTGATGAACATCCCCATAGGGAATTTAAATGATTGTATTGTGATGCTGATGAGATCGGCGATGATGTTGATGAATGCCAGAATGAATCTTTACCATCACTGCTGCACATGCTACTATTTGCTGTCTGCATTGATGATGTTGAATTTGGACTATTTGATAGATTCCACAATGACTTATCACCCCAAATCGAACTAGCTTTGCTGCTGCTGCTCATCACGTTAGATTCACCATTTGTCAACGACATATAACCGGATTCATTGCTTCCGATTTTCGGCGATGCCAATGTCGAGGACTTTGGTGAGTCCAACGTGGCCTCATGTCATGGCCACTGCTGGAATTGCTGGAGAGGTTTGTTGGTGTAGCAGTAGTTTAATGGCTTCACAAAGTGTGTATCTTGTGATTGACAGTATGGGCATGAGACGGAGTGGGTATAGTCACTGAAGAAGTTTAATCGTTGATGGGGATGTAATAGGAGTTTGAAGCAATTGTTGCACTGTAAAATGAAAATAAAGGAATTAATAAAAGTTGGAATTTAACCCTCATCAAAAAAAAAAAAAACCTTAATAAAATTGCAATTGAGTGCATTTTATATCCCTGTGATCCACAATATAACAAAAAATTAAAAGCTTTACTTCATTTATGACTGTAAAGTACATTTTATGATCGCAGCCCGACCATTAAATAAGACATTTCACTTCCATTTCCCCAATTGTACTTTCGACATGAATATTTGAACAATTCCGACATCAACTTTATTATCCATCTGTGAATTCATCTCTTATCGTCGGATATGTACGCAGACATTTGAGTGAGAAGGAGTGAAGAAACAATTGACCGCTTTAGGAGCTTTTTTTTATGTTTCATTGCCAATTCTTTTTCCTCTTTCCTTTTTTTGTGCTGTACTTTACTTCTTATCGCGCGCATATTTTCTCATGAAATGATACTTGAAGGAACACAGCGCACAACTGTGTGTATATATGCGAAAAATAAAAAATTCATGTGCAGAAGCTTAACAACTGTGAACTTTTGATATTCAAAAACAATTTTCCATTTTTCAGTCTTTATGAGCAAATTATTCATGATAAAAAAAAGCACCAAAAGAAAAAGAGAATTTGCAATAAGCAAGAATTATTGTCTGAATTGCTCGCGGAGAGATATCACAGATGAGATAAATTGGCTTGGTTGGATGTTGAACGCATTATTCATATTTTGTACTCTCATAATGTCGTATTAGGTGCTGGATATTTGCTTGTGTACGTCATGGCTTGTTTGGGAATTTTTAAAAGGATTTTTGAGGTTCTTTTTGAGTTTTTGGGAGAATTTTGAGGAGATCCCGACTTGCACAGAGCAGGGGGGTCGGCACATAACCTGCCTACTCCTGAATACACTCTAGATGACAGCAAACATAGAGACGAGGTAATAATTCAGTCCTAAACTATTCTGTAAGGCTTGCAGTCCCTAAATCTTAAAACATCAAGTTCATTCCCACATCATTGACATTTTTGGATA
This sequence comes from Chironomus tepperi, assembly GCF_022539635.2. Classification (NCBI taxonomy): domain Eukaryota; kingdom Metazoa; phylum Arthropoda; class Insecta; order Diptera; family Chironomidae; genus Chironomus; species Chironomus tepperi. The sequence continues at coordinate 444,162 of NW_027226552.1, read as the reverse complement.
CAACTTTTTGAAGTTCTCTGACCTAAATAACAGCCATAACAATTTAATTTGTCCTTTGTCAATTTTAATAATACAGTCTAGTCTGCAACATGTGATATGAAAATGATAGCTATTATAAATGAATGTATTGAATGAAATTTGAATGACAGGTGAAATTGTACACAAAAGTTTTGATGTTCTAGTCAATAAAATATTCAAATGGCCTCGAAACAGAATGGTTAGAAGTTTACGGGAAAGTTCAGTGAGATTTTTAGTCTAGAAAGTTTTATGAGGTATTGTTGTCTGGGTATTTAGATGAAATTGAGATGAAGTTGGTCTGAATTCAATTCTGGTCGATTTTGGATGTCAAAATTCGAGTCGACGTCGAGTTCTGGCTTTTAGTCAGCTGCTTACTCAAAACACATCCACTAAAAAATCCCAATTCCATACTAAAAATCATCTCCAACTCAATTCACCAAAGTCACATTCAAAGATCACTCGAACACCTCTTAAAAATTCACATAAACTAAGCTTTCTAGAGCACATCACTCAATGATTATATTCAAGACAGTCAACGTCAGTAATGGTGTCAAGTGATGATAACAAGAAACTTGTAGAAGATGGAAAAAAACGTGAAAAATCTAAACGAAGCAACTCAATTTTTAAACTAGATTTCAACGTCAAGCAGTAAGTCATGGAAGGGCGATGTCGAGTTAGTTTAGAGAAGAGCTTGATGAACATTGAATAAGACTGAGTTAGGGTGGAGATGGATGGAGTGTAGATTGTGTTGGGATATGGAAGGGTTGAATCTGGTGATACAGGGGTAGCTTTGGTAGTCAATTGGAATTTGGAGAGCTGCAATAGGCAAGTCTGACTTCATTTTAGACTATAATTGAGCAATCCTTAAGAGTTCAGACTCAATACATCAAATCCCTCAGTCATTTGAGTAGAAATCTGATAAGATCCCCAAAAAAGTCATCAATAATGCACTCAATTCAATTTAGTTCCACTTCTAATCCAATCTTGGATGTCACAATCTAACTATTATTTATATACTGATTGTTTATCTGTTCTCTTACCTTCAATCGTTCCGTACAGCAGGGCATTGCTGCAAAGATGTCAAATGAATACATCGTTCCCATAACGAGTGCCGATCCGTCCCACTTCTCAACACAGAATCTGTACGATACATGTTGTAAGTGATTTAAAGATGAGAATATAACAAGATATGATGATTATAAAAAGGAGAAAAGAGAGGAAAAAATGTAAATTGCATCAGTTAACGAGCATCAAGAGGATGAATGAGACAATAAAATACTTACCGGCAACGGAAAATCTTTTCTGGAATGGTACCATCGAGACATTCAATGCAGACGGATGTCAAGTAGCAGGTTCGTCCTTCGAATTTTGTCTAGAAAAAAAAAAGTAAAGTTTAGTTTGAAAAGGATAATGAAATGAGACATATAATCTGATAAAGTATCAAGTTTTGGCTAGCAAAATATTCTAAAAAAAAAAATTAAAGCTTTCCGACTTTTTATCAACGACAGACAAGAACTTGAGCTATAATTCATTTAATTTGTCGTTAAAACCCTTTGGGCAACCCCTCTCATCCACCCCAACAGTCATTTGATAGATTCTTCGTCTTATTTGATTAATGAACTATTACGTTTTTTTGGACATAATCATGTTTGTGGCTTAACTAAACAAAGAATGCACAAAACTGAGTTCAACTAACGAGTCAGCCACATGCATATACGACGAGGAAAAAAAAGTGTCTGGGGCGAATGTGATTAATACGAAAGGAATTGCTAAAGCAGAAACAACAAATGCTCAATTTGGATTATTACAGTAAATGGAATGGTGGTATAATGATAATTTTATACACAGCATTTATGGGCATCAGCTGGTGTTTGGTATGATGTTAAGTAGACACAAGAAGAGATTTTCGTGATGGTCGGGATTGTGTGGTTTTTTGGCGGGAATCTTAATGTATTAAGGGTTCAATACAGGCCATTCTTGTATCTAGTCTAGCTTTGAATTTGAAGACATAACCTCGAAATTCCCATCTGAACTCTATTTAACCTCAACTGATTCCCCTGACTATCCGACCATCTTTCATGCTCAATTTTCCATTTCATTCCTTATTCACGACTCTACACTCAATTCATTCATTCTTCTTGTAATTTTTTTCGTTCATAAGAAAATTTTCCCCTTGAGGATACAAGTTAACGACTATAGAAAAATTGCAAAATGATATTTAGTGACAATTTGTAGGTGTATGACACGATACATTTATTGATTATTGATTTTTCTTCTTTGTACTACCTCAACATGACTTTAATTTCTTCAAGCTTGATGTAAGTATGTTGTAAGTCTTAATCCATTTAATCCCTCTGGCAGACTACAAGGTGTTTTTAGAGGTTGGTGGACTGGTGGTTATAATTTGACAGGATATGACTTGAACTTAGTTTTAATTGTCCTGACAACTTTTGTAGCATAAATTAGGATAAGCACACCCACCCAAAATCCCTTTATAATCCAAAACAACCATTCAATCAACCCACCACAATGTCAAGCAATTCCGTGTGAAAAAAGTTCAAAGTTTTAAAAACACGAAATCCAATTTTTATATCTCGACATCTATTCATGTTATTGTCGATGTCGCAGTGACCTACATTTCCGAGCTTATAATAATAAAAATGAATTAAATATTAATCACAGCACCCCTCTTTCCACTGTCTCTAAGTCATCGTCCTTATGACATTTTCATGTTCTTGAAGCTAATTTTTATAGCTCGTACATTCAATAATCGCTTATGGTCTTTAAATACGTACAAGCAACAAGAGAATGGGACGGAGAAAATGAAATGCTTTTTTAGTCTAGTCATTGATTTCGCAGACTACAAATAATATCATGTTATATGGGTCTTTGTTGTTGGCATCAAGTTGGATTTAATAAAAACTCGTAATCTATGGATGTACAATGTAATTTATGGCGATTCTTTTGGCTCATTTAAACATCTCATATTTTGAGAACAAAAAGGAAATTATGGACGAATTTTGAGGTCAAATAGTGGTTTTTTCATGGATCTTCCACCTCGTGTTTTTGAGATGCGATATTTCTTCATGGATATCCTCAATTTTGATGAAACTTGTCAATTGTTGTTGTAAAAGTCGGAGCACGCAAGATTTTATCAGTTTTAGGTTAGAAAAAATTTATAACCTCAAAATATTTTTTTTTGTTTTTCTCAATTAATAATAAGACTTACCTCAATACAATCCTTTGAGTGTTGAATCGGACTTAGGAAGAATGTTCCATCGATTAAAGGATATCGATCGTATACCATCATCATTTCCTTACACAAAATACATGCCATGTGAGTCTTCTTGTGTGCTGCCAAGGATGAGAGTACAAACATTCGTGTGTCGTCATTTCCATGCTTGCCTTCATCTTCAATCTGTAACAAAAAGAGCAAAAAAATGAGATTATTGAAATTGAAACTTTTATTTTTGTTCTTTGTAATTTTCATTGTTGTTTAGCGAGTCGCAAAACTTTTTTTTTTATATTCTGTTTCCAATTTTATTTTTGTTCATTCTTGTACTTCTCCGGGTTGGTAAAAAGAGGAGATTTTTTATAATGAGCTTCGTCAACAAAGAAGTTTTTTCTCGTTGAACTTCCTCATTATCATACTTTTATGTAATTTAATTAAGATTGAACTTTAGTGAGAGTATTTACTGTAGGATGAGAATAAGAAAGTGTAATGATAGTGGCAGTTGAATGAAACTGAGTTGAATTGGAATACCTTCAAGTTGGAATTGATTGATCCTCAAATCTCTTTTAAATTCCTATCAAAAAACTTCAAAAATTGAATAAATTGTTTGAAAAACTTTAAAAATCCCCCAAAAAAATTCCAATCGTCTTCCTCAAACTTTCCAGACAATTGACAATTCAAAATTCAGCTTCAAATCTTCGCAAGCAGCTTCGCATTGTCATCCACTTGTCATTCTAAAGCACGTTCTCATCTTCAATAATTCGGAACAATAATAAGCAACTTGAATATTCTCGCATCAAGAGTCCACACATATGTACATAATCTGCATCTATTTACAAAGCATATGAGCACATTATCCTACCTTAAAATCCATAAACAACCATTCCATCTACAAAATATTATCCATACACCACCCCTAATCTTCAATTTCATTCATCCAAAAATCACAACACACAACAATGCCAATAATGTTAACTGAATAACACAAAAGTCCATAAAGTTTTTCATTTTTTGCGAGAAACAGCACAAGATACACAATTTTTTCCATCAATAGTAAACGATACATTAAATCCATTTGCTGATGACAATCGAAAACATATTTTTGAGCTTTTATGCTCGTTGCAGATTGAAAAATTTTTTTTGTAGATTTTCAGAGATTTTCTACTTTACGAAGAAAAGTGAAAAACTTTTTTCAACAGAATTGAATGAAAAACTTTCGATTTAAGAGGGGGCGAGGGAGAAAATCTTCAGGAACAGAATGAAAAGTTTGTTTTTTTGAACGAACAGAAATAGAGAAATAAAGTGGGATTGTGAGCATCGACGAGAGCTCTATGAGGCAAGTTTATGTGTCTGGAAATTTTTTTCCTTATTTTCTTCTCCATACGTTCTTAATGGGAGGAAGTTATTCCATATGGCTGAGGATTTAGTTTTTTGTCCTTGAGGATTTTGTGTGAGATTTTTTAAGGCTTGGAGGGCTTGATTAGTGGTTTTAAGGATTCATGAGTGAATTTTATCTTGACTAAAATACTAAAATTTTGAGGTTAAGTTTTGGAAATTTCAAGGATGGTCAAAATTCAGTACAAAATCTTATTTGCTCCGATCTAAAGATTATAAAATTAGTTGATTCTTAGTTTATTGGTTAACTATTGAAAATATATGAACCATAAAACTTTCGAGGTGAGAAATTTTTGTAACAAATTTCAAAAAATCTCCAATTTTCATTCATATGCACACAAAATCATCCTAAGGATCCATCTAACATGAGAAAATTTTTACTTCCATGTGAAATAAGAAATGAAAACGAAAATAAGGCCAATGAGATCCTTGACTCATGAGAAATGAATATGTGTGATTGTAGTTTATGAGACTTTCTTCTTTCGTGTGGTAATTTATTAAGAAGCCTTGCGATAATTTTTCGGTGGATTCTAGATTTACTGTTGGTTTTGAGATACTTTTTTGGGAGTGCTATACTTAGAATAAGTGCTGATCTGACACTTTTATGAATTCCGAGTCATAAAGATGCTCTACCCAGCCCATCCACTTTGTACAATTTTGAGGCCTAAAATTGCAAACTTAGAAAGTACTTTAGAGTAAAGTTATGACTAGATTCTTCCCAACCATCACAAATTTTAACCAAAAAAGAAAGAGGAAATCATGAAAAATGTGGAAAATCATCAGTGTGGCGTTTAATTAAAGTTCCTTTACACTTCTTCTCTCTGCCTTAATCTCCTACTCATTTTTACATCTCTCAAATGAAAAAGATTTACTGCTTTAGTGTCCTAATCTTCTTCATCTCTCTTAGTTCCTTACAATGTGGTGAGAATCTTAGTGTGAAGAGAATTGCAGCTTTAGATCTTTTTGTTCCACACCAGGAACTTCATAAAATACAAATTCCATATCTGATCTCACAATGAACTTTTAAATGTGCATTAAACTCATTTTTATCCTTGATCTAAGACGTCATCTGATAGGTTTATAATCCATTCACATTCCTAGACTTGTGCTTTATCCTTTTATTTCCCCATATCAAAAATGTTTATTTTTCTTCAAAGTAAATACGAGCAATAAAAAGCATTTAAAAATAGTAAAAAAATTAAGGAAAGAAGAAGGAACAGAAAAGGGATTCCTTTCTCATTGTAAAATGACATTTTTCTCGCCTTTTTTTTATTTTCTCAGAACAGAGAAGAAGCTCGCCATAAAAATCCACAGCTATTAAATTCAGCACTTCGTATATACAACAAAATATTTTTTTTTCTTATTTTTTAATTAAAAAAGCTCAACAAAAGGAATTTTTATGTATTACAATTTTAGCACTCTATTCATGCCATTTCCCAATCTCATTCAAAGTATTTTTAACTACTTTTTATGCTGAATATTATGGTGTGAATACTTATATACAGGTCTCGCGTTACAAGTGACGCGACTGTGAGAAATTTTACTTCTTCTTCGATAATGTTTTTGTGTATACTTCTTTTGGGGGGTATTGGGAAGGACGATTTGGGTATTTTGATGGTTGAGTAGGTTAATGAGTAGAGTAGCTCACTCAGTAGGTGATCAGATGAGCATACTATTGACTATTATGATCTTCAATGATTTAAAATAAGTAAATGAGCCTAAGCCATAGTAATCAAGTGAAATAGGTTGGTGGCATTTGCTATACATGTCATTTATCCCTATTTCGAATCTATGATGGACCAGAACTCTTAATCCTACTCCTGAGTCTTAAGAAATGATGAAGTTCGAATCCTACTCAAATTTATTAGACACTTGAGGGTACCATCCACACCAATCAGTATCCAGCCTCAAAAAAGCGTCCCAAAATCCATTCAACATTCCATTCTCACATCCACAAAAGCATTTCCTTTGTTCCAAAAACAAAACAGAACTTAATAGTTGAATGTTTAACGATAAACAGTGAAATAATTCAATTAGAATGACTGCAATAACAATAATAATAATTGTACAAGCTTAAATGTTGAGACATAAGAAGGAAAAAGGTGAATGGGTTATGGCAGTGAAACATGAAGAAGGAACGACACTTGCAAGCACATAGAAAAGTTTAAATGTAGAATTTTAATCGAAATTATTTTCATTTTTTATTGTGAGAAAATTAATTCAAGTCATCGTCCACTTCCCCGTCTACCGCATATTATTATCAGGACGATCATTAACGTGCAACTAATAAGGATTTGTATTTTTTTTGTGAGTAGTCTTTAAATGTCATTGATCTGAAAATCATCGGACGGTGTTTTGTTGGATGGGAATTAAAAAGCTATACAGAACAGCTTTATTCTGCTAATTTCCTTTCCTTCTTTCAGCTTTTATGACGAAGGGAAAGAAGAAGCTTTTAATGCGATTTTGTAAGATTTCTGATTTTTTTTTCGTGGAGGGAAAAATGTTTCTGTTATTAATTTTTTTTCTTCTCTTCTGAATGGTGTTTTTGCAGTTAGTGTTGAAGATTCAAGTAGGATTGAGGTAATTTGAGGTGTCTGGGATTTTATTCTTAAGTACGAAAATATTCGTCTATTAAAATTCCTCATTATTTTGCTGTACAATCATGATATCGAGTAGCAACAACCAGGAATCGCATTTACTCACGGAACTCACCCAGTCAGCATCCCACACCACCCTCTAAATACTATAATTTCCCAATGGCAACAATTGCACACAATGTGCAATCTCCTTTATAAATGTGAAACAGATTTTCTCTTTGCAGCAACAACAGCGTAGCTCTGTGAAAATCGAAAAATAATCCCCGCACATCTTAGAGTCGGTAAGTACGGAGATGGCTTTTTAAGCTTCTTTTAGCTTCTACAATTGAATTTTTCTTTCCTCATTCCAAGGACTTTTTCCACCCAGAAATCATTTCATTTCATTTCAATTCGCTCGCATACAAAATCGTAATGAAAGAGTAATAACATTAAGTTTTATGGTTTACTGATAGTTGAGGATGCTTTTATGATGCAATTTCGTTTTTTTCTTTGTAGTCGCTGGTATTACTGTTATTAAATTGACACTGAATTATAATTATATTTGATTTTGAACTTTCTACTGAATCTGAATCTGTGATTGTTGGTGGTGCTGGTGAGATTTGGATGTCAGTTAAGATTGTGGTGATGCTGAATTGAATTTTGAGATTAAAATAAGGTAGTCTGGTGGGTTGAAGAGATTTTGTCAGATTTATTGGAATATGTGGATGTACCAACAGTATCTAGTCATCAATGAGACAATACCAAGGATGTCAGACTCATTTTGACACATTTTAGCACTTTAAAATACTAATTATTACTCCTTGAGGCGTCTAGGGTCTTGTTGATACTCTTAGACACCTCTTGAGTAACTTTGATGCTTTGCAGCTCCCTGAGTCACCATTTAATACTTGGTATTGCTTCCAGGCTATTCTAAACAACGTAAAATACACCAACGCATCCCCAAACCCCTCTGGACTCCTAACTCTTACCTTATACACCCTAACAGACATTTCCCAAAAGCACCACAAAAAATTTCCCTCAAGGATCTCCCCCACTTCCACTCACTTATTGTTCTTATATTTTTTATCAAAATTGAATTTGGTTTCGTTGCACTTTTCAATTTTATTTTATTTTTCTCCAACATTTTTCAATACTTTGTGACGCTTTTAAGCGTAAAAGCAAACAGCGAAGCACTTTATTGTAAAATGTAAATTAAATATTGATGGTGGCTGATGGGGTGTAGTCTCTCTGTTCAAATGAAATATAAAGTTTCTTCCCCCATCCAATTCAGTGCATGTATTTTGCATTATTTAGAGACAAGAAATTGAAAAGTTCTTTGCTGATTTTTTGTGCTTTTTTGATTTTAAAGCGAATTGAATTTTTGTTTTTATTTCAACTTTGATTGTTGTGCTTGCTGTTTTTTTTTTTTTTTTTTTTTTTCGGGGAAGTTTCTTTGTTTGTGTTTATTTTTGCAATCTTTTTGCTGATTTGCATTTTTGATGCTTCATTCAAACTCTTTAAGATTTTCTCTAGCTTTAATATTCCCCAAGAACACAATACCAGCATCAATAAACACAATTTACTTTTCCCTTTTGTCTCATAGACATGCAACATTTTTCTCATTATTTAATGAGAGGAAAGAAAAGAGATTTTCATGATGGCAAATATCACAATAGATTAGCAACAAAGAATATAGAAAAATGTGAATGTTTTTTGGTTCTTTTACTTTGCTTTATTTATGAATGACTTCTTCTTGTTGATGATTTTCTTCCTATACTGTGTAATGAGAAGACAGAAGATTGGTAAATAGAATGTATTATATGAAGAAGGGGTTGATGAGATTGAGAGGGTCTGTCTACTAATTTTGAGTTATATAGAATTGAGAAATGTTTGAAAAATACCTGGAAGTTTAAGATTTTGAAGCATAATTCCTGGACGAGCCTCAAATCTACTATATACCAGAATTCATGCAAGCTATCGCTCCAGGGCATATTCAGGAAGGTGAGGTGTAAGGGAGGGAGTTGATGTATAAGAATTAGTCATCTAAAGCCGTTCATAATTAATCTAAAGCTCTAGAATCATGCATATTCCTGTCTACACCATTCATGACCCATTGTTACATCTAATGTTGCCTTACTCTAAATTCGAGTCATTTAACTGCTTCTCTTAAAAAACCAAAGCATCAAAATACCGGCGAATCTACTTTCTTGACTCCCACTTTGCCAAACGAGCTATCAAGACACTTTCATTGTTTTCATTCTACCTTGATTCTACCTTACAATTTATAGACATCCATTTACTCTCACATGCCTAGCCAAACATAGAATAAGCAGCAAAATATCCATCTGCAATATGATTCTCTCAATTTTAATTAAATTCATTCTACATGTGCCACATATCATTCAATAGAATGTGACGAGATTCCATCGATTCAGAGCCAAAAAACTAAATTTCATATTTTTATTATTGAGGAAAATATTCCTGCACATTTTCTTGGCATTTTAATATAACAAGTTAGAGTGGGTGTGGGGAAGAACATAAAATAATTATTATGGTCGGACAAAAAAAGGAAAAAGAATATGTGTGGCATGAACATACATAAAAATAGATGAAACTATCACAGGATGTTATTAAATATCTTTCATGTCATCTCCTCTCTACCCGAGAACATTTCAAATATTTATGATATCAATTACCGGACATTTTTTGTATGCTGTTATTATTATTAAAAAAGATTTTCATTCCCTTCGCATGTACGGCGATCAGAATGTACAGCAAGCACATTTAGAGTCGAAGTCGAAACGAGAGAACTTTAATTAGGTGTAATGGAAAGTGACATTATGGAATTTATGACTCTTAGTTTATTTATTTGCTATTTAATTGGATACTTCTGAATGAAAGTGTAGATGGGATGAGTGGGTGGGGTAATGAGTGGAAATTGGGTTGAAGTGGTGTTGCTGAGGCTATTGAGAGAATGATCTTAAAGAAGGGCATTTGAGGAGTTGCTCGTTATTGCTGGTACCCCTTAGATCTTTAAATGACCCTGAGTTTGAACATTTTGAGGCAAAATTAGTCAAGTTTTGAAATTTCAGGTTCATAGCTTCCACAATTGTGAATTTATGAATCCTCAACAAGATCTCGTCCAATATCCCACAATAAACTCTCTCAAAATACACCCTAGTCACCCCAAATCCCATGAATAACAATCATAACTTACAAGTTGTCCTTTTAATCTCATTTAATACCTTTCCCATTAATTTCTCCGTCCCCCTACCTTGCCGTGACAAATTTTTAATTAAAATTATTTTTGTGCAAAAAATTCTCTCAATTTCTTCGTGATTGATGCAATGCAAAAAAAGAAAATTATTTGCTCCGACACTCCTAAACAGCCAGACGACATTGTTTGCACAAAACATATAGAAATATGATGAGTTATAGTCACTCCCAATTACACGTGGGTTTGAGACTCACAGAAACATTTTTATACACTTTGTGCTGTTTATGTTTCACCTGTTAATGGGTGCGTGTAATTTTTTTTAACGGTTCTAAAGTCAACGATTTATATTTTCATTAACAAGGTTGAGAAAGAAGCAAAAAACGACACAAATTGATTATCAATATCAGCGGTGAGGAAATTGTGTGATTTGGATTTTTAATGAAGTCTGCGAATGGTCGGTGAGGTTAATTGATTTTTTTTGGAGGTTAATATGGCTGTGTCTGGGGTTAAAGACATGAAAATTTATAAATTGCAGACTTTTTTGTGTCTACGAGTCTGAACTTTCAAGTTAAAATTTTAAAATCTTCAATTTTAAACCCAAATCCACCATAATCTACCCTCATCTGCCAGCCTTCTTCCTCTTCTAATCACCTCCAACAATAATCCATTCATCAACCTTAAATGCATTGAATCTACACACATTAATCCATCTATCTACCCGAACATATGTGCGATTCTCTCCAATGTATACACACATCCGCTTCAACATTATGTGAGTTGATTCTATAAGGTGAGGCACAGACGGTGCATTAAAATGAATGTAATTTTGTGCTCGGTTCATGTACGATATGTTTTCTTATTTTCTACTTGCTATTAAACGATCAATCTTAATGGATCATTCTAAATTAATTATCGTCGCGGTTTGCATTAGTTTGGTAGGAAGATGAGAGACTGAGTGGATGTTGATGATGGGTAATGAGATGTTTGTGGATGTTAATGAACTGGATTTGAGAGAATGGAGTAGAATTAAGTGAATTTTAGGGATCTGACGCACAGATATCCATGGAATTGATTATGACTTCCAAGAATCTCAATTTTTTAGGAATCCTGAATTTTTACAGCATTTCCAGCACCAAAAAATCATCCTTTGTTGCATCAATCAAACCATCTCACATTTCATCATCCCAGACAAATTTTAATCAACTAAAAGTACAGATTAAGTATACAACAACAACAATTCTTCCTACCCCATTCGGATTATTATTTCTCATTGCCAAAAAAATTCACATCAGAACCGTTCACAGATGAATGTGTACAAAAAAATAAATGTTATTGATGAGGGTGATTTATATCACATATGATATTCAATTCCAATTCCAATTCCAATAGGGAACTTCTTTATCTGAATTATTGACAAGCGAGGGCATTTACATCACATGGAAATTTATACATTAGATTTAATTAAGTGATATGATTATTAGATTGTGAATTGAACGGAATTGATTATCGGTCAAATGTGCAAAAAACGCTTGTGCGTGACATTCCACTTGAGATGATTTTTTTCTATGCCAATTCTTGATGTTCTCTCGTGCGCATCAAAAAATCCGGACAACATGAGACTTTTTTTTTAGCAGCAACAAAAAATAGAGGAGATGAAGATGACAAAGGCAAAGTCATTTGGTTCGATTAGCTTCATTGAAAGGGACATACAGCAACCACAAGACATGACAACAATTGAAACATGATTGACGTTAAGAAAATAATCCGTTTTCCGGTTTGATTCTCTATGATATTTTTGACAAGCGTACACAGGAAACTTAATTGATTTATTGTAGATATCATCGAATGTCATAATTATTTCCTATCCCGTGCTTCCTCTACCAATTTTATTTTTACTTTTTTTTTTGTTATCCACGCGTATAGACAATGCAATTTCATGACTCATATGCCATATCGACCGGTTGCAGTTATTGTTTATTGTACAATTATTGAGGAAATTTCATGGGATTTTTATGGATTTTTTTGCTGAATTTGGTAGACGATTATGTTTGCTTTTCATTATTATTCTGGCTATTGTCTATGATTTTTGAGTCTATTGACGATTGTAATCTAAACTGTCGAATGATTTCAACCAAACCCGAGCGATGCAACTTGAGGATGCTCTGGCATGGACCAAAAGACCTCTTTTATTAGGAATAAATGGAAGAAGCCTATTTTTGACGTTCATGTGACAGTCAAACTCAAGCATTCTACCTTTGATATCAATACAAGAGGTCTAGAGTGTGACTGAGCTTTCTCCATTTGTGCTACTCGGGAAAGTCTATCGACTGGATTAAAAAACATTTGGGAATCTCACAATCAACACAACCAAAACCACATCTCTGTCAATTTAATCTCAGATTCATTTCCTTTAATTAAATTTTTTCCTCATTCATTCTTTACTTCCTTTTTTTTCGAAAATCTTCTTCCACATTTAATTCTGAACCTTTTTTTCTTTTCAAATAACCACCAAATCTGCTCTTTAATTCCGCTTTTCTTAAAACACAAAAATCAGTAATGAAAATGAGGAAAGAACAAGACTTTACAGAATTTGTAGCCAAAAAAAGGAGAAATGACAACAACAAGCACATGCTGAAATAAAAAAGCGGAAAAGAATGAAAGAAGAAATTTCTCTGTGCTCATTGTGGTGAACCAGCTGAAGGTTCATTTAAACCCTCAAAATGATTTTCATTACGGATTTTTTTTCTTCATCTTAAAAAATATTTTATTTTTTCGTGGCATTTGCTGTATATTTTTTTTATTCATTTCTGATGTTTTTTGCTTCTCATTTCTTGGTTTCTGCTAGTTTTATTGAAGCGTATGTGGGATGTTAGAATATTGACGTAGATTTCTAGGAAGGCGAAGAAATTCTCACTTTTTGGCTTATTCGTTTTTGGAACCCAAATTTTTGTAGGAATTTGTTGATGCTTATTGTTCTAGTGATGCTATTTTTGGATTTTGGGGTCAATGAATTGAGGCTAGATTGGTGATTGTTTAGAATAGGCTGAGATTTGAAGGTCGGGTAACTGTTAATGATGATATTATGACTTGGTTTTCAATATTAGGTGTATTTGCGGATCAAGATGTCATTAAGGTCAGTTTAAATCGTTATGATACCAAATGACACTATGTTATGGCAACTGCATGAACTATCTACGTCCTAACAAGCCTAGAAGATGTTCTTGAGAGCTTGTTATCCTTATATTTACAAGATAAGCACGAAATCATCAAGTTAATTAATTTTTACACTATTTTGCATTTCCAGAACTAATTAATGACTCTACAAACGAAATTGAGCCCAAAACATCCTAGAAATGTCAACTTTTAATCCTGTCTCCATTCCCAGAACTCATCAAAGTCAAGACATCTGGAATCCTCACCATAAATCTTCCTAAATATGCAAACTAAATGCAAAATTATGACAGAAAACTCATCTCATTTCAATTCCACATTCAACTTCCATCTTAACCCAAAAAGAATAACATTTTCCCCATCATCCATCCTTGCAACCTTATAAAAAGCTAAAAAGAAGCAACAAAAATTTAATTTCCTGTGAATTAATTTCCGCCATTCATCGAACGAGCAAAAATTCAAATTAAAAATGCAGCAAAATCTTCTCATTAAATGACAGTAATGATAACAAAAAGTTCTCACAACTTCCTCTTTAAGCTAACGCGGCAATGAAAAAACAGCAGAAAGGAAAGGAGCAAAAAAAAAATTATCGATCGGGACGAGATGAGAACGACGTAACGAGAAAAGAAGAAGAGAAACGACATCAACCTCCAAACATACAGCCTGAGTATATGTTAAGTAGTTTCAGTGTCGAGGCCTATGCCAAGGGTGTAGAAAATTATTACATCCTTGTGTATGCGAGAGTGAGAGAGAGATAGAGAGAGTAAAATTGAGAGGCATATAAAACAGGAAGACAAAAAAAAAAAATTGTTGGCATGTTGAAGGCCTACTCTAAAAATATACACACAATTCTGAGGCGGGTGGAATTGGGCGACTGTCTGACTCATTCCCCAACATACAAAAAAAAATATATTTATGTGCATAAGTTCCTGTACAAATACAGACACAGATTGTCTCCAACATTTATACATTCACATTAGAAAGTTTCAATGTTTTTTGGACGAGAGGGAAACAGCAACGACGAGGCAAAAAGTGGGGAAAGTGGAGTTGCGTACTCGAGCATCCCCATCACTTTCACTCTCTCGCTTTTCATTCGGCTTCTCGTATCCGTACATACACAAGTAGTACTCGTAGAACGATGAAAATACCGACGGAAGTACTGCTTTTTCCTTGAGAACATAAAGAAAAGAGTCAATGGCTTTTTATCGATTCCGCATTTAATGCAGCGCTACCGGGATTGCACGAAATGAGAGATGTTTTCTTGTTCTTGCATGAGGAAAAAGGATTTTTTTTTTGATGTGCGAAATTGAAAAGCTTTTGGAGATTTTTTTGATGAGGATTGTGAAGACTGGATGTGAATTTTAATTGGAATTTTAGGACTATTGTGGATGTTAAGAGTTTTTTGATGATTTTTAGGTAGTTAAATCTATGAATTCAGCTGGAAAGTCATTAATTCTGTTAATCTGCATATTCAGCTAGAATAGTCATTCTATTGACTATAATCTGCTTATTAGTGTCGTACCAGATATAATATTCATTAGAGACTGAGCAAACAGTTCCTAATATCCTAAACTGACAGAAGGTTTTGAAGGATTAGGCTTGCTTTAGAAGCTTTCTAGGTTTATAGTCTCTTGTGTACCTCCTAGGCGACAGAACCTATATTCAGACCCCAACAACTGCACCTACACATCCTTCGACAACTCCAAACCCAAACTCACTTCAACATCAAACAAAGAGAAACTTTAAAGGAAGTAAATTCTCACAAGAATCAGCAACAAAATCAGAATCCCTTAAAATATTCAAAATTTTCCGTCGGGGCATCCGCAAAAGAAACTTTCATTGTCATAAAAGCTTCTTTTCCATTTCCCAGTACATTAAATATTGATATGAAATTGAGCATGGAATTGCATTATGAGGATATATGAGTATATATGTGTGTGTATGAGATTATTGAAGGCACATGTACATGTGAGGAGGAATGAAATTTACGTATGAAATGAAAATTCATGGCCGTAGCAGCATCATTTCCCTCATGAATTGCCTACAATGTGAATGAATACTCATTCATTTATAGGAATAAGTGTTTATTGTTGTTGTTATTTTAGGGTATGTAGATCTGACGTCCATGTGGAATATATTTTTAAATATGGCTGATGCTTTATGTTGTGTAAATTAAACAACATGAAGGATAGGCTGAATAGAGTAATAATCATGACTTTGAATGGATTTTTAATTGATTTATGTCAGATTTTTTGTAAATTGATCGATTCAAGTTATGATTTTATGCTTCATATGGCATATATGCATCCATTCATGTCCTTTATACTGTCATAAATTGATTAGCATGGATACAAATACAAATGCATTCATTCCACATCCTTATATTCCTAGAATAAAGTCATATATGTGCATACAAGCATATCTAATAGAATAGATATAAATTTGATTATTTTCAGCCATTTTTGAGATGAACAATTTGAAAAATTTTTAATTCAATTTTGGGTGAACATTTTTTGGGAAAATTAATTTCCATTTTGAATATTCATATAATTTTTTTGAGGGAAATTATGCACAATTTTCAAATTAAATTTATTGTTTTCAATTGATTTAATTGTGTTTTGGGTAATTACTGAAGCTTTTGTTTCGGATTGTGCATTTGGTTAGGTTTTGTGATCATTTGGGGAATTTCTGGTTGATTGTGCTTTTGGTTTTGGGGAATGGATGGGATTTGAGGGTAAGAGGTTGGGAAATTTCTATGCAAAAATGCGAAATTTTAAAATTTTTTCAACATTCTTCAAAAGTTCCTTTCCATTTCCACATTATTTTCCCACATAAACTCTTTTGGCTCACACAAAGCTACAGTCATAGCCAAGACCTCATGCAAGCCAATAACAAGAAGAACTTCGCATGATCGTGAAAGTAAAAGAAATAAATTAATTTTACAAAAATTGTCAAAAATGTCACAACAAACTGCAAATTGCATGCTTTAACATCTCACAAACATCCGTTCGGATTGTGAACGTAAAGAAGAATTGGAAAGAAAATTTTTATGCAGTTTTTGTGCAGGAAAAAAAATGCAATGAAAATTTACAAATGAGAAATTGAGATTGAGGAGGGTTGATGGCGCATTTTTAAGGTATTTTGGGAATTTTTTTTTGATTTTTTCAATTAAAATTCAACAATTTTAAAGGATTATTGACATTCTGACCCCCTCCCCATCCCCATCAATTCATAAAACCTGCACATTCCTCAAAAAAACTATTTTCGCGTGCTTTTCACGAAATCTGTCATGTGAACGTAAAAAAACACTAGCACTGCAATGAAAGTTGAACGAACTCGACAGGAAATTTTTTATTTACACCGAAAAAAAAAAAACGCTGAAATTTTTCTTCTATTTTTGACACTTATTTTTCATGTACAATATTTTTTTTTTCGCAATGTGCAAACAACTGTACACATGAATAAATGAAAGCTGAGAAGAAGACACGAAGAAAAATTGAAATTTGAGTCAGTCAAGATGTTTTGTCATGAACATCAGAAGAATTTTTGCTAAGGTGTCAGGATAGGATAGGGTATAGTAAGGTGTCGGATAGGGTACAGTAGTTAGTAAGGTAGCTTTAAATGCCATTTAGCCAATACTATTGATGATTACAATTGACACTAAAATAACTAAATTCAATCATAAATTGACAATATCTCTCAAAATTTAGAATTTTGTCATCGAACCCCCCAAAACCCTCCTCAATACCCCCTATTCAACCTAACTTCCCGCCATCATTCAACATTCATCACCAATCGCGACAACAATGCTCAATATTTTTTTATAAATTATTCACATTCTTTTTCTATTATCAACAATGTCATTCTGTTATGAATTGCATTCATGTATGTATATACACACAATCGCATATATCAGGTGTGCAGCGATATCACAATTCACATATTTCACATAAACGATGATTTTTATGGATTCTGACACATGAGCTTGTCAAGCTAACAGAAATGAAAGAAAAAAAAACAAAATTATCAGCAGACACATTTCAGGTTTCGAGTATTGTATGTGAATTTTTTATGATTACAATTGCTGCTGCTCTCTTTTGTTGATGACTATTGATTATGCACATAAACAAAATTTAATTTTTTTAAACATAATGTAAATGAAAAATCATCAGTTGAATGGTGGATGGAGATGAATTTTTACTGATTTTATTTGTGAAGTTTCTTTTGTGCTGTTTGCAGTTTTACTTATTTGATGGTGAATATAAAGGATTATGTGATGGATAATAAATAAGTTTAAGTCATAATATGAGGTTTTATGATTGATGCAGAAAGATTTGTTCGATTTTTCAAGATGAGGACTGTGTATTAATGATTGCTTTAGCATACAAAGTACATGCTGGACTAAATGAGCGTCCACTTGGAGATGGTTGAGTAGTTTTTATGAGCATATTTAATTTTAGATCAAATTTTATTTAAATTGTGGTTTTTGAGGTGAATTGTTGAATTAATAGAGGACATGAGGGGTATTTAAGAAGTTGATGAACAGCATATAGCCTAAGCTATGAACCTAAGACAATCCAATGCTGCAAAACTCCTCAAATCCCTCCTTATCAACTGCAAAAACCTCATTTCATCCTCATTCCTCTTCTTGGACTAGTAAAAATATTTTCTTTCCATTTCCATATTCATCTACTCATTTCAAAACTGCAACTTATTTCCCATCTACTTTTCATTTCTTTCATTCAACATTTAAAGTTCACAACTCTTTTATGGAATCAATTCAATGCTCTGTTTCTGGGTTACATACATATGTTTTATTATTTATTTTTCTCTATTCATGTGTGGCTGTTATGCACTCCTTTTGAGTCCTTTGTGGGGATTTTGTACTGAATTTATGATGTTTAAGATTTGTCTGATTGTATAAGATATGCCTGCATGTCAACAATTTTGCAAATTAAGGATTGTAAGCTTATAAGTGTGATTAATCATCGGAATATTGAAAATTAGTTAAGACATAGCTAGGCAAGACTGTACTGACAATATGTCCATGTATCAGATAAATGACTACAAATGAAAATTGGATCTATATCCTGAATAATCCATTCAATCTAATGATTCAACTAGAATCTCAAATTCAACTCAAATCCATCTCAAGGCACCTCTCATCCTCATTCAATCTCATCCTATAAATTTTTCATGATTCATGAGCTCAATCCATTTATTACTTTATTAATAAAATGTTAGTTTTTCTTCTTTTTATGGATTCTAAAACAGCTTGAAAGAAATTCTCACGCGGGTTGTTAAAAAACATACAGAAGATTCAAGTAGTTATGACACTTTATGGTGACTTTTTAGAGAGTTCCTTTCCTTTCCCAAACACTGACTCTTATCAACAAAATATAAAGTTATTAAATTATACAACAATTATTATTATTAGCAAATTATACATACAGAAAAAAATGAAATATGTGAATTTCTAGACGTCTGTAAAATAAAATAAAGCGCGACATGAGAGAGGAAAGAAATGAGTAAATTTAAATATGACATTGCAGTGTGCAGAAACAAGAAGCTCATCAGCACAATATAAAAGATGAAATAAATGGCAGTGAAAAGTGCGATGAATAAAAAAATAAATTCACATATGTGTCTCATCAAGTGGCACCGGAATGGAAAGAAAATGAAGAAACAAAAAAATTTAAAAGTCAAAAAAATCTTTTATTCATCGTGAAATGAAAAGGAATTCTTTTTTTTTGCTGTCGTCGCTGATGTTGCTTGTTTTGTCACTATTCTTATGAATTTTATTACGAGAATATGTTTTATGGATTTATGAATATCGAATTGAGCTGATTTCAACAGTCATTCAATGTAGAATCTCATACGTAATTGAGTAGTCACTAAAGTATTCTGAATTGACAGGAGGTTTCAAAAGGAAGAGCTAACTTAGAATATTATGCACGGCAATTGGTTCAAGCTTATGTCAGCTTAAAGAGTTACAAGCTTGAATGATGCAATATAGTCGGTAGGACACCCTGGATAGCTCAAATTGGTTATACAATCCAAATTTCAGCTCCTAGGTCGCCTGACTCTGTTATGGTGTTGTATTTAAATCCATAGTCGACACAGTCACGGTTGGAAGACCTAATGCTCAATTGGATTTAAATCCGACAGCATGCTAGAGTTTGGTAGGTCTAGGCTCGAATTTTTGAGTGACATGATACAGTAAATCGCACTTCTTCCCTTAAAAATGAGTAAATATTGGTCATCACGGCCGTTAACAAGGCAAAATGGCAAATCCATTGTGCAGCTCGCAAAATGCTGTTTTCGACACATTTGATGCCTAAAACTACATTTTCCGCAGTGAGCCATACAGTGCCATACAATGAGAAAAGACCACAACCAACCCCCACATTTAATTACATAAAAATTAACAATTTCTGGTTTTGATCGCATAAATTTTACATTTCACAGAAACATTCTTTTTTAATTTAATGTCAACAGTAAATTTCTCATTCTGTGTGTTCATTACATCAGCAATCAATATTAATGAACATTCGATTGTTTCCACATTTTTACAATTAAATTCCCATTAATTCAATTATTGACGGATTTTTATGCGAAATAATTTTTATTTTTATGAGTCGAGAACGAAAGAAATTGCAAATTGAGTGGGTGTGAATTTGAGATTGCGATGGTGAGGGGATTTATTGGTATTTTATGAAGAATATTGGAAAATTTAATAGCTTTAAGGATGAATTGAAACTTTTCTAAGTCAATAGCAATTTTTGCTGAATCCTGACGTCAGAAATGTTGCAGAGCTAGCTCAAAACTTTCCCGAATCATCGACAATCCATCCCAAAAAACTCAACAGACAAGGAATGCAGAACTTTAAATCAACTGCACGTCGAGTCACTGCAAACTTTGTCACCAGCTTCATATATTGAAATAAACTTTCTCGTGTGCTTTATTAGCATTTTTTTTGTGACTTCCTGCGGTATGTGAATTTTGGTTTTTGTAGCCAAAAACTGTCAGCAGACAGCAAAAATAAACATTAAGGTACACATCAGGATGGTGAAAATTGTCATGGAAGTTTTTTTTTTCTGTTTTATTTGCATGAAGCAGCACAAAAATTAAGGAATGACTTTTTATGCTGAATGGGGTGCTTGAAGAGGTTAAATCAGTTCTCATTTTAGCTTTTTTTACGATTTTTCCTACGTGCTGATTCTGTTTGTCTTTTTTTTATTTGTGTCGTGCATGAAAAAGTTTTTCTTTTGATTTTTATTTGAATATTCATGATTTGATATGGGGAGGATGGATGGATTTTAAAATAGAATGATGAGTGCTTCTGTCAAAAAATGTTGAAAAAGTTTCAAGCCTAACCTCAAATTTTATCATTCGAAATTCTTCAAATTTCACCAACATCACGTTCATTTCAGCAATGATGTCAACTTGAAGCTTAACCTCAGATTTAGGATACAAGTCATCTGCCTTATCTCAAGTGGAACAGCCTCGGATTAGTCGAATTTGGAGAACGAGGGTTTGACTCCGAGTTTGAGCAGATTAAGGAGAAAAAACTTAGAAAATTCTGAAAAATTCAGCATTATTCGCAAATTTTCCAATTCAGAACTAACCCATCAACCCCACACTCTATTAGCACCCATGCCAAGCCACCATTCCAACAAAAAATCTCACATTTCCTTCTCCCGTAATCAACCAACTAAAATTAATGATGGTTATTCGCATTTACTACAGCCATTAACTCTCGCACTCACTCACATTCATGCTTAATATTTATAATACATGAGGCAAAGTTGAAAATTCATTAATATGTTCCACAACATCATGCGAGATGTGAAATACTCGACAACATCCATATCGAGCATAAATGAAATGAATGGCGAAATTTCGTGATTGTAGATTGCTTGCAATTAAGTTTGATTATCGGACTTGTTGTGTATAAATAAAGTTTTTTTGTGTTGCTGTGCTGTTCGAGAGGATATGAGAATTTTGTATCCGCAATGCTGTTTATGCACAATATTTTCTAGTTTTCTATACGCAAAAGAAGGGATGATAAATTCACACAATGATGAACAAACAAAATGGCTGGATGATTCCATCGCGTCTCTTTTTTTCCCTCATTGAAACCCCAGTTAAGCTTCTCTAAAAACTGGCATTTTTCTGATTGTCATGACAACAACATATCGAGTGATGTATATATATAGAATTTTTATTTTTCAGCAGTAATTGAATGGCAGTTGAACAATAGCAGATGAAAAAAAAAACTTTTTCGACAGAAATGGCAGCTTCCATTCCCTATCCACAATCATTTTTAATATGTATGACTTTAGATAACAGGGAGAGAAATTGTGAGACAACAACAACAATGTCACATCCAATGACATTTAATTACATTTTTTCTGAACTTATTGTTAATTTTCGCTTATTTTGTGTTGGGATGGTTTACATTAATATTATTAATGCTGAGAATATTTAATGTGACATGTGTGTATAATCAGAAGATTGTACTTTAAATTTGTGCATATTGCGAATTTTTTTAATTTATTTTATTTTGCGGGACGAATTAAAATTTTTATGTATTTTGCGATGCACGGGGTGAAATATAAAATTTAACTTTTGAAGATTGAGAATAATTGTGATGAATGCAGCAGAAATATTTAATTTCAATAATTGTGGATTTTAAAATTGAAGCAATTTTGCATCCCAATGGAATTTATTTTTGATAATTGGAATTTTTGTAAATTGACTCAATTTTAAATTGAAATAAATGCGAATTTTGTGTGGAATTTCAAAATTTTAATTAATTTAAAACTTGAAATTTATGAAAAATTGAAGAAATTTTAAGAAAAATTGAAAAGTTTTCACTAAAAAGTAGAAAAAAATGCGAAAAATTGAAGAAATTTATTCAAAAATTGCAAAATTTTCAGCTGCAAAATTCACAAACATGCGTCCATCAAAACAGTAAATCACATTCACATCCCATCATTAACCCATCCCTCTCACAAAGAATTTTAAACTCTTAAAACTAGCAAAAAAAAAATATGCAAATTATTTCAGTAACAATACTGACAACCAACCCCTTTAACAAAAAAATTGTAACCTGAAACTTTTATATTCCATTCTCGTTCTGTTAAATTTTTTTAAAAAAATACTTTTCAGTTCCTTTATAATTCATAAACTGCAGAAATATTTCATTTTTTTCCCTTTTTTTTTTTGGCTTCTCTTGGCTGTGCAAAGTTTTGCTCTAGAATTTCTGGTCGTTATTTTACATTTTCATTTTCTAAAGTAATAATTTTTAAAACTTGACACTGATGTGTAATGAATACTAGGAGCTGAGCTCGGTCAGGTATGACTGTTTTGGATTTTATCGTTGAGTCATTCATAGACAATGATAATGATCAGCTAAATGAGCGTGTTTTTGGGTACAGTTGGCCATTTAAGTTGAGCATACTGAATTTAATGAGTATAGTCAAGAACATGCTATTGAAAGCTAGTCTCAGGCATCACAACTTGACTAAGCGTTCTTAGAACTATACATACAAGATTTGACTTAAAAACCAGCCAATTGAGATGCTAAAAGCCAAAAAGTACAAATATTAAGAAATCGTCAAAAATGATTGAAATCCTAACCTATAATTAGAATTTCAGGCAATCCCAGGCCCAACATGATCAACATGAGCGAAAATCCAAAATACAGTCCAAACTTGACTACCCAGAAAAATTATAAAACAACTCCTATACCTTCATTTCCACACCATAAGCCCAGAACATCAGCATTACAGCAATCCCATAAAACACATTTTTGCTAGAAACAATTTAAACTACCGGACGCATAAATTGAAATGTGAAGCGACGCCAGGCGAGTTAAATTTACGAGGATAAAAAAAAGAAAATGAAATAAATAATTTTTTTTTCACTTTCACTTTCAATGGCAGCAGCAGTAGAAGCGTCATCTTTCCCATTTTGTGCGCGTTGCCGAAGAGTAGATGAAGAGAAAATCAGGGATAATGACGCTGATGAAGATGCGTGAACGGGAATAGAAATGCCAACAACAACAACTCCACCCTTCGGGATACACAGTATAAAAATAAGGGAGGATAACAAGGAATTGCTCTCTGTGTGCGTAGATACTTCAATTCCTCTACTTTTTTTTGTTGCTCGACTTTTTCGTTTTGCTTGTGCGTAAAAAAATTCATTTCTTCCCGAAATTTTTTTTCTACTGCCACAGTGAAATTTATGTTTCAGGGACAAATGGGATGACTTTATGTCTGTGTGAGTGTATTTACGTATCCCTGCTTTTATTTTACTTTCCCTCTTTCTATTGTTCGGGATTTATGCCTCTTTTCTCTTTCGTTAACCACGCCTGCCACTCGTACACACATATTTGTATAACGAAATATCCTGAAATAAGCAATTCTTTTTTTTTGACTGTTCCAGAAATCTAGTTTTGTTCCTTTTCTGTTCTGTAGAGTTCTTTTGTGAGTTGTCCCCTTTTGTGCTGTATTTATTTCCTCCTTGTTCTATTCAATAGGCCAGAATTATATCATTTTTTATTTATTTTTCGATGGCAATGGATGTCTTCCCTTTCTATCCTGTATCTTTGTATTTGAGTTTCTTTTTGTACAGATTTTTGGATGTATTTTTAGGATTTTTACTCATTCCATGCTGGATTTTTTGTATTCCATTACGAATTTTCAACATTTAAGCCATTCTGTGTATTATTTAATCGAATTTTGGGTTTATATGTTTATTTGGCATGGATATACTAGAAGGGAGTGAGAGATATTGATGGAATAGGATAGAATGAGATGGAAAATGAGGATATTTTAAGGCATTATAGGATTTTTAATTTTAGAGATGGTAAGGATGTCAGGATTGGACGATTTAGATGAAATTTGTTGGTTTTATAAGGATTCTTGAGATCTTAACGAAGACTACCCATATTTGGTCTTGAAAATGAGACAAAGACTTCCCAGACTTGGTGTCGAGACTGAGATTAAGACTTCCATTGACAGTCTAAAGATCGAGACGAAGACTTAACCGACTGGGTCTCAAGATTGAGATTAGAACTTCCTAGACT
This sequence comes from Chironomus tepperi, assembly GCF_022539635.2. Lineage (NCBI taxonomy): Eukaryota > Metazoa > Arthropoda > Insecta > Diptera > Chironomidae > Chironomus > Chironomus tepperi. The sequence goes on along the minus strand of NW_027226552.1, from coordinate 419,458 downwards.
CAAGACAGAGACAATCCGTCGTACTAGGTAATTCTCGGTCTCAATCTTAATCTCAGTCTCAATCCTACAAATCATCAAATCCCCCTAGTCACCCATCCTTACCATTCACAAAAAAAATGCCTCATGGCAACAAAGACGCAACGCACCTGAATGGAATTTAATGAAAGGAACATTTTTTCTTTTTGTAAATTTAATGCGTAAATTTTTTTCTGTGTTGTATTTTCATTTATGCTGTGCAGATATGGATTGAAAAAAAAGACGCGCAAAAATGGGATTTAATGAATGACTCATAAATCAAGAAAATATTTTTTTTATGAATTTTTGTTTCTGTTCCTTTCATTTTTCTCTTGTGCCATAAATGACATAAGATTTTTTTTTCTTCAGTTCATGCTTTATGTGTGCTCAGAGAGGCGCATAAGAACGAGTTTTTGTGACAGGTTTTAAATTGAATAATGGAAAGGAAATAACAAGATGTTTGGGACGAGGCTGTTAATTGAATTGCCTTTTATGGAATTGTGACGCCGTTTGGTAATATTATTGACATTTTATTTTGAAGCACTTCCATATTGAATTTTGTCCAGTCAATTAAAAAAATGCTATAAATTTTAAAGTTCCTGACTCATCATAAAAATGGGATTTTTTTTTTCGTCTACAACTTTTTATCATCTCTTTTCTGTTTCATTGACTCTTTGCTATCCTGAATGAATGAATAATTTTTTTTGGGTAAGACACATGGGGTTGACTGTGAACGATGTCAATTTTAAGGAATATTGTTGAATTCTTGCTGGGATTTGTCATGATTGAGACTATATTGAAGTCTATTGAAGTTTTTAGCTTAGATACGGGTTTCGTTATCAGTGAGTCCAAATCTATGGCTGAGCCTTCGGTAATCAGTTTCTATGGTCGGATATTAGACATCCTTAAAGAATAACGGGTAAACATTCCTATTTACCCTTGAATACCCATCTGAAGTGCATAAAACTGGCAAAAATGACCAAATTGTGATTGATCAGTTCTGCATCATTTAACATCCTTGATACCCCAATAATCAGCTCCTAGACATCACAACCAAACAGTCCCCAACAAAATAAATTTTCCACAACCATTGAATTCACAAAAAAAGCAGTAATAACAATAACATTGTGCTAATGCTCACCATAGATGGGGTTTTTCTAGTTTCATACTTCTCAACATGAAACAGCATTAAACAGAGAGTGAAACATAAGTTTTTAATGGAAAGTATGCAAATTATTTTCCAACATATAGAATTCATACTCATAGTTGTGGTTACAGCTCCTAGATTAAAGCTGAACGTAAGATGAGATGGGTGGAATCTCTCTCCATTTTTTATATTATTTTGTATCCAAACACACACATTATAAAAATATATATAGAAAAGTTTTTCATTTTAGAAAAAGGAAATGGAGATAACAGAAATAAAAAACTATTAAACAGTATGTGCTTGTTTGAGAATAAAGGAAAGTTTTTTAACTAAAGTTTATTGGATTAATTGCTGAAGCCACAGAGTGAATATTTATAAAAATTTGTATGAACACATGTGCATGCAAATGAGTCATTAAAGATATTTTGTTGAACTTTTTGAGAATTTTTTTGGGATGATATGAATTTAATGTTGGATATTTTGGGATGTTGGGGAGTATGTACTGGAGGATGGGGGTCATTTTATGGCTTTCTAAGTCAAACAGTATTTGTACGTCATTTAAATGACCATAGTATGTTGTAATGAGTATTTGGTGCAATCATTTAGTACTAGAGCTCATAGTCTAGTAGAATAGACATAGTTTGAGTCGAATTGACATGGATTGAATCTAGTCGACTTCATTTGAGTCTTGTCGACTTGATTTGAGTCTTGTCGACTTGATTTGAGTCTTGTCGACTTGATTTGAGTAGAATCGACTTGATTTGAGTCTAGTCGACTTGATTTGAGTCTTGTCGACTTGATTTCAGTCGAGTCGACTTGATTGGAGTCTTGCCGACGTGATTTTAGTCTTGTCGACTTGTTTTGAGTAGAATCGACTTAGTTTGAGTCGAGTTGACTTGAACTGGGTCTCTTATAAGTTACAGAGTCCCAGAATACAAAATTCTTATAGACATCAATTATTGGAAATTCTCCAAAAATTCTTAATAAAACAATTTTAAATTCAAATTCTTGATTTGAGTCTTGTCGACTTGATTTGAGTCTTGTCGACTTGATTTGAGTAGAATCGACTTGATTTGAGTCTAGTCGACTTGATTTGAGTCTTGTCGACTTGATTTCAGTCGAGTCGACTTGATTGGAGTCTTGCCGACGTGATTTTAGTCTTGTCGACTTGTTTTGAGTAGAATCGACTTAGTTTGAGTCGAGTTGACTTGAACTGGGTCTCTTATAAGTTACAGAGTCCCAGAATACAAAATTCTTATAGACATCAATTATTGGAAATTCTCCAAAAATTCTTAATAAAACAATTTTAAATTCAACATCCAAGAACATCCTCAACAAACTCATCATAATATTAAATAAATTTTTGATCATATCTAATTCTACAAAAATTTTGCGTTCAATTTTCCAAGAAAATGTTTCTTCTACTTCCCAACCCACAAAAAAAAAAAAAAATTCTCTCTATCTCATCAAGCTCAATCAAGGTAAAAAGCATTTTTGAGGTAAGAAATCCTTTCAATTTCTCAACAGAATTTCCTTTAACATGATACCCCGTAAATATCTTGTTATAATAATAATATATACCAAGAAAATGAGAACATATATTGTTCTATTTGTTATTTAACAAGCTCGAAATGAGTTTCGACATTGGAAGAAGAAACGGAGATTCCAACATAAGATGTGTATAAAGTTCATTGATTTTACGACTGGCTGACTTGCATTTTATGAGCATGAAGGAGGGATGGAATGAAACAATCAATTTAGCGCTTTCTGCTAATCACATGCCATTTCTGTTGAGGAGATGCCAAACTCAACACATAATGAATACTAAGCAAGCGGATGCACAAAAATCAGTTTGAGTTTTATCGGAAAAAATAGTGATAATAAATTCACAGCACGTTGATGAGTAAAACAGTTCCAAAAAAATAAATTTATTAGTTCTTTTATGACTGTATCATGGGATACACAATGCACTTTCATCATCATCGTCCAAAACGTCAGTCATGACATCATGTCCATAAATGACAATCAATTTAACCTTCTTCATACTTTTATCATATTCAATAACACATATCACTCGACTGGACTGTGCTAGATGAATAAAAATACTTAAAATGTCACATGATGATGATTAAAAATTGAACGATGTAAGTTGAGAGAAAGTAAATGAAATTGATAGGTCATCTGGGTATTGGACGACATTTCTATGTGATTAAATGTGAGAATTATTGCAATGTCATTTTGATGTCATGCTGATATTCTTATTATTATATCTGATCTGATGAGAATGATGAGGAATTTGAAGGAGTTCAATGGGGTTGAATTTGATCAATTATTTTAATTAAAAGTACTTTTTTTGGAGTGAATTTGAGGATTTGGTTGTAAGAAAGGCTTGTAATGACTTGTAAGTGCTTCACACATGAGTAAAGCTTCGTAACAGACTATCAAGGCTGTTTTACAGCAAATAGAAGTTAATTTCATATGAGAATCATAAGTTTCTGCACAAAGGCCGCTGTTAGTCGGACTAGAAGCTGCACAGGTGTTGCTATCACATGACACAATCATTGCCATTTCTAGGAAGGACCAAGTTCCATTTACAAAGTTCCTAATGCAATTAGAAGAGCTAATTTTAATAATTCTTGAAAAAATCTCGAAAATTCCACCTAAAAACTCAATTAAAAGGATCATTGAACCTAAAAAAGGACTGCATTTCCATGACTTGTATCCAATTTTCTTAGAAGGTCTACAAACTTTGTCTTTTTCTGTTCAATTTTCCTCGTCAGAAAATGTTACTCTTACTCTACCTACAAGCCTAAAGACAAGTTGGAAGATAATCAGAATTTCTTCTTTTTTTGGAGCATCTTTATGTAATGAATTCTGAATAAGTGAACAAAGTACGAAGCAATTTGTGTAATGTATGAAAGTAAATTAGAGATTTGGCATGGGAATCGGTGATGATATTGGAAAAAGATGATGTAATGTATTGAAGGTCAATCTAGCGGTTGAGGGGGTGTTGATCGGAGGATAGTTAAAGGATGTGAAGCGTCATAGCTTTAACTTCAAGTGGCTAAAGGTGGTAAGCTTCATTTTTCACTATAAAAATTTTGAAAACAGCCCTTAAGCTGCTTTTAGGGCTCTTTCAAATATTTTTGTTAACACTGAGACGTAGCGGTGCTTTTGAGGAGAGGTAAGAGTTCCAAAAACGGGGTTTTGACCCCTAAACATGCCCGATCACTTAATACACCACTGCCCTATCATTACATTGTGCTACTCGTTGCTTTTCTCATAAAAATCCACCAAAAACTCTCTCATTTGCTTCAATAAAATCTCATCAATATTTAAACAAGCGCTTTTAATTTAATTCCACCATTTAAGCATAAAATCAAGCAATGAAAATGAAGAAAATAATCATAAAAATTTCAAAATAATTTTCCTCATCCCACTTCCTTATAAAAAGTATGTTCAATAAAATTGCAATAAATTTTTCTAAATACACAATATTTTCCTTTTCATCAATAACAACAATGACTGTATACGACTACCGAAATGACTCTCCAATGAATCGAATGTTTATTATTCGATAAAATAAGAAACTTTAAAGAAAAGACAAAATTGTCATTAAAATACGTGACTGCACTTTCAGTTGCTTATTTATCTTTTTCGATAGTTCTGGGGTGGCTGTAGATGGAATTAAATCTATGAATTACTAGATAGATGATGATGACGAGGAAATGAGCAAAGGCAACAATCAAGAAGACATGAAACTCCTACTCAAGCATCTCAAAAATTTATGTTCAACTATAAAATATTTTGTCATCATATCTAGTCGATTGCTCTATGTTTTTCTAATAAGATTCTCGATTCATTGATGTCATGAGACGGGAAAAAAAAGATGGGAAATAATGAAAATTTTATAAGAAGCACAGAAGTTTAATGAATAATTTATTTAATTTATTTTGAGTTTCTTAATTTTTTTTTGCTTCATTCTGGATGTGGTATTGGAAGTTGTCTTGTGAATTGATGGAGTTTTGGGGGTAGTTGGGGTGAGTATACTCAAGGACTTTATAAGGGATCGTTCAACAATTTTTAATTTTTGTAGAAACAAACCTAAAAACCCACCCCAGGACCCAGACAATGCAGCATCATTGCAAATAAAATTCTGTGCAATCAAGCAACTAACTAGATACAGCACATACAGTATGATAGTCAAAATATAGAGACAGATGTTGAAGAAAAATAGAGATTTTTTTGTGCAATAGATGAACAGTATGTTCTACTGGAATTTTAAATTAAGTCTGATGAAGGAATAGCTTTTGCATTTAATTAAATTTCAATTTATTTTGTTCTTTGTTTTTGGGGAAATTATATTGAGAGGTAAATTTAATTTAGAGTTAAGTGCAGGAAGAATGAGGATATTAATTTATGTATGATGTTGGAATATGTTTTATGGGAAGTTGTGGAATATTTTTGAATTTGTGAGGAATTAGGTCAATGACTGCTTAAAATGCCAAAATATTTCAAACCACCCTCAAAACCAGACCTCGAAGTTGATTCCGATTTTGTATGGAAAACCGACTCTAGGGGACCCAACTCGACACAAAATTCTCATCAACTTCGACCTCAGCTCAAAACCCAACCCCAAAAATGATCATCTTCCCTTTCACAACATCAATCCACCTTCCAAATCAACATCCTTAATCCATTCAAGATCACACGACTAGAAGAATTCTTCTAATATATTCAAATCGATACTTTATATCCTCCTCTCAGTTTACTATGACCTTTCCCTTTTTCTTTATTGAAAAAAAGACATTTTCAAAAGAAACTTAATATTAAAGCCCAGAGTCCAATATCAAATAACTTTATTGTCCAATGTCCAAAAAAGGGACACACAAAAAAGGTTATGAAGCGAGCATATTTGGACATTGTATCCTTTTTGTGTTGCTTTAAATGTTCTAACAAATGCCTATGAATGTAAAATTGCTGAATTTATGGCTTCATCTTTTCTTTATTTAACATGATTGTTTGATTCTTGTTATTTGGATGGCTTGCTTAAAGATTATAAGGATTATAAGCCTGAAAAGCTTATTCTGAGAATATTTTTTGGGTTGGAAAAATTCATGTGACCTCGCTAGTTACTATATCTTTAAAAAAAGACCTTGCGTGTCTGTAAATGATTTACCGACACCCAAAAAAAGCTATGCCATCGATGATATCTTCATCATTTATAATTCCTTGCAACTATATTCAAATGTAGTAATATAATAACCATAAGAAAAAAGAAATTTGCCATAAATGTGATTGCCATAACGTCTCACCAAAAGCCATTTATTTTAGTAGCAAAAATTGCTTATTAAATTAGCTCATAAGCTCATCTCTATCATGCCATCAGTAAGCAAACATTATTTTTTTTTATGAATAATTTTTCCTATTGTTTGCCATAAAAATATATATGGAAGGAAGGACGAGTGTGGGTGAGGTGAATGGCAAAAAAACAGAAGTGCGAGGAAGAAGAAGTTGCAGCCGAAAAAAAACGACGAAGCATCATTTCTTCAAATTCAATTACCATTAAATGACTTTGAACATAAAGCTTTACTTTATTACTTTTTATGCACTTTCGACGAAATTTTTTTTGTTGCTGCTGCCTTTGACTAAGTTGCTCTTGTGTTTTATGTTAATGGGAAATCCTTTTCTGCTTCCTAACGGGGTAATAAAGCTCATAGCTTATAGCCATTAATTTCACGTTTTTTTTTTGGAAATTTTCTCGTTTCTAAATTACGATGATTACACCCTTGTGGATATGAAGTATTGAATGCAGTTGAGGATTTTTTGGGGAATATTTTGTGAGAAACTTTGGTTCCTTGTTTGATACTTTTAGGTTGGTTACCTTTATGGCTTGGTATTATGGGTGTTTTGAGGGTTTAAGTGCCTAGAAACAGACCATATCAGCCCCCAGACAGACAGAGTCACGTCTGGCATTGAGTCAGATTTGCCTTTAGTATTCTTATGTGATTCATGGTGATAAAGTCAACTTCAGACAACACCTAACAGAGCCTAAGGATCACAATTGACCTGTAAGATTACTCAGCTATGTCAATACACACCTCAAAACCCCAAAAATCCTCAAAATTCCCTCACAAAATCATCGCAACTCAAAAAAACTTCTTTACTGCTCCCATTAACATGTCTGAGAAGGAAATTCATTAAAAAAGTATCTCGAACGCTGATTTTTATTCTTTTCATTGTCGCATTGAACCTTTTCCTTCTTCCTCCCACTCAAAGAATTCCAGCCTTGAATGCCATAAAACATTCGACAATGAGGCACATTTTTCTCACATGATGATAATAATAATGTTGCTCCTTTTTTGTGTGTTGTTGTTGCTTTTGGGTGAGAGAGCGGCATATAAAAAAAGATGTCTGCGCCGTACACAACCAACACAATTAAATCTTCTCTCATTCTCGAAAAAAAGGCATTTTTTCCTCTCTTCTCACCCCCAATTTTAAGCATGCTTTTTCTCGATGAGAGGAACGTCTACCGTACACACAATCTTTTTTTTTCCTTTCTCATAGGCATAGAATCGTATTCGACTCAAGGGCAAGGTCAATGTTTTTTTCGTACTTTCTTCTTCTTACCTCACATCCTGACTCTCATTCTCTTGTCTTGCGCGTCTCTATGTAAATGTGTGTGATGTAGGCTCTTTGCGTGTTCTCTATTACAATAAGGGGGCCTCTTGTTTTTTGGGGAAAAAAGTGTTTCTCTCGTAAAATTTTCTTCTTTTTCTTTTGTGCGAAGTGCTTCTCTTATTTGTTGCTATGGTTGACCTTCAAGACGTACATTAATCCGGAAGCTACAAGTCAGACTTTGAACGGGGTTGAAAGAATTTTTTCTTTCTTTTGTTGGGGAAGGGAATTGATAAGAAAAATGTATGGAATTGCGGGGGTTGAAGGTTGAATTGTTTTGGAGGGGAATTTGGGGATTAATGAGTGTCTTTGGGTCTTTAAATGAAGGAGGCTTTTGACATTGAGGATACAGAAGCAATTTTGGATTTTTGGGGTAATTAATGTAGCTCAATCAATTGAAAATGAGCTCCTAATCATCAAAAATCAAATACTTCCTTCTGTAAAGCCTCAACCTACCAGCTCCATCCATTTCCACTCCATTTATCCACAATACATCTCACAATTCCCTCAATTAACATCACATATATCGAAAAATAAATAAATTTTTCCACGAACGGAGTAAACAGGACATAAAAAGACGCGGAAGAAAGCTCTCTCAATTGTAAATATTTAATCAGCATAGAATGAAAGTTTTGAGCGTTGTGGAAGCACAATGGAGAAGAGTTCATGGCATGAAATTGATTTTTCCTTCTTAGTCTTTTTTTTACTCGGGTAGACTTTCTTGTTTTATTTGTGGAGATGAAGAAGACTTTCATTTTAGGTAGACTGGAGAAATTTTCATGGCTTAGGATATTTTGTGTGATTTTCCGGGTGGATTTGGTTGGGTAAGAGAGGTAGTAGAGAACTATGAGTAGGTTTAGCTAGGTCTACTGCAACTAGTGATGACTAAGTACTAAAAACGACTAAGGACAACCAATCCGTGATTCTTGCCTTAGAGCTTAAACTTCACCTAGTCAAATGAAACCTGTTCACCCGGAATATGCGATAACATCCCCCATATCTGCTCATAAAAGCACTAAAAATCTATTCTTATCCCATCATAAAATGTATCCATCCACTAATATAATAAAACACCCATGGTCAGTGCAGAAAAAAAGGAAATATATCCGCTAACATAAAACCAGCAGCAACAGCCATAAACTTCTGTTCTTCTTGCAGCACAAAAAAAAAAAAAACTTGAAAGGCGGAAAAAATAAGTAAAATTTCCCATTAAATATTGACTAAACTAACACAGAAAAGGATGGAACGATCATAGAGATCTTATCAAGTCTCATCAACTTTTCCCATAAATTAATTGAAATTATTTCTTCATTTTTAGTTTTTAGTGCATGAAGCACAAGAGAAACTTTCATATCCAACCTCAGTCATTTTCCATTGCCCTTTAGTCATCAGCTAAATGTGCATCACCCAACTGTGTGCTTTATAGGAGAAGAGAAACAAAATTGGCAGCAACAATGAAGATAAGCATAAGAAAAGTTTTTAAACAGCATAAAAAAACTGTGTAGTTTAAGTAAACGATCCAATTTGATATGCAATTTCAGCACAACCCCCAAAATGGATATTTTAGTGCTTTTATAGTTTCATAAAAGATCATCACTACACATCAATATGATGGCGATGAAAATGAATGAAAAGAGCAACATAAGATGAAAATGCAATGTGCCATAAAATTAAGCTTAAAGATTATAATTTTGTGGGGTGTGAAAGGGATGAAAATGATGATGATGCTGTTCATGCTGTTTTTTTGGTGGATTGGGGAAGACTTTTTTTTTGTTGTCGAGGAAAAAATTAAGGAATTTAATTATTTGTAATTTATATGAGAGATTTAATGGATATAAAAATTTAATGGATGATTTTTTACTGTTTGGAAGGTCAATGGGGTTCAATGAACCTTTTTGGGGGTCGATAAGATTGATTTTAGTTGAAATAGAAGCATATTCTGTCCTGGAAACTTGAAATGTCCCAAAAATATTCATTAAATTCCTCCAGCTCCAACAACATTAACTACCAAACAACAATCCATAATCTAACGTCAAATTAACGATTTTAACTGTCCATTAAGAATTAAAATTCATTAATTAATGCTCGTAAAATGCACTTCCAATAGCCCCTCAGTTTCATATTAATTACACTTCTTCTACCTTTCATTAACTCCACTTGCTGTGCTTTTCTCACCTGCTGTGAGGGAACGAAAAGCTCTGAATTTTCAGAGAGAAAAGAAGGAAAAGGAAAATTACATGACACATTAATGGTTTTTCTTTTTATGGGTATTGGAAGGGAGATTTGTGAGGGTTGGGGAGACTAAGTTTGAGAATTTGTGAGATACATTGATGCTGAAGGTCGTTTTGGGCTAAGAAGGTCACCAAAGAGGTGTTTGAGGTCCAAATTCTACTGAAAACAGTTTTGTTTGACCCAGCTCTTCCCTAGTGACTGCTCAAGCTACAAAACTCTCTGACCAACCCCCAATACATTCTCAACATCAAGAAGCAAACTAATGAAAATGAGAATTATCGTCGATGCTAATTGTAAGCGTCTCCATACAATTTCAATATAGTCTGAAGTACACGTATGGAATTTATTGGAATCGAGTGAATTGTACTTTCACCATAATATCGTATTAACTTTGATAGGGAAGAAATTGTCATAAATTAATTAATAAAGAATCTAGAGAAGCTTTTTTTTTCGGGTGGATACGACCGAGACCACAAAAAAAAGTATTTTTAATTAAAAGAGTAAATAACACAATGTAAGAGATGAAAATGTAATTAAAAATAATCATAAATTGCATGAATTATGGCTCAATGTGGCAATTGTGAATGTCTGGTCCCCAACAGAACAGAAAGTATCTCTCAACCCATTAAAAAAGCTTTAAAATCCATTAAAAAAAGTAAAAGTTTAATGCAACATTAAACTACCGGGTGGAAGGGCGTTGACACCCAGTCACAAAACCAGAACTATCATGCATGACTCAAACAGCTGCAGATGAGAGTTTGAGTCGCAATAAAATTTATAGCATTTTGTTTGCACAACCATTAAATTTATTTTATTTTCCAATCTCATGTAAAGGGAGCAAAAAACTTTTTTTTTTTTGGAAGAAATAAATGGGATTATCGAGCGTAGCTTCTTTTGCATTTTTGACTTGAACATCCTTTTTTCATCTGTTTATCTTGCTGCATAAGGAACAGCTGAAGTTTCGTATTTTTTTCGGGGGAAGAATTTGCTTTCATATCAATTGATATTTCTATTTATTGTGTACTTTTTGGGTGCTTCTTGTGTGGAGTTAGAGTAGAGTTGGGGATGGATAGGTGGGACTTGACTAGAGTTGTTGGATTTTGGGAGAAAAATTCCTTATTTTGGTGGGAATACTTGAATTTTGAGGTCAATATTGAGTTTTAGAGTAGTATTCGGTACTTATGAAGACAATGATGACTAAACAATCACAAGGCAGTCCCTAGTAATCAGAAAATAGTCATAAACAAGCTCCAAGGTGGTCTATGTGAACTCAGCTTGATTATGAGCTTGTTAAATGCTTGAGAATTCTCAATATACACTGATATTTCAGCTTAAATTAGTCGAAGCACTCAATAACCCCTAGACACCTTCCTCATAAACTAGAATCCACTTCATCAACCGCCAATCCCTCCAAACCACTCCAAACTGTAATCTATAAATTCAACTCAATTTTTCCTTACCAAAATTCCTTCCCACGAATAAGAAAAGAAATAGAAAATCAAGAAAAAAAATTGTAAGTAATGTAATGTATGTTCGCATATATATTTTTAAGGAAGATTATCGCATGTATGTGAAGTGAAATGAAATAAATACATGATACACGTTATTTCCATTTTCGACTAAAATAACAAAACAGAAGTCTCTTTTTCGTCAAAAAAATAAGAAATTTTCATTCACAATACTAAGCATGTATGATGACGATGATGATGATTCTAAACGTCGTATGAGAAGAAACAAGCTGAATGGCAGATGATATGAGATTTTGAAATTGGAAAAAATTGGAGGGAGATGAATAAAATACCTTTGATTTTGCATCTGGGTTTCATATGTTATTTGAAATTATTGTATTATGTGTGTGTATGTGTGCATGAACTTGATGCTTCTCTTATTCACGAAGTGGTTGTTATTGTGAAGATTTTGCAGATAAGAATTGAATGAATTATTCAAGAAGAGCTTGATTTTGGTTGCGTGGGTATTCAAAGGGGTCATCAGCACCCTTTCAGGCTACTCTATAGATCATTTGCGATTCATGAACTCCATCAAGTGACCTTTAGGCTTGCTTACTTAATTATCCACTTAAAATGAAGTCTGTTACTTCCAAAAACTCAAATTTACATGACAACAAGCACAGCTCATCTCATTCGACCATCCAGACAAAATTCAATAAAATTCGTCTCTTTATATTCCAATCAAACTCAAAATTCCATTAAAATTTCAACCCCTTCAGCACCAAAACATACAAAAAAAAATCATCATCAACTTACAAATTTCTTCATTTAAATCTATCAACTCAAACTTTATAAGAAGTGCTAAAGAAGAGACGATGGAGATAAATAAATTTCAATCATATTCATCACGATTAATCCAATAAATCTTATCTATCCAACAGAATCTAAATTTAATAAGTTTTGAAATGAGAATCAGCATCAGCATCAGGTAAGTCATTCAACTGATTCATGTAAATTTTTTCATCTACAGAATAATAATCATAAAGTTTTCATTTCATCTCATAAAATTCATTCTTCTTGTTTGGGGGGATGTTTGGATGTGATGTCATACTTAGCTGGATGTACATCAACTTGCGATTAACTAGGTATTAAGGCATTACTAGGGATTGTCTTAATTAGGTTAATTGACAAGCATAAGCCAGCTATAGAGCTAGTTTCAGGTGTTATCTAGATCACAGTAGATCCTTACATCCAGTGAAGTAGGTGAGGAAGTATAAGACATATAAGCTTGATTTGGCATACTATACTGCATCCTCAAGTCTTTAAGACTGAAATAGCCCCAAAAAATCTCAAAAAATGATTAACATTACTTCCTACCAACCCCCATGTCATCTTCCATCTACAACAGTTTTATACTATTTTCTCGCTATTCTATTAGTTGCAACAACAATGTTAAGAGTATGTCAGCAACAGTATCAGCGAAAAAAAAAATAGGAAGGAAGCAGAGAGAAAAGAATAAAAAAATTTATTTCCATTCTTAGCCTCGCTGTTTTTAACAGAACAGAACAAAAAAATAAGACGCGACGATAGAAGAGCATTTACACAACACATATGGCATGTCAAAATGTATATAGCATGTGGATTTTTTCACGCGGATATAAATTCTATTTCGATTTCTTCGAGTTGAAATGTGGAAATGATGTTATTTTGGATGTTATTTTTTTTTTGTTCATTCTTTTCGTAGAAAACGACAACAATGTTGTATTTTACTGCTCGCATATTTTGCTTTTTTTGGATGTTAAATGGAGCGTGGGATGGGTGGATATACTCATTTTATACTTTTTTTTTCGCTTGTTCTTATAGTGTGGAAGAATTTTTGTTTGTTGCTGGGTGTTTTTGATGGAAATCTGATTTAATCGTATCAGTTGTCGGGGTTGGATGATTTGGGGGTGGGAAGTTAGGACTGGCTTGAATTTTGAAGCTATAGTTGGGGTTTACTAGACTTAGGGAAGAAGGTTGAGGGGTTGGATGCAAGCTTCAAGAATTTTGCATCATTTTGACTGAGTATGAAGATATCTGAGGCCTCAGCTCGAGTAGAAGGTCTAGTGGACCCTCAATCAATCAACTGTCCTCAACTCTGATGGGGACGGAACGCAAAGCTACATATCTCAATTTCTGAACTGGCAAAAGTAGAAATCTTTATTTTTGAGGCATAATATGATTCAGAATTGTCAGATTTAAAGACCATCCACAAGATACATCACATCCAGCCCTTCCAAAAAAACTCCCATCCCAATCTAAATTTTTAATCTCATTCAACAAAGTTTCGTTCAGCACAAGCAAAAAAAAGAGTGTTGAACAAATTCTGCAAAATAAGAAACTTCCATTATCATTATTGAGCATCTGCAGAATTCACAAGCTGTTACGATATTCATCTATTCTAATTATTAAAAAGCAATGTCTTACAGTCATTGATTTTCATTAAGAAATTTTTCCTTCTTATTGCATAAAAAATTCGACAAAGAATTTTATATTTTAATATTATGATTTACAAACTGCTCATTTATTTACTTATGTCGGAGATGCTAAAAAGAAGCTGTTTGTTGCTGCTTCTTTTAATTATTCGCTTGAAAAAGAATTAAGTCGATAAGGAAATTTTTCTTTATATTTAATACTGTAAAGAACTTTTTCCATAGTTTATGTACATACAAAGATGGATCGCATGATAAACAGCCAGAAAAACAAAGCAAGTGAGATTAATTCATCATCGAAAAGCAGCAACAGCAGCAGCTATAGGAAAATTGATGGTGAAAAGTTTTTGTTCATCAAAAAAAAAAAAGTTCATCAGATAAGCGTGACCTCCTACTCTTTTCGGCACCATCATCTTGTCTATACTTTTTTTGAGTTAAATACCTTAACAAATAAGAAGGCAAAGAAGGGGATTTTTTTAACGTCATAATGTGCTGTCGGACATACTTTGTGATTTTTGGGGGATGAAAATGTGCTTAGTATAGGAAAAGTTTGACTTTTGTCATAAAAAGTTGTGTCGTTAAAATTTTTTGAAGCTTAAACTTTCAATTCATGTCTATTACGGCTAGAGACGCAATCTGATCATCTCAAGGGAGCATAGACCCCCTAAATACACCCCTGAGTTCATGCCACCCAAAAATCTCTCAAACATCCATAAACTCAGACCAGAAAAGCTCTAAATACCATCAAAAAATTGATAACAACATTAAAATCCTTCAGAATAGCATGAATGAAATGAATTGAGTGTCGGTGGATGAGGAGGAGCAGGAAGAAGAATTTTGTGAATATAAAAATATATTTTTTGAAGTTTTCAACACAAAAGCGATCCTTTCTGTCTCCACAAACCCAATTCACCATACTATCTCATCCTTTTTTGCCTTCCATGTGTATTTACATTTAATAAAATAGCAATAAAATCAATGAATGTATCGAACGGAGTGGAGAGATGTAGACATTTACATTTATATAATAATAATACATTGCATATACAATAAATTTGAATGGATTTTATATGGAACATGAATGCATGCTTCTTTTTTTTGTAAGTTATAGATGGAAATGGATTTTATCCATGGGAAAATACAGTTCCGATTCTCTTTTGTTGTCAATTGGAAATTGGAAATTGATATGCATGCAATATTTATATCTATGATAAGAATAAAGAAGTGACTTGTGGGAGTTCAGAATGGCAAATGCTCAATGAAGCTTGCAGTGTGTTGGATGGCTATATTCCTAATTCAAAGCCATCGTTCATGGCTGATTCAAGGTTTTGTCAGAAAGCGACGTAAAAAAATTCATTAAATTATCAACGCCTGCATTTAATTTTAATCAAACAAACAAGTCTATTAATAAACCCAGCACAAAATATGCTGACAAAATATAAAAATATACTCAAAATACTCATAAACAAGGACATTCCTTAGCTACTATTTTTGTTCCTCTTCACAACAGGCCTACACACAAAAATATTTTATTCGTTATCATCAAGAAAATACCGATGAGTCATCCACTGTTGGAAGAACGGCATGAGTAATCTATTTAGTAACCTTTCGCACGCCAACTGTCAAGTGTTAATTTTTTACGTCATTAAACAATTTTTGGTCTATTTTTGAGTTTAATTGGCAAATTTAGGCAGTTTGTTGAGGAATTTTTCAACTTTAATTTAGTCGGCTAGAAAATTGTTGATTCAAAGAGGTACTTGAGACTTAATAAGGCATAAAAATGTCAATTTTCTCATTTTTCACATTAATTGATTTGCAATTTCTAGTAAAATTGACAATTGAGGGCGCATACCTCAAAATATTGAGCATTTGATAACAAAAGTCACAAAAAAAAATCATGTCAGCACACGTAGACATAAAAGTATAAATTTTCTCGATTTCTCGTCATCTTCTTCATCAACATCATAAAGATAAGCAGAGACATACATGCCACTGCCTTTAATAAAAATCAATAAATTGCCCAACATTTCAAAAACCTATTGAAATATAAATGAGAAAAAATGGGGTTGGATGAGATGAAAATTGAATAAACGAAAATATTTGATGGAAAAATGTTATTTAAACTGCGGAAGTGACGATGTATGAAGGGATAAATTGGATAGTTGGGTGGTCGATTATTGAATTTTTGGTGTGTAATTTAGTAAATTTGTTATTTTATTAGGTGATTGAGGTAGTGATGTGTGTGCTGAGGAGATGTGTAGTGGGTTAGGCGGTCTTTAGGTGTGTTTTGAGGTTAAGAAGCTTGTAATGCATTTTTAAATGACAAGGAAGTCTTTTTTCTTAAATTTCTCGGCTGTTTGAGGTGTTTTTTGATCTGGAAGGATAAAATATCTTTCCCAACGACAAGGAAGTCTTCTATAGTCGCTATACCATCTCCTAAAATTCATATCCTCACATATTCACAGCTATGCATGACATACAACCAAATAAAGTGATTTTAAAGGAATTTCCTCAATTCTTATGACCTCATACCCTCAAAATATTCAATTCAAATCCACCCCAAATTGGTATCCAAAAATAAATCTATGCCGAAAAAACCCTCCATCCATAAAATCTACACAATTATTGCCTTAAATTAAATCACAAATTAACAAAATGTTTGTCTTTACTTAAAAAAAAAAAAAACTTCTTCTAAGCTATAGCTGAAAAATTATTCGTGATGAAAATATCGTTGAGGCATTAATGAGGAATTCTGAAAACTTAGGTGAGATTTTATGATACACGTGGAGGACTTTTAATTAGATTTCTTTCTTTCCCTGAGTTGGGTCTATCGAGCTTGAACATTTATAGCATTTTTTTTAAATAATAAAATATTTACATTTTCACTTTAAAAAATAGAACTTTCAAGTCAGTCAGTCTTCTTCAACCCCATCAATCTCATTCAATCTTCTTCTACTTAATAAATTTTTCTCATTTTCTGATGTTTCGCACGCACGAAAAAAAAGTAATTTTCAATCAAAATCTGTTAAGCCTTAAAAAAAAATTTTCATCCCCTTGTGACCTTGGAGATTTTTCAATTTCTATCGTGCATGTCTACAATGATAGCTTCGTTCATGTCTCAGCTACGTCAAATCTGATTTAAAGCTTTAAAAGTCGTCCCTAAATAAATATTAAAGCCTCACCAAAAATAAGGCACAAATCAACCCCCCCAGCATAAAAAAAATGATAAGCAGCTTCTGATTATTTTTTTTCGGATGAAAATTGAAATTTGGAATTGCCATCTAGCGAAATTATTTTATCAATGATACGTCAGTGTACGTATTTATTTTTTTTTTCTTAAAGCATGACACACCATTTTGGGCTTGACTTTTGGAGGAAATGGAAATAAAAGAAATGAGAAATTGCGAGAATTTTTGATGAAATTGAAAGGAAGGAAATGTTTTGAATTCCGAATGTTATGGGATGTGTAGCTGGAATTGGGGGATGGAGCTCAACATAAGGTAGGATTGGAAGGTGGAAATTTTCCGTCCAAGGCTAAATTATACCTTGGATTGGACCCAGCGACAATATAAACCATATATGGGAACTCTCACTGATCCTGACTACCCTTATCCACATCAACCCCTCAAAAACAAATTCTCAATCTTCCCATCCCTTTCCTAAACCCCTCTACATCCGCGACAATACATAATAGCATTCAATTATTCAAATCTGCTAAGCGCAAAAGTCTCAAAACTTGAATAATTCCTGCTCAATAAGAGAATGAAGAGACACAGAGAATGAAGGAGAAATTAGCATAATCTTGAAGCATTTTTTATCGTCCGAAATTTTTCCTTCCTTCATAAATTCCGCTATCATTCTTCTTCTACCTCCGATTATTTTTCCCACGCTTTTTTCATGCAGCCTTGCGAGGGAGAACCAAAAAAAAGTTGAAATTTTTTGTAATAAAGAATAAAAAAAAAAAAGTTTCTCAATGAAGATGGAAAAAGGGAAATTTCGACATTTTTTTTTGATGAAGCCGAAAGGTAGTCAAGTGGATTTTCTTACTTTAAACTTTACGGGGCTTGTTATGGATGTTAATTAAAATTAATTTGAGAATTTTTTTTTTTACTTTCTTGAGTTATGATATCGGAGGCAATTTTTGGCCGTTCGTTAAATTAAGAAATTAATTAAATTTTATGCAAGGATCGTGTGGCAATGAAAGGTGATTTTTGGATGAATAATTAAAGATTGCGGTAGGCTGAATGAGGAAATTAGAGAGAATTTAATGAAAATTTTAGGGTGAAAGTCTTAATTGGAAATTTTTTGTTACAATTTATACGGTGAGAAGCTTCTGAGAAGGTTCAATGGACTAAATTCTATCGAACTAGAAGGAAGGCTTAAGAATTGTGTGGGAAAATTAAGGAAATATTTAAAAATTTATGAAATCTTCAGGCATGAATTAAATTCCTTTATTTTTAGGCATTCTCATAGATTTTCCATCAAAAAATCAAATTCTAAGACTTAATCCTTCATTACACATCATGTATAGACTCTAGCAGCTTCATACCCCCATCTTCCACCCCACCCCATCCTCACATCACCAACAAACTTCAATTGGAACGCTAAAAAGCAATTTAATGTATATTTGTGAGGATATTTGATTATAAATAATTT
Source organism: Chironomus tepperi (assembly GCF_022539635.2). Lineage (NCBI taxonomy): Eukaryota > Metazoa > Arthropoda > Insecta > Diptera > Chironomidae > Chironomus > Chironomus tepperi. The sequence continues at coordinate 400,811 of NW_027226552.1, read as the reverse complement.
TTTTCATCTCCATTTCGTTCCTCGCTCCCCTCCTCGTTCCTCTCGTGCAGTCAAAAGCTTTTAAAAAGCAATTTGGCTTTGCTGCTTCTTGACTTTTCTTTTTATTCCATTTTTCGATTCGTTTTTCTTTTTGACTTCAGCTAACAAACTTAAAATAAAAAATTTGAATTGCGATAAAAAGAGTTTTGAATATATGAATTTTTATTTTTATTTTGTGTGTAAAAGGAAGTCGTGAATGGAAAATTTGGACAGGGTTGGAAAGGGTTTGGATCGGACAGTTGTCTGGTGAAAATTGTTGATGATTAGAGCAAAAACAGTGATTAGTAGAAGGATTTAGGGACAGAAACCTGATAAATTGCTTAATTATAGCCTATTAAGCACTGTGGATCAATAGGAATCAGTCATTAAAGCTATAAGCTACTCTGAACAGATTCACGAATTGTCATTCAATAAATTCCCCACCCAAGATACTCAATGATGCATCTAGACCTATAAACACTCTCAAGAGACTCTTTAGACATTAGAAATCAACCATATCCCCGCTCTGCCTATCCCAACAAAGTCAAACCCAAACCATTCCTGCAACTTCACACATTTACATAAAACGGAAATCCAAATATGTATCCGTAGTCAAAAAAAGGTATTCGGACAAGAAGCTTTAGTTGAATAATTTTTCAATACATTGAATTTCAATATTAAGCAGTCAAAGTCGATGACAGGTGTCTATTGTGTATAGAGGATCAAATCAGTCTATAGAAGATTTTTGTATAAAAAAGAAAAAAATCGGATATGGGAAGTGATTTATGTAGAAAAGGTGTCTACAGGGATTCAATGATTTTTTCTTGATATTAAGGTTTTAGAATAGGAAATTGAGATGTGAATATTCATGCTGGATTGATTTTTTTTTCTCAAATGGTATCATGTTGTGTTTGGTGATATTGAAATTTATTGATACATGCTGACTTATTTTGGATCAAAAGATTTCTTGCCAGACAGAATTTTTCATTTATCTGATAAGAAGGAACTGAATTTGATAATTTTTTAAAGGTCAAATGAGGCAACAGTCGAGTGGGTTTTTCCCATGACTGCAATACAGCCAGTTCTATGGCTTGAAATATTTTTAGAATAAAAATCAATAAAAATTGTCTTAAAAACCCACAAAAATTTAAATCTACTTCCATCATCCTCACAAACTCATTTCCTTATCAGCCAAAAAGGTTCAAGCTACTCTCAAGCATTAACGAAAAAAGAAATCCATTTGACGCTTCCGTCATGAGAAAAAACGAGAGAGAGAATGAGGAAGAAAAGTTTTGTAAATGAGGAAATTTTCGTCATCATTTCCCTCAAAATAGACTCAATTGTCGCTTCCTCTGACGTTAAAGTCGTCTCTATGAGTTTAGTCGCGATGTTAAAGGGGTCGTTCACATGTTACGTGATGTTCTTAAGGGATAGAAGGACGGAGACTACCGAGGAATAAATTTCGTTGTATCTCAAGCAATTAAGGACGATGGAGGGATGCTGGTCGATTAAGACGTAATAAGGGGACGATCCCCAAGATGAAAATTGAAATTTTATGGATGTACAAGTGATTTGGATGAGCTTTAAGACATTGTGACTGTTTGAGAGAATTTTGATATCATCTGATCTTAGCACTTAACCTGAAAATGTGAAAATGCAGAAATTGGCACCAAAAAGCATTTAAATTCCAATTGTTCTCAGACAGCCACTCCTCCTCCGAATCAAATAACAGGAAAAGACTTTGCCAGCCAATTGTATATTCAAGTCCTCCTTATCATTACATTTTCTAATATTCCACAACATCATAACATCTTCTCATTTCACTGAATAAAAGGTAAACGTCCTCAAAAAAAAAAAGTATATATAATAAAAATAGAGAAGTTCACTTGACGCTGTAGCTTGTTGTTGCTTCCATCGCATCACACTCGACGGATTTTTTAATTCAAAAAAAAGTTCAATAAAATTTCTTCCTTTTTAATATTTTGATTGGATTTTCTTCTTCACTTCTGCTCACTTCCTTTCAAATAATTTCTTTTCTTTTGCCATCTCCCACCAACCCCAAGTCACTCTCAAAATAAACTTTCATGATTGTGACTTTTAAGATGCAATGATAGCAAGGAAGAAAAAATATAAAATAATTTATTGAAAGTTTATCATTTTAAAAACATTAAAAAATTTTATCATGTTGTGACTTGAAATGTTTTCTTTTAATTTAAAAGTTTGACGTCTTCATTGCTTGATTTTTTTTAGCTATATATTTGTGTGGGTCTGGTGAGCTTTAGAATTTTTTTTAAAAAAGATATTAAAACATGAAACGTTGCTCATTTTCTGCATTTTGAGTTTGTTTTTCGCTTGATTTAAGGGAAATTTAATTTGTTTTTTTATTTTATGAGATGAGTTTAAGGTGCTTAAAGTCGAGTTTAATGGGTATTTGGGGATCATTTGAGGTAGAGACGTCTGAAGAATGGCTGAAGAGATACTGATTAAGGACTGAATCTTGGATGGCTTGATGTAAGGCATTACTAGGCCATATTAGCTAGATGCAAGGCCTTGCTATCTGTTTCCATAATCTAAAATGCTTTTAAGGATGTAAAGTTGTAGTTTTAGGGCTTAATCAAGCGTTTCAGAGTCTCTGCCTCATAATAAAGCGAGAAATGCCTTCAATCCTGGTTTAGGATGATGCCACACCTCATAAAGTGCTTTACTTAAGCCATACTAGTGGTTAACCTAGATGATCCCTTAACAACACCAGAGAAGCCGACTTCAGATCAACAGCATCATCAAAAAACCCTCACAAAACTTCCCACATCTACCTCCGTTCACTAAACTCTCAAAATTGATATTTCAATAAACAAAACACTCGTTCACAAAGTTCATCATAAGTACCATAATTAATCCATAATTTGCTTCCTTAAGAATTTATTTTCACATAAATAAATCACTCAATGTGCAATTTTTTTTTGTTACCATTCTCTCCAGCAACACCCACACAGACGGTTATCTATCATAAAAATGAATCAACTTTGCAACTGTTTTTGTGCATCTTTCCGTAAAAAAAAACTTTTATTGCACAAACAAAACGGAGCTCAACGTCCGATGAACGATTATAGTAAAGATACACATAAAGAAGCAATTTAAAGCTATAAATTTTACTCAAACATTCATGGTAAAGTGAACTGAGGAGTTTTTTTCCTCTTCGCTGTTTAAAAGAAGCAGAATGAAAAAAAACATAAAAGTCTCACTTTACGTGAAGGGGAAGAAAAAGGCGACAGAATTTACATTATAAAGTGCAAATCTAATAAATTAAACTTTCTCTCTCGTTTACACGAAATGATTTTACATCCTTGCTTGGTGCTTTATGTTATTAGTTCTGTTAGTTATGGATGCATAATGCACAAAATGTCTTATTTTATTGGAGGTAATTGGGTGGGTGGGTCGTTATTTTCGTGAATGTTCAACGTCAACCACCCTGAGGGTGGGATTCGGGATGATGTGGATGGATTTTGGTAGTTTTGAATACAATTTAGTTATTTTGGTTAAGATTTAGTCATTTGAGACAAGATTTAGTCCTCTAGGTTAACATGTGACCTTTTAAGACAAGATTTGGGCATCTAGGTTGAGATTAGATTGTCATGGATAATATTTGAGCATCTAGGCTAAGATTTCATCTTCTAGGACTAGATTTAGTCATCTAGGTTTAAATTTGATCATCTAGGACACAATTTAGTAATTTTAAATCATCACAAACAAGCCATACTCAACAAAATATCAATTTCGAACTCTTCAACCCATTTAATAAATTTTCCCAGCATCATAAAGTAATTTTCCATTCATAAAGCTGCATCCTTTGATACACCCACGAAACTCAATCCGCTTTTCACACCTCACAGTATCAAATGTTCAATTCGCGAGTTTACAAAAATTAAATTTTCATCTTTCTTCTTCCCACATCTCAATTGCTAGTGAATTCGAAATATTATACATCAGTAATGAAGGTGATGATGGAAAATTTGGTGCTTGTTCTGTTGCTGGAGAAAAAAGCGCTGCGGGTAAAAATTTACACCTTTTTGTGGAAACAAGCGCTTATTTTTATGTACATAATTTTTCATCAGCATAGCCAAAAGAAAGCTCCACTTACACTTTCTTTTTTTCTTGGTCGGAACCTTTTTCATTAATAATTTTCCACTTCAGCTTTTCCACATTTTTCACAATTGACAGAGAATACACAATACACAAAAAAAAGTATATAAAATATTATTATTTCTGTTTCTGCTGATGATCTCAATCTGCTCGATATTTTATTATTGTTTCTTTTTTCCTGGATTTATAAATGTTATCTGTTGTAGACGGTTTATAGAAAAATGCTTAGTTTATCAGAAATGATTCTTTTATCGTGTGTGTAAGAGTTTCGGGGCTGGTTGAGGGATGGACTATGAGTCAGGAGCTGTAAACTCCTTTATAGTGTCTATATCGACCCATTTGAAGGCCTTAACTGTCTATTATGTGATATTAAGTTCATATAAGTAAGTCAAACCCAAATAATCTCCATTAACTCACAAACAACCTCAATTTCCCACATAATCTACAACCCTGACTCGCACACCATAACCCACCGCGTTCAAGCAAGCAAAAAATATAAGAATAGATACAGCAGAATAATGCGAAAGCATTGAACAATTTATTTTGCCATTGGAAATCGTTAATATCGCCTTTTTTTCCTTCCTATCTTCTTCTTTTAATATCGCTTGCACAGAAAAAAAAAATGAAAATTTGAAGAAGGAACATGATGGAGGAAATTTAACGAAGCATGAAATTAAAGTGTTTATATTTATTGAGACAATATCTCTCATGTCTCTCAACATTTTTATTTTCTTTGTTTCAGTCGTTAATGGTCAAATGAATTTTAAATTATATGTCTATATATTCAGAACACTTTTTGCTTGTTATCGATATTCAGTATTATATGGGTGGGTGTCTGGTTACTGTCTCGAAAATATCTGATTTGACAGAAACTGTGCTGGCTGTTTATTTTTATGGCGACGATGTGGAAGTTGCTGAGTGTTGGAAGGGTATTGGGTCGTGATAATTGTAGGATATGACTCAATATTGCTGGATATATTCAGAATCTATTAATATACCAAGTTAGAATTGATGATAAAGGCTCGATATGATTGGTATACCTCTACAGCTGTCTAGACTCACAGAACACTAGAATAATAGATAAACAACCTCCAAAAATCACAGCTGTTCCACCAAAAACAACCCAAAATCCTAATCTAATTCCTCCAATTCTGTGCTTAACTCAATAAATCTCAAACACCCACTCAAGAAGTCAAAATCTTAATTCACCATTTACATGCATGACCCGAATCGAAAATGAAATTTCCAACAATTTAACATTAAATTTATTTCATCTCAATGACACCCAAACATCCGCAGACATCATCAACAACATGGGAGAGAAAAAATGTTAAATTAATTAATGACGGTTTCATCGGTCAAATTGGCGTGACAAAAAAGCTTGAAAAGCTTTTTTCCGCATGGCTCAAAAATGGAGCTGATTAAATTTTATTATTCAGCACTGGTTAGACAGACGAAACAGACAGTTCATCAGACCATCTGTAAATATCGTTTCTGGCGAATTTTATTTAAGGAAAAATTTCTTTTTTTTGTTGTCTAAATGTGAAAAATTCTCACAAAAATAAGAAGAACTTAAAAAAAGTTTTGCGCTCGAAAAACTTAAATTGCTTATTTTTTTTCGACAATAATTGCAATTTGTAGTCGCATAGAAGAACCGAGGGTGTTAAAAAATTTTTCATAATTACTCACCTTAACTTCAATTGAATTTATTCGTGCTTTCGGCAAAATATTGTACAATGAAAAGTCCAATCGGCGAGAGAAAATACCATTTGAGCCACATGTTGTGCTGTAATGAGAGAAAATGGAAATTTATGGGGGTTAGTTAGAGTTTGTTAAGTAAAAAAGTGTAAAAAATGTTCAAAAAGTTGTGGAATTAATGTTTTTAAAATTGAGGAAATTTCAAAATATTCAGGAACAGTCTAAAGTCCCAAAATCCTTCTTCAAAGCTTCCATTCATCCCAATCTCTTAAAATGCTTCCCATATACTGCATAAAATCATTTCATCCTCTCCAATCTTTTGTTGTTTACCATTCAAACTGAACACAATACAAAGAACAAAAAAAGAACTTTTCAGAAGCTCTAGCAAGTCACTTCAAAAAAAAAATCATTTTCAATTCCGTATTCAGTGTTATTTATGCTTCAGCTTTTTGATTAACATTCACTGAGCCATCAGCTAAATTCATAAATGATGAGAAATCTTATTTATCTCATCATCTGATGCGAATATAATCATCAACATTATTATCATAATCATTGAATTGGTTTCATTTAGGTTTGCATTAAGGAAGATGGATAATGCTTGAGTGAATCAGGGGGTATTGGGGGGTCTTATTGAATGTCTTGAGTCGATGTTTTTGTTGAAATTAGCAAACAGTTGCTAATGCAATTAAATGAGTGATTTCCAGTTGACATCACTTATGAATGACCCCAAGGATGAACAATTTCATCACAATTACCCAGAATAACTTCTAAAAGTCCAATAAAAGCTGTTATCAGCTACAAATTTCCAAATTAATCAACAACCCTGTATACTCTCCTCCTACACCTCCCCATCCCATCCCCAGGACCAAAAAACTTTCCAAAATTATCAACAAAACAAGAATTTATCATCCCATCACAAAAATACTTCTCATAGGCAGCGACATCCTGTCGAAAACTTTTCATTAAGCATTTAACAAAAAAATTATTATTATTTTTTCATTTCAAGCCAAAAAAATTCCCATCCAACAAAATAAATATTTACATTTCACTCTGTTGCTGCTGCCTATTTTCTTATGCTGTCTCCATTAACTCCATTAATTCAACTATTTTCATCTCTGTCGACATCCAAAATAGCGATACATTGAAGTAGTTATTGTGGGATGATAATAACAACATAGAGACTTTATATTATTTATTCACTTATTTACATTCGTATTTTTATTGCCATTGGGCCATGTCTAATATGATACATACATGACAAGAAGTTTCTTGAAAAAATATGAAAAAGAGATTGGGGGGAGGAATTGAGGAATAAGAAACCGGAAAAAATAAGCCAATATTTTAGGCATATTTATGTGAATGACCTAAATCTTAATGACATTGATATGAAAGTGAATGTGATAAGGAATAAGAAGAAGAAAAAAACGGCAAAATAATATCAATAAAAGAGCTCACATTGTGTGTATTATTTGTGCATGTTTATGATAATGGATATCGTGTGTTTGTCATTTCCAATTCGAACAATCATTGCTGCTGTGTCTATTTTTCTTATGTGTGTGGTTTTATTGAATTGAAGTAAGATATGATGGATTGTTTTTTGGGGATTGATAGCTAGAAGGGGGTCTGCATATGAGGTAAGGGTGCATGAAATGCATTAAGAAGGTCAAGGTGATCAGAATGATGAATTCAGAATCCTCAAAAATTGGTATTACATCTTAGAAGTCCTGAAGGTCTTCAGCAGTACTATGAAGCAGAGACTTAGCCAGAAGGAGGGACATTCCTACTTTGAAGGCTGCCTGTGCCATTTCTAGCATAAAAAGCACCCAAATAATCATCAAAAATCAGCATAAATTCAAAATATCTGTATTTGAACCAATGAGCCATCCTGGGAGCCAAATCATGCTTAGACGACAGAAAATCGTTGATATCCATCCCAAAAAATCCAAACAACCATCAAAAATCATCATTAAACTCCCAAAACTATTATCTCATCTAAAACTATCAGTAAACTTTTCATTAATTCATGTATCGTCCTCAACATCCGATTTTTCATACATTTCCTCTATTTTCACATTTTCCTGTCATAATTTCCAAACTTCCAAACGATTCACAAATCTCCCATAATCCCCCAACTCATATAGACATTGTCAATGCATATTCCCTCGATATTAATCAAAACTATATAAAATTTTTCATGCATGCACTAAAAAAATAAGTTTTTTTTTGAGCATATTTACTCTGCATACAATTTCCTGAATTATCATTAAAATGTGATGTGCTAGAAAAAAATAGGAAGGTAGTATCAGCTCGAGAAAACTCTCACATATGCATACATTATGAAAATGGTAAACAAAGCATGCAATTCACATCACATTGACTTTTAATCCAATTTTAGTGCATCGTACAATGTTGTTGGATTTTCTATACTTATTTTTCAGCATTGTAAGAGATATACACAAAGTTTTTTATGTGCACAATTTTATTACTCCTCGAGTTATTATGTGTTCCTGCTTATTGCTGTTGCTAATACTGCAGGCAGGGTTTGAGAATGTCTTTTTTGTCGTGTGTTTTTGACTTTTGTCAACTTTTTGGAAGTTTTTAATGGTTGTAAGAGGATGAGAAGTGCCTGACGGGTAGGATTTGATGAGAGTTTTGTGCTTTTGAGGAAGTTGGAATGGAGAACAGTCGGATATGCTGCATATTTAAAGGAAAAGATGTAAATTTTTGAAACAATCAGATTCTGGCTTGGTTGAATTTAGGAAGTTGAGAATGAAGCTTTAAATCCAATTCGTACCTTAATAAACTATACCAAATGAGCTTCCCAAACCCTGCAGCAATCCCCTCCCCTTCATCTCACTTTATTTAAAAAGTAAACTTTATTTTCCGTTGTTGTGATCCACTTGAGTACGTAAAATATTTCACCTTGTAATAGAAACTTTTTTATAAGAATGTTTACCTTTTTTTGTATTTCATTACTTTAAATTTATTTCCTCACAATATGCAAAGCATGTAGAATGAGGTGCATCATGTACTCGAGTCGGTGGAATTAAGAATTTATTTTTAATTATGGAAAATGCAAATGAGAATTAGAAAGTAGTTGGAAAGGGGATTTTTTGGGAGGATCTGGGTATGGTTGAAATGGGTTGTTGAGGAAGGAAGCGCACTAGGATGCAGTTAGGAATTTTTTAAATTTTTCATGGGTTTTTTTCTCATTTCTTTGTCTTTGTCCTTAATAGCGCATTTAATTTCATAAAAATAGACCGAAATCACCTGCCAAGATGCCTTTACACCATTGCACATGAGACTAAATTGCACTGCTCGACATCAGTTCCCATAAACCATCACCACCCCGAAAAAAATCACCGAAAAATCTCACAAATTTTACTACAAAAAATAGTTAGCGACTCCATAAATTTTCCCATCACAAAAGTTGTTATGAAAAATAGCAGACAATAAGATTTTCACTAGCAAGTGCTCATTACTTCTACTTAAACATCCCCGGTGCTTGAAAAAAGATGTTGAAATTTTGCGATGATTTGTTTTCATAGTTAGTGAAAATTTACGATTATTTTTATAGCTTGCTTATGAATATTATTTCTACTTATTCTTTCGCTAAAATTGTCCCATGGGGTAATTTAACTGTTCACTGCTTGCCATTTTCTGTGCTTCTTCTTATTTTTATTCCTTTCTCTTGATTTTCTCGTCCATCATTCATGGTTGAGAGAGAGAGAAAAGTAAACTTTCAAAGAATAAATTTTCTATGCAAGCGAAAAATTGTTTATGGACATGAAAGGAAACAGAAATAGAAAAAAGAGAGATGGTGATGATGGTGATGATAAAAGTAAATTGCTGTATAGTCGTGTTTTATGGGGGAGAGACACTTGGGAAAGAATTGAAAAATTGCAAATTTTGAATCAATTTTTAAGAATTTTCTTTTTTACAAATTTTGACATTTTAAATTTTTTGAATTTTTGAATTTTTAAAACTAAATTTTCTAATTAAAAATTTTTGAAAAATTCAAATTTTTCAAATTTTTAAATCTTAAAAATTCAAATTTAATAAATAATTTTACATAAATTCCTTACAAGGAACAACGTGCATATTTACAACCCATTATTCAACTTTTTTTATTAAATAAATTCCTTCATTAATTCACAATTAAATTTATTGCACATTTTTGCAATACATACGCTGTACTGTGTATTCTGTACAGTGTGTTTGTGTATTTATTTGAAGTAATTTTGCATTAATTTTATGTTCATGATTTCATTTCATAAAGTGTTATTAAAATATTCAAGGAATTCTTTTTTTCACAATATTCAGTCATCTATGAACTCATTTTGTGTGTGTTCTTGGTCGTGTGATACAATGTAATGAATATTATTTGCAGATGTCTAGCGCTGGATGGATGAGTCTGGGTTGTTTTAGATTTATTGCTAATTTTAGAATTTTTTGGTGATTTTTTCCAAAATTTGAGGATTTTTATATGGAATTAATTGATAAGGACACCAATTCCCCATCCCAACATGTCCATTATTATCAGCATAATTAATTCACAGCCATAACTTCCTAATGCACCCAGCAATCGCCCACATCTGACAAAACAACACTCATCCATGCAAAAATCCAATAATCACACACATATTCACATAACATCAAACCCCAAACTCATCTAAATCGATAGACAGAGACAAAATTTCAATTATCTATAAATATCCATCAGCACATGCACAAATATATAAAATGAGAGATATGCACATAATGTGAATGATACGATTAATTAAAATCCCTTTTAACACAAATTCATTGTGATAGAGAATGAATCTTTAAAGCTCGTTAAGCACATCGGAAAGTATCAGATGTGACATTTTGAGAACAATGAAACAATTTTTTTTTTTTTCACATAGTGCAGCAACAGTGAAGAACAATTAAGTGCAGTGAGGATATAAAATGGAATTGTTATGCATTGGGGGTGTTTATGGATGCGGGGGGTCTGATGCAGTGTTGTCCAGGGTGTGAGTCACTGCACAACTTAGTTGTGAGCTTCTTGATGCTGCTTACATGTGGCATGGCACACAGTTTGGGCAGCACTGGTCTAATTTGAAGAATTCGTCAAAATTTCAATTTTTTGATGTATTACATGAGGAAGTCCAGAACCTCACCCTCATTACCCCCCAATTTTCCACCTCACTTCCTCAAAATTCCCACAAGAGCAAGCACGTCTCACTGAACTTTTGCACTACTTCTAATGCATATATAATTAATTGTATTAAGCTCATTAGATCACACTGACTGAAGATTATTGCAATATGACCGAAATGAGTTCAGCTGACAATAATTGACTACAACTGAAGATGATTATGGATGAGACCATTTATGAATCTATTGTTTGAAGGTCAATTGAGGTCGCATTAATAATGAATTAAATTGAATTTTTCATTATCATTAAAGTTCATTGGTGCGTTTCTTATGAGCGGTGGATCGCATGTTGAGTAAAATTTGCATGTCAATATCCTTTAACTCAAATAGCTTTTAACTCAATGAAGCATAAATAGAATGGAGGACTATGAGTTTTTTTTCCCTCATTTAATGGATTTATTTGCTTTCATTTTATCTTCTTGTTGGAGAATATTTTTTAAGTAAGGCGAAAGAAAAGTTGTCGCTGTGTATTTTTCGGTGTCTGGCTGGATTTTTGGAGAGTATGAGGACTTTGGGTGATTTAAGGAGGTGACTGTGGACACTTTATACGAGATTCTTGAATATTTTAACATTCTAGACCTATTCATATAGTCAAAAGTCAGGCTATACATGTCAAGATCCCTTATCACATCCCCCAACATCGCACAATACACCAAACCAGCATCCCAACTTATCAGTCCATCCTTTAAGTAAAAGTAAAAGAAAAAGGAAAGTAAATTAAGCACTCGAAAGTCTCAATGGTATTGATATAAAGCAATTCAGCTTTTTATTCTCTATTTCTTTTGAATTTCTCGATGTCTCTCTTGTGATGTGTATAAATACAAAACGTACAGACGATTTCAATACAGATCGTAGGGAAAAAAAGGGCAAAGCAAATAGTGTCAAACGTTCTTTAAATGAGAAAATTTATTTTTTTCTATCTTTGCTTACACAAAAAAATATTCGAGAGAGCTTTTACACACACAAAAAAAGAAGGGATGATGAGGAAAGGAAAAGGAAAAAAAAAACGTAAACGTTATTTATTTTTTATTCAATTTTCATTTCCTTTGTATCTATTCCGACAGCCGGCAGTCTATTTTTCTTGTGTGTGTCGTCTACGAGAGTCGACACTAAATTGGAGAGATAAAAAGGACATTTTTTAAATGTTCGAAGACTGTTGCTGGCATTTGAATGTGAAAGAGATAAGTATTGAAGGTTGAATTAGTAGCTTTAAGATTTTTTTTGTTTTTTTGGGGAAGTTTGTTTAAGGTTTGGATTTCTACTGAGATTTTTTGATGAATTTGGGGGGTGTAGATGTGATATGGAGTCGATACGGTGTAATTACAATTAGCCCTATAACTCAACAATATGGCTTATACAGACTAAGTACTAGCAACTCTCCATACTACCCAATATTAAAGCCATTCAATCCCTCAATCCACAATTTAACCTCAATTTAATGCATTATCCTTCAAAAAATTCATTAAATTTTTATGAAATTTATACAAATTCCCACCTGCCTTGAAGCAGATTACTTTAAAAAGTATGCAACAAAAATTTGTTGCTTTAACTCTTGTTTTTGTGCAAATTTTAATTCGACATGAGCACATGAAAATTAAATTATCCAAAAATTAATAAAAACAGCCGTATACAAAATTGAATATTTACATGCCTTATTAAAACAGCTCAGAAGTTCACGACAAACAATTTTGGATGTGTAGAAGACAAAACAAGAATTTTTCTAAATTTAAATTTTAGGGCAAAAATTAAGGGTGGCTTGGTGATGTCGTGGTAATGACAAACAGTTCCGAATAGCGACATAGGCATCCTCACAACTAGTCATGCATAAACCTAGTCATTCTACAATAAACCTCAACATAATCTTCAACCTCACAAGTTAATGACCCCTGTAAAGCTCCATAAAAATCAGCACCATAATCAACTTTAATATCAAAGCTGAATTCATCATCAACTGATTGATAATAGTCTGTAATGGTAAAAATGCGAACTGTTGATGAAAAAAAAGAAGCTTCAATCTGATAAGAATTGATTGAGAAACAAGACAGAATTGAATATAAGGTGGGAGACAGTGTAGCATCTGCTACAATTCAACAAATCCATTTGCTGAACTAGCAATAAAAGACATTTTTACAAGCTTCAACAAAAGGGGAGAGACCATTCGCCAAGAGATATAAGTATCTAAGTATCAATTCCATTGCAATCTACGTCATGTCACCGAATAAGAAAAAAATTTCTATTTCTATAACTTTTTTTGTGTTTTTCACTTCTTATTCCTATGAAAAAGAAGTTAAATAAGAAGAGGTAGCAGCATAAAGAGTAAGGAATTCAACCATAAACGATTTCGTTTCCCAACAATTGTCTGATTTATATACACAATTTAATTCTTTCTCATTTCATTTCGTCGATGCACACACAAGAGTTGGTGATGTGATATTGTTGGACGTAGTGAGTCAAAAGGGAAAAAGGATATAAAAAGAAGCCCCGGCAACACGACATGCTGCTTGTGGAAATTCTTTTTTTTTTTGCTTTGCTTTTCCTCTCGATTGAATGGATTCTCTTGACCCGTGATGGTCTTCCTTTGAAAGCGATTCTCAGTTTTTTTTTACAAAGCAATTATCATTTTTAAAATGGCTTTTGTTGTGGATGGAGATGGAACAAAAGAGAAGAGCTTTTTAATTTCGTTGACTTGATGGGAATAAAGTGCATTTTGGGAAGTTACCCGAAAAAAGCATTTACAACTAGCAATTCCCAAACTATTCACATAGAACTAAGAGTATCCATGTTCAAACGAGGATCAAGCTTTCATATCAATTTCCAACTTTCTCTTTGTTTCAAACAAAATTTTTTTTTGTTCTTCATTTCCTTCCCATTCTCTCCTATTCTTCTTGTTCCGGACTGACAAGAAGATAACTTTATATAGAGTAGGAAAAGTTGATGCAATTTGAAAGCATGGAAAAAAGAGACACAAAGTTTATTGACCATTTAAAACTAGTATGAAGCATAAGAAGTGGTTTTGACAGAGGTGTGGCTAGCAGAGGTTGGAGTTGACTTGGGTTTTGGATTGGTAAGGTCAACTTTACTCCATATAATATTCGGCAGCCAGTCAATAGTGAATTGAGATAAGGTTGAAATGGGACTAGTCTCGTTCTAGACGGAATTGACGCCTTAAGAACCCATATCAGCAAGTAGCAAGTGTTTAAGGATGGTAGCTTAGTAGACCAACGCAAGAATGTGAGTTTGGTACATGGTGGAGTTGAGCAATGCTCATTGTCAGTTAAAGACATGCTGAAGAACAAACAGTCGATCTTAAACACCAAATTGAGGTGCCTACCCTATTTCCACCCACCATTCTCACTTTGAGACACCAATAAGCATCTTTTGAGATGGGACAAAATTGATCATTTAAAAAAAATTACATTGACAATCAATGTATATAATAAAGAATTGATCTTCAGACGCACCAAAAAAAAAAGTTTCTTTATATTTTGAAAATTAATGACAAGAACGAGAGCTGATATGGAAATTGAAAAGAAAACAACTTTTTATATCGATGGAGACGAGAAAAAAGAAAGAAATGAAAAAAAAAAAGTTTAAACCAAACCATCACCTTTTCAATTCTTCAATCTTGCCAATCTGCTCGAGACAGCGGAGGAGCTTTAAACAATAAAAAATCGAAGGATAGAGTAAAAAGGAAATGAAGCAATTTTTATGCTGATATCAGAATGGATTGCATTGAGCGTGAATTGAAATTGAATGAATTAGGGGAATAAAGGATTTTTTTATGGTTGAATAAAATTTGAAAGATGAAAAAGATTGGTTGTAGGTGGCAGACGAAGGTATGAGGTTGGAAAGGAAATCAAACTGTGAGTTTTTTTATAACCTCAATCTTCTCATCGTATAAAATATTCAGCAAAATCAAAGTTTAAAATTCTCAATCGACCTTCAATAAAAAAAATTCTCAAACTTTACATGCAAATATGCATCACACAAGCCTATAACCTCACATACATTGTATGATTCAACCTTCATTTTCATTTTGATTCAATTTTTCATTCAATTCTTCTTTGGACTCATCAATTGACTTGCATAAAGCTTACTAAAGATTCTGTTTGGTTCTGGTGATTTACATTGACAAAGTTATCATAAAAGAAGTATTTATTGAATGAATTGAATGGCTATGGAATATTTTATTTTGGAATGAATGGTTTGTAGGAATTATTGGTCATTTGAAAACCTAAATTGATATCTATATGGGTCTATATTTGTCTATTAATAGGTAATATTGATGAAAACTTATTTGAGCCTAATATCAGCCCTCATTTCAACTACAGAACATGAAATGTCCAACCAAACAACTTCTTTATATACAATATTCAGAAATGAGCGGATTTACCAAGAATTAAACCTCAAAATTCTTCGAATTGTTTCGAAAAAGCTTCAATCTGAACAAACATTTAAACAGAATTTCATAAATTAATCAACGATTTAAAACAATCCATTCATATTTTAAATGTATATAGAATTATATTGATGTAAAATTCACTACAATTTGTGAATTAATTTTAATAAATTTTGTCAGAATTATTGAATGAAATTTAAATGAATTTTAATCAGATTACAAATTTTCTGATAATTTTCATTCATAATTTTGGAGATTTTTCGTTCAAAATTCTGAAGGTTTTCATTTGAATTTTTTGAATCTGTTCATTCACAATTTTCGCTTAAAATTCCTAATTCAAAAAACTTTAAGGAATCCCACAAAATATTTGACTAATCCCTTCTAAAGCGAGAATAAAAGATAAGCAAAATCGATAACAATCCTTTTATCCAAACTCATTCAATTGTCTTTTTTCCTTCCTCTATCGCATTTCCCTCAAAATTTATGAAACAAATTCGTTTCATTTCCATTCGAGTTGCTCAAAAGCTCACACTTTGGGTTAGTTTTGGGGTTTGGTGACGTCTGGATTGATGATTTTTAGATTCTTAAGTCAAAATATGCATGAAGTGTCAAAAAAGTTGCTATAAAATGCATCAAGAATTTAAACTGAGCCCCAAAAGTCCACAAAACCATCCCAAAACTCACAAATATCTCCCATTCCATTCACATCTTCCAAGGATCCTCCAACAAAGCATTAATAAAAGTCTATTGCGTTTTGATAATGAATTCAGTATGAGCTTTTTTTATATTCTCATTTTTTTCAATTCCTTTCGATTGTCAGTGAAATTCACAAGGTGAAATTGGTGAAATAGACAAAAAGGAGCGAGATTTTCTGTTGTCGAAAAGACGAATTGTGCTCATCGAACTTAATCCTAATTGGAAAATTCTTTCTTTTGTTTTTTATGCGTCTCGGTTTGTGGGTTTTATTAGATTTTTATTTGAGTATAAAGGTGAGCATTTTGAGGATTAGATTGTGGTTTAAAGATGCTTAAGTTAAACAAATGTTCAAAAAAAATCAATTTTAAATTTTAAAAAAATGTGAAATTTATAAAAAAAGGTAAAATTTTTAAAAATTAAAACTTGAAAAATAGTTGAATTTTTGACAATTTCCTCTCCAAACCCAAATGTCCATCCCTTTATTTCAATTATTTCTAACCCCACAATATTTGCACAGCACGAAGGTTGACTCAATAATGAGACTTTCATGTAAAACAGAAAAGATCTTCCTAGAAAAATGGATCAAAGCAATTCCATTTAAATTCATAGCAACTTAAAGAGTATTTTTTTTTTTCAAAGTCACAGCAATGACTTCACTGATAAAAATGTTTAAATATTATTTCTTTTTTATCACAAACAGAAATGTCTATGACTGATATAGTAAACACATTTTGCTGTATTTCGTATTCATTCAAGTGTCTTCTTGATGATGATTTAGTGAATGTTATTTTTTTGTGAATATTTCTTTTTTTTTGTTGAATGAAATAAGCATTTTTAAATGAATTGCTTGAGTGGATAGAGGCATGAGATTTTGATTGATTTCTAGTGAGGTCACAGGTTGGGATACTAAGTATTGTGGATCAGGAAATTAGAATTTTTAGGGATTTTATTAATCGAAGAATTCTTTTAAAATTTCAAATTCTTTCAAAATTTCAAATTCTTTTAAAATTCCAAATTCTTTTAACATTTCAAATTCTTTTAAAATTTCAAAATTTCAAAATTTTAAATTGTTTTAAAAATCGAAAAATTTTAAATAAATTAAAAATCAGCGTTCAAATCTCAACAATCAAATAAATAAAAATCTCTCTTAAAAAAAATTATAAATAAACAAAAATCTCAATCCCATCCAGTAATACTTCATCTATTTATAGCGAAGTAAAAAACTCTCAATAAACATGAAAAAAAAAGTATTAATAAAAAAATTCTAAACAATTTTGACCTTCAAAACGGATACGAAATTATCAATAAGAAATGTGTTAATTGAATTTTCTCACCGAAAATCAGCAATAATAAAAAAAATATTCAACCCAATTAATAACCCCTCGTTAATGAGCTATAAATTCTTGTGTATATTTCAGATCTAAAACAACATTAACCTTTCTGAATAAAAATTAGCATTTTGAGCAACAGTGTGACAAGAGGAACCTTGAAATAAATAAAGAAATATTTCCGTTAATTATCTATTACAGTCACAAACTTGGAAACCAAAAAATTTAACTTTGAAGACGCACAACAACGAAGCAGACATTTGAAGCTCACACAGTAGCACACAAGACAAAAGAATAAATTTTGTACTCGACCAGCATAAGAATGTTTTTTTGTCAAGTATGCGTGCAATGTTAAAATAATAAATGGGTTAGTGGTGGCAAGCTGCTTAATGTTAAGCCATTTGTCAGTCGCAGCTCATGGACAGATCGTTGATTCTGTCAAGAAAGATGAAGCTGTGTCGCTTGATGAAATCTGATCTACATAAATGATACGCACTGAGCTTCAAGTTCACAGTGAGTCGCGAATTATATGCGAAAATTAAATTTTAATAGACTATTTTGATGGTTAGATGACTTTGTGATTTAAAATAATTTTATTTGAGGCACTGAAGGGACAAGGTTGAAGATTTGGAATTTAAAAGTTTAATTTTTAAAAATTTAAATTTAAAAAAAAATTAAAAAACAATTGAAAATCAAAAAAAATAAATAAAATTTAAAATAATTAAGATTTGAAAAAAAATTAAAATTTAAAAAAATTAAAATTTAAAAAATTTGACAATTTTCAAAAAAATTGAAATTTTTAAATTTATTCAAAAATTTTAAAATTCCAATTCCCATACACAAAAACCACTCAAGATCACCCACAACAATATCTCAACAATCCAAAAATCCACCTTGACTCAAACTTGAAAATTCCAAAAAAAAAAAAAAAAAAATTCTTGCACGACAAAAAGTCCAAAACATCTCAGACCACCTTCTGCAGTCATCTTCAATGCCACAATAATCCAAAAAAACAAACTTTAAAATTTTCTCAGCGTGTAAAAATTAACAATAAACAATGTTTGTTGTTAGAGCCGGCAAATTACATCAATATTATACATACAGGCACGTTATAGAGCACAAAGTAAGAAAAATATCGTGACGACTTGAGCATTTTTTAATGTTTTCATTTTCTTTGTATTTAGAAGCGAAGTGAATTATGGGATTTGATCGAAATTGAACGGAACTGAGTCTATATTGGAGTTTGTGGTTCTGTAGTGGATGAGATTGAGGGATTGGACGTGATTATTAGTTGATTAGGATGATCTAGTCAGTAAACTAGCTTTCAAATCTTGAAGATCTCAATTTGATGCACCTTATGTCTCAAATTTGACTAATATTCAAGATTTACATGATCCTAAGCTTCCTCAATTTCAATTCTACCTCAAAAAGCTCCCAATCTCGTCACTCCCCCTGCATCCACCCCATCCACAATCCACAATCAAAAAAGAAATGTTTCTTATCAAAACAAAAGTTTGTGACAAGCCTCATATGCATCCATTAGTCACACACGCAAACCCAATAATATTTTGTGTATTTATTTCTCACTATCTGCCTTCTTCTTTTCTCTCATTCTCTCACTCACTCACCGCTAGCTTGTTTTGTAAATATTAGCAGCGCGAAAAATACGAATATAAAAAAGAATTTGTCATTTTGGTGACCTTCAGAGGCACAGAACGGAGCGCACATTTGAAAACAAACACCAATCAACATTTGTTTTAATTTAAATATTTTTTTTTTTATTGCTTATATTTCTCTAATATTCTCTCATCTGTAGCTGTGGCTGAATATATATACTCTGAGAAAATACTCTGTCTAGTGAAGATGAGAAGAATGTATGTGCATGGAGAATTAAGACATGTCTAGGCTTGGGTAAACAATGTTTTACAAGTCATGACTTGTTCATGTTCTTATCTATCCTTTGAACTTTATAAATTTCTTTCGATTTCGATGGTATTGAGTGAGGTTCTTTTGGGGTTAGCGCGGTTTATGAGCAGTTGGACATTTTGGACTATTCGATGGAATTTTGGCTGTTCTCAAGGTAGACATAACCTCAATATCCTCAAAATCTATCCAACTCCCTCCCATCCATGCAAATTCCCACCCCCTCAAAACTTTCATTTCATTTCGCCCTTCGAATGTCTTTTGACTCAGTCAAATATCTACTGGGAGCGATACGAACAAGGCTTTACGATTTGACTCGAAATGTAACCAACATACACATTATACAGACGTGACTGGAACACTTGATGTGACATTATAAATGTAACCATTTTTTCCTCTCTTTCTTACTGTTGTGATTGTCGCTTTTTAGACATTTACTTGTTCGCATGTAGCACACTTGAAGCCTTCTGCTGTTGCTTCGCTCTATGTGTTGAAAACCATTTACAATGAAAATATTTCTTTTTATACTTCAATTAAGAGAAAAAAGGGTAAAGAAGAGGAATGAAAACATCACAAAAAAAAATAGTGTGTGCTTGTTAAGTAATGAGTTAATTTCTAGGCAATGTTCGTGTTCATTTACTCCTCCGCCACTTACGGATTGCGTAGAGTCACATTTTTTCAGCTTGTATGTTTAATGCTTATGTTGTGAAATAAGGTGATTGGGTCTGTAAATTGTCATACTGTCACGGAGAGTAGTTGAAAGGTTGTCAGTAAGGAATTTTAAACATATTTAAATGAGCTTATGGGTAAGGATTGGTTGGACATGAATTTTGTAATATTTTCAAGCTTATTAAGTGTTGGTGGGGTATTGGCGATGGTAGGTGAAAGCTAACAGCTTCAGGTGCTGTATAAGGGGGTCTTGGATCACAATTGATGTTATAAAGTAATAAATTGGATGGAGAGGGGTTGAGGACGGCTTTTTAAAATGCTACTTAGCTTTATGTAATGTCCTTAAGTTGCATCTTCAAAAAATGCGCTTTATACCCTCCCTAGCCCCCTCTATACCCTCATAAAACCAAATTCCATTCACAAGAATTCTCTTCTTCCTTTCAATTTCTTATTCCTTCTTCTCTCTGTGCTTCTATATTATAGAAGTAAAATGAGCGTGGCAAAAATAATTATGAAATTATCATGAAACATAAGAATTTTAATTAAGAATAAAAAAAGTATAAATTTCCATTCAGAACTTCTTTTAGAGTTGAATAAAAATTTGAATTTTTTTGCTGTATTTGATTTTTTTTGAAGGTCAATTTTATGAATTATTTATACCCGCAATTAGGAGGGGATGGCGATAAAATTATTATGGACAGACATTTTGTTGTGAGTTAATTTTAGGCTGCACATTTTGTGGCTGCCGGTATGAAATTATAGAGGTTGAATATGAGGCAATGTCAAGGTTTGTTTTGGGTATTTTATGGCAAATGATTCTAGGTATGCAAATTAATGATTTTAGGTGGAATGTGGAGGAAATGGGGAAATTTAAAGATCAATGCTGAATTTGAATAACTCAAAATTGACACATTTATGGAACTGAATTTCGCCATCAATTGCTTAAGTGCTCTAAATGCAAATCCATCCCATCCAATTTATTCTTATAGATTCTCAGAAAAAGCAATAAAAATGATTAAAATAGCCTTTACAGTCACAGCCTTCAAGCCTCCATCAATAACTCATCACAGCAACAAACTTGCATGCAAAATGCTTGCATTATGTCACTATCCAAATTGACTCAATCAATATTTATTCTTACAAACCTTTCCCTCAGTTCCTCACTCACATAATGCAAATATTCATCCACAAATGTAAATTTAAACTCAATATGTGTAAATAATGAAATTTTTTTCTTCTTCGAGTACTTAAAATAAAGTAAAGAAAAATGTAAACAATTTTGATAAATGCTGTCAGATTGTTTTGAAGTTTTTTTTTTTCATGTCGTGTGTTTTTCGTTCTTCTTCTTCATCACTCATCCATCGTATATATATATTCAACAAATGTGAATTATAAACACATTTAAAAGAAGAAATATTATTGATGTTAATTGAGGGAATTGGTGATTAAAGCGCATTTTATGGCGACATTAAGTTTTGATTGTTATGGCAAAATGTGGGGTCAATGGCCGAGGCTGAATGTGTTTTGAATGGTCTAGCTGTGATGGAGTCGCGTGGAATGATGGACATTAAATATTGCAGCATTTGAATGTTGGAATTGAATTTTAAACTTGCTTGGAGGCAGGAGAACCTCTGCTTATTTAAATAGGGAGCCTTCAGACCCTCTAAATGACGAGACTCAGCACCCAGCACACCCAAAACTCAATCAATTATTCCAAACGTTTTTCCAATAAATGCGTTGAAAATTGACTGTTTGCACACTTAAGCGTCATTTATTACATATTTATACATAAAGGCATTATTGTTTGTATATAAAGATAATAATATTCTGTATGTGTATGAATGTATCAACCGGCTTTTTTTTTTTCTCTCTCTTCTTCTTTTCATTCTGCCTCTGCACATTTTGCGCAAAAATGTTTATTTTTAGTCACACATTACACGATATTATTTAATTTTTTTATTTTCGTGACGGAATGCAATACGTTGCACGATTAAATGTAATCTGTAGGTCCGGTGACGTGATGTCTGTACATTGATGACCACAAAATTCTGTATTGTGAGTCACATAATGTCAATTTCAAAGATTTCCGCCGACTCATTTTTCTTTCCTTTTTTTGTGTGCCGAATTTAAAAAAAAAGACTTAATTATCTTTATATTGAAGTTCAAGGTCACTGGCTATTTTTTTGTTGCTGTTATTTTTGTGCGAAAACGGAAGAAAAACATCGATTGCTAAAAATAAATTTTGGGAATGAGAATAACATACACTTGAATCTCGTTTTTTTTGAATATTCTCTTGGATTGAATGATGCAAATTTTCTGATGGAAATAAGAAGTTGTTGATCATTTTTTTGATTTATAGCGCGATTTTCGCTTGAAAAATGATTTATGATTGATATTTTTGAGGGGAATTGAGAGTGGATGGTGATTAATTTGTAAGATGAAATGAGTTATGGGGTCGTAAAATTGATGGAGTTGCTAGGGGTCGATTCTGGGGTAGAAATATTGAATTTCATCTTGTCTCGTCATTTAAATGGCTGTAAATTACTTTTTTAAGTCTTCCTTAAATTCAGAGCTCGCAGTTGACTCGAATTTCGTATTTAAAAGTCAACTCAAATGAACCCGACTCCATACGAGAGCTCTGTTAAAGAATGTACCCAAGAATCCAACACTACCAACTCAAATTCCACTACAAGTCAACCAGTTGACCTCTGCAGCATTACATCATCCATTCTCCAGCTAAAAATCAAATCAAATTGACAACTGCGCCTCAAAAAATTCAAATCTTTTGAATATTATTAAAATCCTAAGCAGTCAATTGCATTGAATACATCAAATCAATGCAAATCCGCAGCAACATGATCATTTCTACTGCATTACATTCCGATTTCAAAATATTAACACCGCGATCAATTCTGGATTGTAATCTACCGAGACAACACAAAAAGTACTTAATCGTGATCGATTTCTTTGCATGCATGATTTCCTCGATTGCCGTAATGAGATAAGTGCCAATGTTATTTTAATTCCAAAGAGCACTTAAAAAATCCACACATTTAAGTACATACAATTCCATTTGCAATCAATTCTCAGATTTGAAAATAAAAAAAAATTTACATTTTCACATGCCACACAAGACAGCAAAGTTGTTTTGATTCCAAACGGAATTGACGAATTCCAACAAAAAAAAGAGAGAATTTCATTTGAATTACAAAGTAGAATTTTTTTTTGGTTGAAAACAAAAGTGATGGAGATAGACATGGACATTACAGTAAATGAAATTTATGGTAAACAACAGACGTTATAGTTTATCGGTCTCATACTTAATATTATGTATTTTTAATTGCCATGATCGTAAATTTTGTTCTTTTTATATGTATTCATTTGTGATAAGCATAATGAGGCGCGAAATTGTGATTTTTTGGGGCATAATCAGTCGTTATGACTCAGATTGTTCGTTAAAAATTGAAAATCATGTGATATTTTGAGATCAAAATTTAGATACTTAGTAAGACTCTATCACATACCTTACAATGTATTAAACTACTAAACACACTACAAATTATACAAAAAAGCTCGTAATTTCAAAATTAATCGTGCAACATTTTTCATATTGTTTATTTTTCAAGAATTTTGTAATCGATTGTTCTTTAAAAAAGTTGTAATTTGTAACTTAAAATGTATTAGAAATCTGAGATTCGTGCTTAATATTATTTTTTGTGTATATATGACCCTTCAGAATGAAAAATTTTCGAGATTATTTAGATTGGCTCTTTTGATTAATGGTATTTCCTTGATAAAATCGCGTTTTCATTATTTTAGTCGTTTGGGTTTGTTGAGTTATGCTGTCAATTGTCTAAAGGGGACTAAAGCAACTCAAATTGGGACGGAGTTGAGTTTATTGCTTATATTATGAGCTCAGGCAACACTAACTAGCCACAATTTACATCATTTTCGAATTCCCCCCACTTGATACACATTACAACTTTCCAACTCCCCAACAACATCACACCATTAGCTCCATACCCAACTCAATTTAATTTGCATACAACTTCATACTAAAATGAATTGCATCGTGCAGTATAAAAATTAATACAATATAAATCCAATTATCTAGCTGTTAATCTAGACAACGACATTAAGGTCTATTTTTGAGACGTGATACATGTCAGGCTAATAAATCGCATTAAACCTGATCGCTGATCTCAGAATTTTTCAATATATTTTTGAGTCATAATACAAAATTAAGTTAGTTTTTATGTTAATTTGATTTGATTTTGTTGCTGTCGAGTTGCGGTTGATTCTGGGGATTGGATACGGGAGGTTTGAGTTGGATCTGAACCTATAGAGTATGGCACGTGAGGCTAATGATGTAGAGTCTCATCTCTAATAGATTATTCAAAGTTGAAGGAGTTTTAAATAAAAAAATCAGAATTAAAAATGCTCAAAAAACTCAAAAATCTCAAAATTCAATTTCCAGACCTTGCATATCCACCACAAATTTTCCCTCAATTGCAGTTCTCTCAATCGAATCTCCAACAACAATTAAAAACTATTTCATTGTAGTATTTATAAAAAATACGATTATTAAGTCTAGTGGGTGAAGTGACAATAAATTGCTGGCTTGCCGCAACACAAATTCTCTCCTCGTTCAGCCTGGCTAACTCATTTAATTCAACAATAAGGCAATTAAGTTCGCTTTTTTTTTACTGAAAAAGTAATTTAAATTACTAAAAATAGATTTTTTGTTTTCAACTCATTTCATTTTCTCAAATGGAGAGTGAATTTATTCGACAACCAATTAATGCTATTAAAAAAAATTAATGATTGAGGGACTCCGGGTATGGATGGAGAGATTTTCGTTAGTTTGTGAGTTGAGGGAGATTGTGGATGAGTTTGGTGTGTTGTAGAATGCATATGACGCATTTTTACAGCTTAAAATGTAATTTTGAGTTAGATTGAGCATAAAGGTAGCTACTAAGCTTCACGGAAGCAACCAACTCATGAGAACTATCCCAAAAAATTCGTAGAATTCAATTTCATTCATTCTATTAAGTCACAACCCATTAAAAATTCCCAGAATCCATAAAAACAGAACAAATCATCATTAATTGCAATAATTGCTATAAATCACCAACCTAGCAATTTAATCCATTACTGAATCATCAAATTATCAAGATTATTAACCAAAATAGTCAGAAACTCAATTTCCCAGTCAAACTATCAAGTCAAATAAGTTCTAAAAATCACAGAATCGACGCTAAAAAAGAGAGAAAAAAAAAAAAACATTTGGATGAACAGGCGCTTTATGATGCATAAACCATATTTTCATCTATTAGACATTCACACACATATATAATTTTGTTATAGTCGAAATATAATTCATTTAAATATATTTTCTTTCTAGTTCTGGAAGCTATTAAATAATATGTTTATTTTGCATGAAAAGAAGAAGGAAAATGAGAACTCATAAAATGGAAAATTATTATTATTATTAAGAGAAGAGCTCACATTTCAATATACACATTTTTATTTGAAATTTTCTGTCGAAATGAGACGAGATGATGTGGAAGTCACATACAATATATGTAAACGCACAGGGAGTTTAATACGTAACAGCACATTAAGCATTAATTATGCGTCGTGTGTATTCCATAACAATTAAATTGCTTTTGTGTGCTTAATGTTCAAATTCGGACTCTGTTTATGATTTTGAAATAATATTGTTTTCTGACCTTATTATTAGAAATTTTTCATATTTTCATTTAGAAAATCATAAATATTGTTTGAAGTTTTGCTTTCATGCATTCTCGATTCTTTTTTTTGTAAATAATAGAGACGTTTTTAGTAAAGTTGTAGTTTAGTGACATGAAATTAGTGTCAAATGTGATGAAATATGAGTATTGGGGGCTATTATGGAGTATTATGGTGCTATATGAAACACTAGTCATGGACTGGAGATTGAGAAATGTAGTTTAGTGTATTAGATTGTGACTCTAAGAATGTAAGGGACAAATTAGGGAGAGATGATATGATTTCAGCTGGTATTGACAATATACAACATTTATGAAAGATTGTAGAGCAATTATTAGACAGAAACCCAGCTTGACTAGAATTTTGGGCATTTTCAGTTATATTGATTGAGTATACTCATGATGGCACTCATATAAGTGAGTATACTCATTGTCTGCTAGGGATACAATGCCTAACAACAGTAAACCCCCAAAAAACCATTTCAAAATCCATTCAAATTATAATTGCCGTGTTCCTAACTCACGCTTCAAGCTGATACACTTCCATTGTATATATTCACTCAATTCTATTCTCTTTCAATCCCATTAGCCAGCAACAACGGCTCCAAAATCTACTCGAACAATAATTCTCGATTCTTTTAATTCTAGCTTTTCAAATAAAAGACTAAATGTTCATTGAATATGAAATGAAATGAGATTCATGACTATAATTTTTAAATTAATTTATTTCGATTCTGATATTTTTTGAGTTATATGCTAGAACTAATTTGATTTTGTCCGAGACTTATTATTATTTCTGATGCTTGTTCTGACTTCCTTGAACAAGTGTCTTGAGTCAAACTGACTCACATTTTCTCAAATGGCTAATCTCTGCCTAAAAATTAAGTCAATTTCAATTTTCAAATCAACAAATTAACTTAACCTAATTTTAATAAAATTCACAAAACGTAATACAGTAAAATTTCAAGTAATTCTCTTCAATTTCACAAAATATAAACAAGGCAACAAAGTCACGCTGACATTATCGTGCTAGAATTTGATAACATTTTATTTTTATTTATTTACTTTCTACCAACGCAATTCTTATCTATTTTCTAATTGCGTATTTCACAACATTTTCCATGCAATTTCTCAAAAAAATATTTATTCAACTTATTTGTCAATTGCCAGAGGAGAACTAGCTGCTTTAAAATGACACTGCACGTGTACATCCAAAATAGTTTGTTTTGACAATCTTAATTCCAACTAAATGATTTATTTTCATTCTCAAATGGAATTTAAATAAATCAATTCATGAGCACCGGATCTTGCTCTTTTATGTCTTTTAATAATCTGTGATGTAGAAAGTGAATGTGGATTAGAGAATGAGCATGTTTTGTGGAAATGGAAGTTTATTTTGAGTTAATATGTTAGATGATCATTAAAAGTGTTGATTTACTGTCATAATATTCTGATTGGATGAAGATTTTGGAGTCTTTTGATATGCTTAAGGCAGAGGTGACTGCTGAGAGTCAGGGAGGTAGATAAGCTGGCCTGACTCTAGCCAGTAGACGGATTATTGATATTTTAACTGACTTGAGTACAATAATGTATTACAATTTAATTTTTGACATTATCACAACCTCCTGATTATCTACTATGTAAATTTCTTACTCCAATTTTACTAATGCTTCCTTCATACTTTAATATAAATATACAACGTAATACACAAACAATCACATTTCGTTCATTTTCAAGTTACTCAATTTTCAAGAAGATGAACAAAATGAACTAATCTGTTTAAATCAAAATGAGAACTTTTGGTGACATTAATGCCACTGACAAAGACACTGGATTGTTCTAAACACGGAATGATATTATGTATTTATTTTGAAAATGTTTCAAGTGACTGTGACATTTGATGACTTCTTTTGGAGAGGTTTTTAGATTAATAAATTAGGTTTTTGAGGATAGCAACATTAAATCTATTCCAATTTCCACAAAATAATCAAAATCTTAGCTACAAAGTCAGCATAACAACCTTAAATGACCCTCGCACTGTCTAGTTGAATTTACATTATAAATCTCAGCGCAACATCTTTTTTTTCCTATTTTTTTCCATTAAAATGCATTTTTTAAACAAAAAATACGAGAGAACTTCCATCAAAGACATTAAAAATTAGCGTCATTAAATGGCAAAATTAATTTTTCACTTTCTACGATAATAAAAGACGAGAAAAAAAAACTTAAAAGCGTCCTCACAACTGGATATTGCATGATAAATTTACCCTGATGTAAGAACTAAAAAGAATATGAAGGAAAAAGTGAGAGCATAATTTAATGAAATGTTATAAATTATAAGCACAGCGCAAACTTTTCTTTGTTGAGTATCGTCATCGTCGTCAGACTTTTGTTGGTTGCAGATAGAAGGAATGGAATGGGATGGATTTTTTGGTGGGGCGAGACAACTATTTTTAGGGAATATGAGGTCAGTCTGGGGATGAATTTGACTATTTCAGTCCTAAAAAAGGGTTTGATGGCTTCTCAACCCGGAATCATCTGTCAGGGTACCGACAGGGCTATTTCGAGGTTTGTCGTTAATATGACGACTTAAAAAACAAGTTGTGCTGTTTATGCATGTACCCAAAACTCTAATCATTAACAAAACAACCTCCCAGAACCAGAATATACCCAGACAAGCTTAAATTCCCCTCAAACTCATGACTATACCCAAATAATTCACACTAAATAAGATTTTTGCTTCCATTGCACCTCCTATACATCCATTTAAACTCCATAAATTTTCACAAAGATAACGTTAATAGCTACAAAGATATAAGGAACAACTTTAAAGCAATAATAACCATTCACCCATGAAAAAAGGGAGACGACAGAGATGAGAAAATTTCTTTGTGCTATCATGACGACTAGCCATGACGATGCTATTTCTAGACACACGTTGGTACATGAATATGCTATAGTGAGTGAATATGCTATAGTAAGTGAATATGCAATGGAATTTATTAATATTTTTTTTATGATTATTAGCTATTGCGATAAACATATTTTTTCCTCCTATCCTCATAGCTACTGACCATTCATGCTCATGTTTCTAGTAAATTTACTGAAAATTAGATAAAGTGATAAAAGAAAATTTTTATGACATTTTTTTACAGCTATGAATGGGAAGTCTAAGTGGATGTGGAGTGAGACGAGATAATGAGGAAAATTTACAGGTGAAAATTTAGTTATTTTCCGTCCTCTGTTCTGTTTGTTCAGGACAGCATTGCTCTCTCTCTCTCTCAATTTGTGCTTCAAGGACCCAATTCAATGCCATGTCGTAAAATGCGGTCAAATGTTTACATTTTACTTCTTTTTTCTGTTAATTTTAACCAAACATTTTTAAAATGTAAACGTTACATAATTGCCATCCATTAAAGCATGTTATTAGAGCGACATCAGAGGGCAGCTTATAATATAACATAATTAATAAAAAGAAGCATTTCTCTATGTTTACGGCTATGCCATAATTGAGAAATTAAGATGAGAAAAAATGAAACGACATAAATTATCAAATCCACATGAATTTTTGAAGATCTGGAGAGATGAGATGATGACTGGATGGAAGTTGTAGATGGATTATTTTTGGAATAATGGAAGATTCCGAGATTTTTTGGAATTTATTAATTTTTCATCAAATTGAATAATTTTTTATCGATCAAAACTGTAAATTCCCTAAATCTTATCAACCACACGTGCTGCTAAGCATGTCCATACTTTCGTGCAATTTATCACAGGCCTAAAAGTCCACTAAATCCACTCATATCAACTAAAATGTTCCTTATATACAAAACTCTTCTTTAATCCATCCGAAAATCAAGAAAACCTCTCGCCGCAAACAAGATAAACAATTATTTTCTTCAAAAAAGATTAATAAACTCAGCAAAACGTGTCGAGTTGAGTAATTAATTGAAAATGACGAGCATTTTTCAAATTTCCTTCTGTCTAAAATTAAAAAATTTAAGTCAAAAGTTCCTTTCGTCACACAACAATTACCATACGACTTACAAACATTTTCACATGTTCTTAAATATAGATTTATTTCATTAAACAAAGAGCAAAAAAAGAAAATGAAAACACACATTTTGTGGAGAGCACATAACACTTTATGAAATTCAATATGTTAATGCAAATAGCTTAAATAACCCCGATGATGATGATGATGAAGAAAATAAAAAATTAATATTATGAAATAAATAAAAAGTTGGAGCCAATTTTCATGGAACGCGTGAAGCACTCAGGAATAAAAATATTTTTTCAAACTTGAAAGAAGAAAAAAGAAAATTTTTTTACACGAAAAATTTGAAATATTTTCTTTCAAAAACACTTTTCCTTCATATTTTTTTGACTCTCTCTCGAGTTGATTCCATCAGAAATTTATTATGTTAGTTTGGAATGTTTTTGGTGTGTTATGGAAATTTGATGCATTTTTATTATTATGAATGTTTTGGAATCTGTGAGATGTAGATATGGATGGAATGCAACTAGAACATAGTTTATGATTGCTATTGAGCATAACTTCAGGAATTTCAAACTTTACAGCTTTAAATAAGATTTTTTCTGAGGATTTGCTCACTTAGTAACGTCAAAAATCGACTATTTTAATCTCGAACCTCATCACCATCCCCCTCCTTCCCCCACTACCTTCTATAAGAGCCTTACTTAACAAATGAACGACTCCCAAACCCCACAATTCCATTTCTTACTCAAAAACTCCCCAATTCAACAATCAAAATCTTAAATTGCATGATAAGATTTATGGAAATTTTTCACTCCATAATCATTCATTAAGCTTGTTAAGTTTTCTCTTAAAAAAACTTCTTTAATTTACCTTTTTTTCATAATTTTTAGCAATTCTCAACTAAACGCATTGCATGAAAAAACTTCTCTCATTTACCTTTACAATTAATTACATCTAATTACACCTTTAAGACAATTTTATGGGTAGAAAAAATAGAAAAAAGATTCTGAATGAGTTGAAATTCGAGTAAAGGTGGATGTTGGAAATGCAGAGGTGATGTTTTGGGAGAGTTTTAGAAACTTGATTGCCTCTGATAGGTTGTGTTGGGTCTAAATTGAACTGAAGCTAAGTTAAACTCGCATACGTATCAATATTGCTTTAGAGGACCTCAGCATGCACAAAACATAGTCAAAAATTGACTTACACATCAAAAACACTCAAAACTAAAAAACCCGCAAACCACCAACCCTGTCTAATTCCACTAGAAAAGGAGTCAAGAGACGGATAGTGAAATTAAATATTTGGTAATTAAGAATATCAAAAAAGGGACCATTTGGAACAGAGCATAGCAAGTAAAGGATGTGCAAAATTATGTAGAAACAAGCGTGGGAAAGATCAATATTTTAAAGGTAAATTGTATAACTTGTAGTCTGATTTAATGTGCATGTTAATGTAAAGTTTTATGAATGATGAGGGTGAAGGTCTCTGACATACAATGAGTATAGTCACTTAAATGAGCTTGTTACTGAGTATACTCAATCATGTTCTTTGTCTGCTCAGATTTTAGTCAGAATTGAGCTCAAAATCATCAACTGACAGTCATGATTATCTAAATTCGTCGAAGTTCATTTGATTCTTTGCTTGTCTGTTTCTAAGGACAACTAATGTCTTCTAGATGTGACTTGTCATTCTTAGAACTAAACATACAATAAGTCAATCAAAACCCAGCCCAGCAAATTCATTTGAATAAATCCTCAAAACATTTTGGCCACATAAATGTCAAATTCCAATCAAATTTGTCCTCAAACCCCCAAAAATTGCCATCAATTTGATGCTGATGTCCAACATTACATCTTTAATCTTTAATACAACAAAAATTACATAATTTTTCATCCTCAATAATTCCATTCAAATTTCCACAAGTGCCCATTTTACATCAACAAAACTTTGTCATCCTCATCCTCATCCTACAAACAAGCTCGACACAAATCTTAAATGAATATCTTGTCATACAACCAAAAGATGAAAATAAGAAGGAAATCTCCTTAAAATCTCATTAAATGTCTCTTTCTCTCTTATATTGCATGTCTTATCATTTTCCTTTTTTTTGTGTATTATTGCTGACCATTTTTCTCGGAGATGAAAAAAATGAGACAAAATTTTTCATCCTCAAAAAAAGAAAAAAATGTAAAGATAATTGACCACTTGATGTCTCAATCATATCCATTCAATATTGAGCTAACATGATGATGACAATGATAATGATGATTATAACAAAGGAAGTTGAAAGGCACATACAATGTAAAGTCAAATCTAGTCGACCATAATGATGAGAATGAGATGAGAGAGAGGCACAGCACAGCACAAGAAAAGAAAAGTTCAAGGACGAGCAATGGCAAAGATTGTGTGGCATACCGTCATCAAATATATTATCATCTCTAGCCATGTCCCGTGTGCGATGAAACAGTGAAATTTTTGCGTCTCTTTTTTCCTCGAAATTGGAATAAGAAAAGAGAACAATTTCTCCCCTTATCTTTTTGTTCAGTTATTTGTATTGAGTTTACTTGTTCTGTCTTTTTTCTGACTGGGGTTGATCATTAGGTATTAGGGGTTTCAATCCCGGGACAAAATCTCAATCCCGGGATTACGGGATTTGAAATCTCATTCCCGGGATCCCGGGATTAATCCCGGGATTGGATGATTAAAAAAATATCAAGTTTTTAGTCGAATTCAAGTGCAAATGTAATACTAATAGTTTTATTAGAAATTTTGAGGATGAAAAAAATCATTTCCAGTACACAAAAATGTGTACTAAATAGTTAACAAAACAAATTAATGACAAAAAATTGCCAAGATTTGAGATTTCAAAGCCGAAATCAAGATGTCAATTTCATGCTTTCTCAAAATCCCAATTTCGATAGATTTTTGGGATCGGGAATAGAAATTTCGGGATCTCGGGATTTTTCGGGATTCTCCGGGAAATCCAGATATCAAGAAAGCATAATTAACTCAGAATTTGCCTAAATTTTTGAGATCTTTGGTACGCCTTAACAGAATTTTAAGAAATTACAAACAAATAAATTTAATTTCTGGCCTTTCAAAATATTAAAAATTTAATATGAATTTTTAAAAAAAGTTTCAATCAATTTTTGTTATTTGATACTGTAAAGCCTCATTTTTAACTTTAAGTTCAAAAATTGTGGATGAAATTACTATATTATATTATTAGACATGATTTTCAAACGTGTGGTTCTTAATTTTTTTAAAATTTTAGACTTTAAACTTGAAGTTTTTGTATCAACATCAAATGAATTCTCAATCCCGTAATCCCGGGAATCAATCCCGGGATTTCGGGACCGGAAAAACGTCCGGGATCCCGGGATCCCGGGATGCGGGATCCCGGGATTGAAACCCCTATTAGGTATGCTTGTCTTCTGGGTTGGAGTGGTCTTGAGGCTCAATGAAGTCTTAACCTGATTTTTTTGCTAATTAGTATGGGAATCTAAGGATAAATTGACATTATTGACGAATCAGCACTAGTCTGGGTGTTTTGGAACCAATTGACATGTCTGTCTAATGACCCCCAATCAGAAAATCCAAGAATCAACAGACATAACTGCCTCACGACCCCCAAAACTTCTCTCATTCTGATATCTAAAAAGGAACCCTAAATCTTTAATGAAAATGGAAATGATGGCCATGAGCACGCAAAACGAAAATTTTCTGTGCTAATAAAAATACATTCTTCGTCCATTCCAAGAGTGAGTGGATCAAAAGAAGTTGTTGCATATGGAAATTTTATCAGAATCTGAATCAATTTGGACTAACTGAAATATCCACTCTCTTATTGCTTCCCACAAAAGCCAAGAAAAATTTACTTCCGAGAAAAATAATTTTTCTTCTTTTTAATTCCCCAAAATATGCCTTCTAACTCGTGTGCCGCACATCTATTTCCTTCTTACTGCCATCCTCTCTCACTCTCGCATTTTCATTTTCTCTGTGCGTATGAATGTTTATATTTTTCTTTCTCTTTGCGGGTAGGTCAAGGTGAAATTTATTATGAACGAAAAAAAAAATTTTCTTCTTATTATTGCCTTTTTTTCTCATGTCACTGCTGCTTACTTGCTTTTGCCTTCTAGAAGAAATTATTATTTTTTTTTTCTTTTGTTCATATTTGCTTGTTTTTTGAGGGGGTTGGAATGGTGATAGTGCTTGATATTTAGAGAAGAATTGCGGGTTTGTTCATAAATGATGGTTATGGTTAAGGGATGAGAATGCCCCCGAGTAGCACAATGTGGCTGAATTCCGCCGTTAAGTCGCTGTCGGAACAATTTTTGGGTCTGTCAGTTAATATGACGATGTAGAGTTGCTATAACAATTTCTGATTATTATAGGAATTGCATCAGTCATAATGGACATCACTAATGTACAACCCCCCTGATTGCCCCCTGATTGGCATAGTTAAAATTTGCCATGCATATAAAATTATAAAAATAGTCTTTCAACTTGTTGTTCATTTCAAGACTAGCTCTTATCTCATCGCATCATTTACTTTATATGCTACAATTTTCATTTGCGCCTTTCTTTCTGTTCCTTTCTGTCCTATGTATGTATATGGATATAAGATTTCCACGCTTTGATACAGAAAATAACATTATTTTTTTTTCTTATTCCTAACGCGCATTTCTGTGTAAGTAAGTAAGTAAGCAAAAGTTTACAACTCACGGTAAGGTGTAAAGAAGATCAGCTGCCTGTTTTTTTGGCTTTTATGTTTTGCTCGCGAGATATGATGAAGGAATAAGAAGCGTGAGGCATTCATAAATGATGATGGAAAAGGAAGATTGATGAAGAAAAATTCTCTTTTATGAGATTTAAGGTCTTTTGTGCCTTTAATGTTATGAAGTCGGTTTGCTTTTTTTCGAAAGATATGAAATATATTTTTAAGGCTGTCTTGGGTTGTAGATTAATGGTGGTAGATTATTAAAATTGTAAGAAATTTAAGGCTTTTTTTTTGTGTGTGGAATTTAAGTTTTATGCAAGTTTTGTGATGTGCATTTGATGGGATGTACTTTTAGAGGATTAAATTTAATATTGTTCGTGGCAATTCTAGATTATTGCCAGGTCTACTTCTGTATTGTGAGTTTATGAGACAATCCAAGGATATCTTGAAAATTCATAGAAATCCTATCAGAATATTTAATTGTTTTCAGTCCAAATCAGCAATAAAGGTGGTATTGAGGCATTTTCAAGTCTTGCCGTCAACGCGACTACTTAGCGGTACCCTAGTGACTCTACTGTCCTGATCAGGTCATACTTTATCAGAACAGTACACAATATCCGTCAGAGCACTACAAAATTGCCATATTAACGGAAATATTTCATATTTTTTCTGACGGCAACCATACTAAAGCCTTTAAAGCACTACTGTCAATACTAAAGCCAAGAAAAGACAGCTCACCGCATTAAGTCACTCACCCTATCCACAAATGACCCCCAAAAACCTCATACATCACATAATTAATTTATCATCGCCAATTCATTCATACCAAAAATATCATCACATCACATCCTCCTCAGTCTCTTATTTCTTCATTGATTTTTCATCTCTCGTCTACTTTCCTAACATTTTTTCAATCTTCATTCAACTATCAAGAAAAGAAAAAATAATATCGTATGGAAAAGTCTCACACGACTTGATATTTCATTCTTATTGCTACGAAAATTTTCATGCCGTTGACAGACAAAAAGCCGAAAAGAATGAGAAGTAGTAGTAAAAAAAGTTAAAAATTGCGCGTGTTTTTCCTTCTTGGATATTCAACAATCTTTTATCCTTGAAAAGAACATTTCTTTCACTCTAGCACAGCCGGCTTTCTAAGTTCTCTTGTTTCTTTCCTTTTTTTTTATGAACATATACATATTTTTTTAAGGGGGATATAAAAATGTACAGAATAAGATGAAGACAAGACACACAAAAAAAGAAGCAAGTGATAAGGAAAAATTCATCGTTGCGAGAATGAAACTTTTTTTTTGTGCTGCCGACTCACAAATACACGCACCAAAAAGAGAGAAAAACTTTATGAGGGTGGATATGCTGTGTACTTGAATTTCAAGAGGAAATTCCTGCTTTCATTAGATATTCAACTTTCATCATGTCTTGAGTATCGAGAAAATATAAAAAAAAATATACTCAAAGTTGTGTTTAACTCTCAAATACGCTAATTAAACTTAGTCGGATGGGATGTTAGTGCTGAATTTTATTTGCATTCGTTAGCGATGAATTGAAAAATTTTGTATTCGGTTGATGAATAACGTCATCGGATGGAAATAAATTGTGGAGACAATTGAAGTTTATTGACGTAGTTTTTATTGCTGTTTTGTTAAGAATTTTTCAGAAATATTTTAGGGATTGAAGAGGGTTTTGAGATAGTTATGGCAATTTTGAATGACTTGGGGATATTCTTATAATTTATGGCAGTGCATCCACTTCTATAGACTTGCTGGAACTTGAATATGATCATCAAGTCGAAATATCTTTCAATACTAAAGATTTTCGAGGATAAGACTTGGAAAAATGAGAAAGGAGCTTCAGCAATGCGATGTGCAGCTACATGTAGCCACTACTAGACCCGTTGCTATCTAGATCTACAAGAACCCATCCACAAACCCCCTGTATACCCACCAAAACACTGCACAAATCAAATCTCTTTCTAATTTTCTTTATATTCCCATTCACAAGCACATCCAATTGAGCCAGTCAATACTCAATATTATGCAAAAATATTCCATCTTTCTCACCACGTAAATATATTTTCTTTCGTTTGAGACTTATATTTGATCGTAGCAAATATTGACGAAATTGAATGGTAGAGGAAAAGAATTCTCCACAAGCCGAAAATGGAAGTGAATAAAAGAAGTCAAGTGAAGAAGAATCTTTTTTGATTCGTGATGTTCACTTTTTTTTGGGGGAAGGATGAGCCTTTTGGGGATTTTGCTGAATGAGAGGAGAATGCTTTAATATTGAAGAGTTGAAGTATGTACAAGAAGATGTTTGGCAGAGTTGGCAGGACTTTTGGGGTCCGGACTCTAAAAAGGTACAAATTTAAGCAATTTTACCCAGAATGGCGCTTGGCATACGCCAGACAATTGACAAGCACCTCCTAGGCTCAGACCCCATCCAAGAATGCCTATGTATCTCCTCACCCAGCGACATTACTAAAAATAGTTCTACAATTTCAGCCATTTCTCTTGAGAAAAGCACAAAAAAGCAAAAAAATCTCGTAAAGGTGATAAAAAGTTTCTCCAAAAAAAGAAGATCTGCAAAAGACGGTTGTGCCATGAAGCTTGCAAAAAAAAAGAATGTTTCTTATTCATTCCGAAAGTTTTCTTCTTTAGGTTGCCATAGCAAAGTATTAAGTCACTAACAGGTAGTGTAAATAAAAGAATTCATAATTAAAAGTAGGTAAAAATAAGAGTGAAGGAAGGAATATTGAGGATTAGCAACAAGAAATGAGTTTGAAGAAATATTTACTTACGTAATTGAATGCAATTCGGGGGAATTAAGTAAGTAGTTCAGTGAGACTTTTGGATGTTTAGTTGACATTCAAGGTTGGAGTGTCGTTGCTTGTGGATTGGAAGTTATACATGAACTCATGACCTTTATCCTGTCTATATCCCTCAATATATTCACCGGACATAAAATTTCCTCAATTTTCCCATCCCAAAAATATTCAATAAAAGCATAATTCCACAGCATCCTTATTTGACGGATGCCTAATTCAATGTACGTAAATAAAAATAGCAAGTCACTCACCGGATACGTTCAGAGTATAGTTCAGCATTCTCGACATATCTGCGCTTGATAATAGCTCGATGATTCTGAATTGGTGAAACTGAAATGGCACTCAAATCATCATTTCCGGATGAAGCTGGCGAGGATGAGCCATTGCTTGATGTGAGACTTCCAGCGCGTCCACGAATTGTTGATTGTGGTGGTGTTGTGACCGACAATTGTTGATCCAATATGCTACATACTTTATCGACAATACTGGAACCGAATTTTGATTGTGGAGCAGCATTTGGTGTTGATGTTATGGCCAATGATGGCTTCTGATTATTTCGGTTCTTCTTCTTCTTTTTCTTGTTACATTCATCTTCCATTTTACTGACACCAAATAGTGTAGCTGTTATTGGTGGTGACCAATCGAGATCCTTCTTAATATGTCCACGACCACATCTGCAACCGCATACTTTATAGACCAAATCGTAACCCTTCTTTGTCCACAAGTTCTGTTGTCGTTGCTTATCTGACCATGATCGTGCACGTCCAATTGACTTGAGATAGTTAAGAACACTCTGTTCCCACTGCTCGAAACATTCTGCATGCATATACTGTCCAGCTGCACAGTTCTCATTTGTACAGATTATTTTGACTGAATCATGTAGATTATCCATCGAGATGAGACCAAAATCTAATGAATTGCTCTTTAAGCATTCACCAGCTGGTAAACAGCATTGAAATGATGGCTGCATTGTTGCTGACATTATTGTATCGGTGCTATCACGACGAGGTGCCATTAGCAATAATGGATGTTGATACATTTGAAATTATTATTTGAACTTTTTATATATTGATGATTTGTAGAAATATATTTTTGCGGAATTTGAAATTCTTTTTTCAAATTATTCGATGAATTGTTATTAAAATTTGTATTTTTGTCGCACTTTTTGAGGTTATTTCAAAATTTGTATTTTTCACTTATTTTTGGGTTTATTTTTCAGACTATTAAAATTTTTATTTTGAGGTGATTAGTTCTTTTTCGTAGATTACTTTGATTTAAATTTTTGTCAAATTTGATTAATTATTGTTTTTAAATTAGTTTTTAAATATTGATGACTTTCTTTCAATTTTAGATAAACTTTTTTAGATCTGCAAAAAAAATTGAAAGTTTAATTTTTTTTGAATTTTGATTGAATTTTAAATTTAAAGTAATTTATTTTCTTTTGTGGGATTTTGAATGAAATATTTTTGAAAAATTCTTTGTCGACTTAATTTTCAAAGCATGCTGTGCACTGAAGATTTATTGCAGAATTACTTGACATATTTCGAGTTTGTTTTACTTTTCAACAAGGAAAATTTAAAACAAATTAAAAATACAAATTTGTTCTTTGAATGAATGAAAATTTTTAAATTTGAATTTTACTAAACAATTATAAAATTAAATTCGTAAATTTGTCGTAAATTTGTTGTAAACTTTTCAACAAGGAAAATTTAAAACAAATTAAAAATACAAATTTGTTTTTTGTATGAATGAAAATTTTTAAATTTGAATTTTACTAAACAATTATAAAATTAAATTCGTAAATTTGTTAGTTTTTTTAAAACTTGAAATTCTTAAAATGTTTTGAATTTAAGTTTTCAAATTTATGGTCAAAATTTAATTTTTTAAATTCAATTTTTTAACTTTTTCTGATAAATTAAAACTTCTTCAACTTTATTTTGAAATTTAAATTTTTTTAAAAATATTTTAAAAATTGTAAAATTCTAAAATCATGGAATTTCATAACTAAAAAACTAAAATTCACACAAAAATTCCTTCAATCCCTTCCAAAACTTCCCATTTCCTATCAGAACAATTCCCATCACTTATAAGAATCTAATTTCATTAACTATTGAAATCGAACAATGTTATAACATTCACAAAAAAAACTATTCATTCTCAACTTCGCGATGTGCTTCCCTCCGTTACATACGTGCATTCATTCATTTATGTATGTAGAGCTATTATGATTATAATTTATTGTATTTAAAGAGTATTTTAAGATTTATTTGGGGAGAAATTTCAAGTTTTTTCGTTATAGTTTCTCACTGCGGCACATTCAAGGAATTATATTTTAATTTTTATGTCGATTGCCACTTTCTGGAGATATTTCCGTTGAGATTTAATATTTTTATGGAATTTTCGAATTGAAATTGAAAATTTGAATTAAAAAAATTGAATTTTTTGGATTAAAAATTAAATTTTTGAATTATTTGTGTCAAAATTGATCGAAAATCAAGAAAATAATTTTTAAAAATTCTTAAAAAAATTCAATGAAAGAACCTACATTATTATTTAAATAACAAGTCAAAGATAAGGAAATATTTTGATATAATTCATCAGAATGTCACGTTCGTGCTGCACAATCTAATACAATTTTTGTGTTTACAACCTTGAGAATAATTTTTTGTATATTTTTCGTGAATGTTTTTCGAAATTTGTTTTGCTTAAATTCTTTTGCTTTTAAT
Source organism: Chironomus tepperi (assembly GCF_022539635.2). NCBI lineage: Eukaryota > Metazoa > Arthropoda > Insecta > Diptera > Chironomidae > Chironomus > Chironomus tepperi. The sequence goes on along the minus strand of NW_027226552.1, from coordinate 360,703 downwards.
TTATGAAAAAAACAAATTTCAAGTTCTTAAATTTCAAATTTTAAAAATCCATTAAGCAACTCAAATTCACCAAAAAAAAATTCAAAAATTCACATTCCAATATCTCAAAAAATTTCCTCTCACTAAACTCAATTCTGAAAAGTAAACAACTTCATGGAAATTGAGAGGAAATATTTCTCTTAACAGCTCAGACTAAGACAGTTAATAATTCATGATATCTTCATTTAAGTATTTATTCATAATAAAATTCTTCAGACTATTTTCTACTCTTGATATTCACCAAAAATAAATCTGGAAAAATTAATCTTTTTTCATTCACGAAATTTTTTGAATAAAAAAATTGAATTTATTTTGAAAATTTGTTTTGATTTGAGTTTATTAGGCTGAATATTTGAAGAATTAAATTGTTATTTATGCAAATTTGAGAATTTATTAAATTTGAAATTTAAATGATATTTGAAATATTTTTGAAAATGCTTGAAAATTCAAAGAATTTGAAAATTTTCAAAATTGAATTTTCTTAAAATTTTTGAACTCATAAAAACACTTTTCAATGTAAAATTCAAATTTAGAACAGAAAAACTTAGTTTTAAGAATTGAAATTCTTTTTCAAATTTCAAATTCTGTTTCAAATTTTAAATCGTTTTCCAACTTTAAAAAAATTTAAATTAAGAAAATCACACAAAAAATTTCCAAAAAAAAAAAACTAAAAATAAATCCCACAAAACTTAAAAAATTCACATCAAAATTCAAAACAAAAAAAAGTTTACTTTTAATAAAATTCTTCACAATTTGTTGTGTTTTTCATTTATCTGCATTGATAACGAGCCACAAACAGTTGAGTTTATTTATTTACTTTAAATTTATATATTTTTTCACATTCATTCACACACATTCACTGAAATTATTTTTCACTTTTATTGTTTTTTTATAACTTTGCAAAATCGTCACAATTTTTTTTAAATTTCACAAAAAATTATCTTTTTTGCTTTTTTTAAAAATAGAGTTTTTTTTTAAAAAAAAATTTGCAACAACAAATTGAAAATAAAAAAAAAAGTTTTTTTTCAGTTTCAGGAAAGTAAAAAAATTCCTGCCAATGCGAAAAAAGTCGGCAGAACTTCACTTTTCATCGGCTGTGTTTTCACTTTCAATTCTCCGGCAGATTTTTTTTCCTCTTCTTTCATCTGCACACACGACTATTATTATTATTGCTGACTCGACTGTCTTGACTTAATATTTTTTTTTTACTATTTTAATTAAATTTACGTGATGAAATTTGCAGCAATTTCTTCCATTTAAATTATTTTCTTTCAAATTTATCGTGATAAAAAAAATCCAACTTTTACATACTTTTTTTGTAATATTTTATTTTATTCACGGCTATAAGACCGGTTTGTGTTGTAAATTTTCGTGTATTCACTCGTTGACGATTGTTTTTTGACTAACTGCTACACATAATAGTAACACAGAATAAAAGAGAAGAGTAAAAAATATTTTTTTTTCTTCTTTTCCCTTTTTGCTTGCTGCTTCAGAATTATTCTGCATCTGTAGTTGTGTTTGTGTATCGCGCGCGCACACACAGATGCGTACTATGTCTTGGTGTGTGCAGTGCAAAAACAACCGCGAATGCTGCAACTTTTTTTTTTTATTTATTCTGTGCCTGTTTATTCTTCTGGATTTTCTGGCCTTTATATACTATATGAAATAAATGGAAACACTTTAATTTGATTATGTTGGAATGGATGGATTATTATATAATTTCACTATATGTGGATATTACGTAATGGGATATGTATTGGGTTTCGTTCTTGGGTTTCAAGAATTCTTCTTTTTTTTGCTCGTAAGCTTTGCAAAAAAATTTAATTTTTTTTTGTGCTCTGTTTTGTTTTTGTTTTGAGGGAATTTTGTGCATTACGAAATGTGTTGTTGAAGGAACTAGATGGGAATTTTGGTTGATGTTGATTTATTACAAATTCTTAATTTCTTTTCAAGAATTTTTTAATTTTTCAAAATTTAAATTTCATAATTAATTTTTAATTGAATTTTGAAAAGTTTTCACAAGCAAATTTTAAAAATCATTTTGAAACAAATTTAAAAAAAATTTAAAATGATTTTAAAATGCAAATTAAGTTTTAAAATATTCAAAAAATGAATTTTTAAATTTTATTGAAAATTGATTTCAAAATATTTTTAGAAATAGTTAATAAATTGAAAAATTTCCTTTGTGTTTCACTTGACTTAGTTTTGCAAGATTATCATTTATGTATAACTGTCATAGAAGAGCAAATTCAACCTAGAAAGAGCTTTAAAAGTTTTTTAAATTTAATAAAGTTACGATTTTAAATTACAATTTAAAATTTGAAGATTAGAGTCAGAAGTCTAATTTGTCATTAAATTAGCCATAAACATATTTTAGATATCAGTCGGCTTTAGAAAACGTCAGTTCAATATGACTTTAATCTTAAGGGTTTTCGATCAAGAAATGCCAAGAAAGATCTAAAAGTTCCTTGATTGAATGAAGAAACAGAGCCTTAGAGTCAATAATATTCTTAACTTACGAAGTCTTCTCTAAGTATAGAGTCATTTTGTAAATCTCAAGTTTTTGGTAGAAATGATCGTGGTTTAAGTCTAGAATACCCATAGAGAAAGATTCAATAATAGGCTTTAATCAGATTGAACTTTCTAGCTCATATTTCCGATTTAAACCGAATCCGACTTCAAGTCGGAGTCATGTCAGCCATTAGCTGGACTTTTGATCGACAAACCTATTTGTGCTATTCTTCTATTAGAATTGAATCTATATGATTTATATTTTAGCTTAGTTACTAAAATTCACCAAGATTTGAAGTCATCAATCTCCTAAATTGGTCAAATGGGCTTGGATTGGACACTACAGAGCACATTAAAAATTAAGACCAAACTATGAAATATTTCAAAATATTTCAATTATTTTTAGAACCTAAAAATACCCAAACCCACTTATACATCCTCAAAAAATACCATCTATTCCATACAGCACTTCCGGAACATTTCCATCCACATCACAAAATTTTCCTTCAATGTCAATTCAATGTTCAATAAAAAAAATTTTCTCAATCACTCTCAGACATCACAGAAGCACATAGAATTTCCATTAATTTTCCTAATTATTCATCAAAGACCCTCACCTTCAACACGACCAAGTGTGTCCCTGAAAAAATTTTCCCTTTTTTTTCTATTTAGAAATCGAAAGGCTTTCTCGTCTCCAGAAAAATATTTTCCCATTGACTATTCCTTCACAAATCGTGTACATAGAAAGTGCAACTACAATGACATTCAATTTCTCATCTCGGGTGGCTTGTCTGTGCAGAACAACTTTTTTTGTATGGATGTATGTGTGAAAATTTATTGAGGAAAAATCTATCGTACATGGAAATCCGCATGAAAATGTTTCTGCTATTTACCTTTTTCTTTCCTATTTCAAACTACGAAGCTACTAGCATGTTGTGTATAAGAGGGAGATGAACAATCACACATACAGTCACAACTACCTTGAAATTGAAAACGAGAATGTTTTTGGATTTCCCCTTCAGTTTCAATGTTAAAGCGAAACATTTTCACTTTCATGAGTTTCCCTACTACGAACTACTTGTGTCGTACGTCTGTATACAGTCATAGATGCCGGTTACTAATACATTGACACAATTGTTTTCTACAATCACAGATGCAATCGCAACAATGAAAGGAAAATTGCAATACAGATTCAGATGGAGGCGAACTTCTCCCCAGACTTTTCCTTTTTTCATGGATTTTTCCTGTATGATGCTTTTTAAAGCACATGCGTTCGAGTTGTCTACTATCGTCTCGCGACAATGAAAAAAAAGTACCGAACGTACGCGAAGTTTTCGATTCCTTTTTCCTGGTCAATGAATGTTCTTCCTTGAAAATTTTCCTTTTTCTTCTTGTTTTTCCGCCCTTTGCTTCCATCTTCTTCTTACTCTGCCACCTCCTTACAATTCCTCCTCATCCATTCTCGTAAAGCTTTGCCTGCTGCCTTTTTCTGTCTCTTCCTTCCTTGTAAGAATGAGAATTCTTCTTGTTCTGCACTGCCGCTGCTATTGCTGCTTTCATTTCATACTCAGAATTTTTTTCATTTCTTTCCGTATTTTAGCGTAGAATTTTTATTATGTCTTCATTTTATTGATCGAAATTCTTTTTTTTTTTTCTTTCTTTTTATTTCGCATGGTTTTTTTTTACACTTTCTGCTCGATTCTCATGCTACTGATGAGTGATGTTGCTGCAGTAAGTGTGTGTTTTGGTGTGGAATTTATGGTAGTTTTTTTTATTTTATTTTTGCTATTGAAGCTAGTTTAGTGCTGTGGATTTGCCAGATTTTCTGGAAATATTCTGATTTATTAATGAACATTTTTTGATATTTTTAAATTGTATTTTCCAAGAATTTTTTATTAGGAAAATTTTTTTTTGACGATTTTTAAAATCAGATTTGAAAATCTTAAATTAATTGATAATTTAGTCTTTAATTATTTAGGTCTTGAAAAACTTAATTTAATTTTAAGCAAATTAATAAATTTTTAAAAAGCAAAAATTTAAAAAAAAGGATTTTAAAAAAAGTTTAAAAATAGGAATTGAAGGAGTTTATAAAAATCAAAAAATACGAGAAATAGAAAAAAAAATTTGAAATACTCAAATTTGGAAGTTTGAAAAAGAGTTTGATAAATTCAGGAAAAAATTTTAAAATGTTAAGAAATTAAAAATTTTAGAATTTTTAAAGAATCAAAAAATTTAAAAAAACATTTTAAAAAATTAAAAGAAAAGTTTAAAAAGTACAAAATTTACTGAAAAAAAAATTGAAAAATGAAAAAAAATTGTTAAAATTTTAAAAAATTGATTTTATGAAATTAAAAGATTAAATGAAATAAATTGACAAATTGTGAAAAATTCATAATTAAATTAAACACGAATTAAAATGAAAATTTGGTGTAAACATGAAAAAGGACATAAAGATTGAAATAAATTTTCTTAAAATTCAAAATTTTTAAGTTTCGGTTTATTTTTAGAAAATAAAAAATTTGAAAATTTTGAATTTGCTCAAGTTAATTTTGAATTATTCTTATTTTTAAATTCATTAATTTTGAAATATTAACCTTCAAATTTTGTCAAATTTCCTCTAACATTTAATAATTTCATGCAATATTCCCGCAAATAATTCCTCACAAATTCTTCCCATCATCATAAATTATAATTGCTATAAAAATATGTTCATTTATTGTAAAACGGAAAGAGCAAAAACATAAAGAAGACATGAAAAAATTTCAATGCTAGAATTCTTTTTTCTTCACTCTTTTAGAACTTTTCTATTCATTACTTTATGTGCATGCTCGTGCATATATCTAAGTGCATGTGTAGTCGGAATATTTTCTTTCTTTCTGCAGTTTATATAGATATTGTATGAAAAGTGAAATTGAAATTTTTTTTTATTTGTTCATTAAAATTAGTTTTTAAAGGAAAATGTGAGTCATGGTGAAGTTGGGAGGAAAGAAATAATGCTGATGATGAGGTTTGAGTAAGAGTTTATTTTGGGAATGAATTAATATTGATGGGACTCTTGGTTGGGGGTTACGAGTTGGTCGGTGATTAATGGGTAGTGTGGAATTATGGAGTCGGAAGTTGTGAAAATTGAAAATGGTGCTTTTTTTAAAAAAATTTAAAATTATTTTTTTTTAAGTTTTTAAAATTCAATTTGAATTTTTTCACAGTTTTAAAATTTAATAAAATTCAATTCAATTCAAAAATTATTTTTTTAAAATTTTAAATTTCAAAATAAATTTTTTCAAATTTAAATTGAGTTTTTTATTTAAAATTTCTAACTTTTATTTTTAGTTTTCAAAATCTGTCATAATTCTTAAATCTCTTTTAAATTCTCAATCAAATCCACTGTTTATTTACAAAATTTCCGGTAATAAAACTTGCTCATTTTTAATAATTTTTCAGTTCTTATTCTTCACTTTAATTTCATTTTTTTAATTCAAATGAGCGAAAAAAATTCTTTTTTTTTTCAAAAGAAATTATTAGTCATGACAAATTTTAATCTCCTTTCATATTTTTCTTCTTTAATTTTATTTCATATGTGCGCTCATACTTTAGCAAAAATTAAACTTGGCATAATTTCAAAAGCAGCGCATCTTGAATAAATTTGTGTACATTTTTTTTTTTGTTGAAGAAATATGAGATAAAGAATAAGATGAAGAGTTTTGAATGACGACAAAAAAAAAGAACAGCAGTTGAAAAGAAATTTTTCTGTTCTAGCAATCAAAAGTGAATGATTTTGAAATTGTAGATTAAAATTTATGAGTTGATAATCTTTGTTTTGTCTGTTAAAATTTGATAAAATCTGAAAAATTTGTTTTTAAAATTTTCTTTATTTTTTGATTTTTCTTCAATTTATAAAATTATTTTCAACTCTTTTTTTTTAAATTTCTTTAAATTTATTAAAATTTTAAAAATTTTTGAAATTTTTTTACAGTTTTTTGAATTGTTTTAACATTTTTTAAAATTCTTTTAAATTTTATTTTAAATTTTTCAAAATTTCAAATTGTAAAAATTTAAAGAATTTAATTTTTTAAAATTTTGAAAACATTTAAAAAGAACTAAAAATTGTAAAAAATCCCCAACGAATCTCTAAGTGTAAATTAATTCCAAACTAATCTGATCTAATTTACTAAAACCTTGCCCAATTCAACATTAGATTCTTATCTCTCAATTGCCCCATCAAAATGCGCCTCAAAATCTCCATTCAAACTATAAAAACTGTTTTTATTTCAATTTAAATTTATTTAAATTTCATTCTGCCACAATAAATTTTTTCATATTCAAAAAAAGAATAGCGATAGAATGAAAGCATCAAAAGAGAGCATCCGATGATGACGATGAAGTTGTGCCTCCCTCTCTGACCGTCACGAAATTGATGAAAATTGTGAATTTATTATTGAACTCAAACCTTTAGCAGTGATGGGAATTTTTGGGGTTTTTAAAGGTTTTTAAATGACAAAAGATCACGAGGACGGGCAATGAATAAATGGAAGGAAGCTGTTGGCAGACTTAGTGTTGCATTTGGTATTGGAAATTGAAAAGCGGTAGCCAGCGATAGGATCAGATTCAGGTGGCATCTCAGCAAAGTAAGTAAGCAAATTAAGGGTTTTTTGGGGACTCTCGTCAAACTTTATCAGTCACTGAATTTAAAGTATGCAAAATAATTTCCAGGAACCCTCCACACCTTGTCAACACCACCAACATCAAGCAAAAAATACAAAAAAAAAATTTAAAACAAAAAGAAATAAAAACGTGAAAAACATGAGAAGCAGGTAAATGTGAATAATAAAAATCCACCAGCAACTAGCAACTGGCAGTTTGAAGTTTAATTGAAGCATAAAGAAGATATTTTTTTTTGTTGTTCATTCTATTCTTACTTCTTCGCAATTCGCAGAGCAGATTACAAAATATTGTAAAAAAAGCCGTGTGGCTTAACCTATGTCTGTATTTGTGCGACCACGGCAGAAAGAGTTGAGCAGCATAGAAAACAAAAGTATTTTTTTGTATATTCAAAGTTTCAAGGTCTCTATGCTGTTTCTACTATTCTATAGACATGGATGTGTGTATTATGTCGATTTTGTTTTGTTTCTTCTCTGTCTCGCTTATAGCCAGCATATTGACTTGAACATTATTATGGTAATTTAATGGAGGATTTATGTTAAAATTTAGCATATATACTTTTTTTTCGCTATATGGGTTTTTGGGAACTCTGCACATCTACACACACTCACAAATAGAAATAAAAACAGATTTTTTGATTTTCGTTCTGCTGCCTTAATTTATAAATTATTTTTATTTTTATAGAGTTTCTTCTATACAAGTCTATTCATTTGTGTCCATCATAAACAACGAAAATGATTCTCATCTTTTTAGTTTTTGTGCCTTTTCTGTGTGTCTTCTAAAATGAAATTGAAAATTTGTTTTTAGTTCTTCTTCTTGACTTTTTTATTATTTTTATTATTCTTATGTCTTTCTGTTGTCTATTATGAATAACAAAAAATAGTTTGACTAGAGTCTCTGGTGGGTGAGACTCGATGGCGCATTTTTTATCGATGAATGTTGTTATTTGGATTTTTTGTTAGGCTTGATAGGCTTTAATGTTGCAAATTTAAAAGTTTTGTGTTCTAGACATTGTGGCTTTTAGGATTGTCTAACTGACAATGAGCATGCTTACTTCACTAACCCTACGGATCAATTGTGATCCCTGGCTACGCTAGATGGTCCCTTAATACTTTCTCTATCTAGAGCTTCCATCTTTGGTAGTCTACAAGCTCTTTTACGATCTACAAAATCAGATTTAAAGATTTTTTTTAATTGAGCAGAACCTCAGTTCTTCCTCAAGAGCTTGGTCTGCTAGAATATGTTAGTTTGACAAGCTCAATAAGATCATTTTTAGCTTACTCTGCTTAAGAGTGCATAATACTTGCTTGATAGGGTCATATTCTTATTCATCTCCAATCATACCCTAGTCTTCCTCAAGAATTCAATTTAAAAATCCCCTCCAAATTTGGACTAATCAGACATTCCAAAAACAGTCTAATTCTCAATTCCAGTTCCAAATCTTCACTCCAAAAATGAGGTAAGTCCATCATCAAAAATTAGTGGAAGAAAAAACTTTAATTTTTTTTTTATATGTTTGAACAGTCTTATAGCTTTTCATCACTGTCGCGGGCCATAAAAAATGAGATGTCTAGCTGAATGTGTGCGGATAGATAGAGACAAAAATAATGAGAACAACAAATGATATTATAGCTTATAGGCTTGGGCACTGAAGAAAATATGTAAATTTAATGTGCTGATGGATCAGCTGAAATGTTGTTTGGATAATAAACAGACAGATTGTAAGTTGATGAGGAGGAACTATGGATAAGAATTATAATTTTGAATGTTTTCGCTTCAACACTGTTAAGAACGGCATATTTAATCAATTTTGTGGTCATTTGGATGTTTTGTGATGGTACCTGATGAGGGGGTCCAAAATCAAAAATTTGACAAAATGTGTGTCGTGTTCTGTCCAAATTAAACCACATAATGATGTAGAAATTGCCAATTTGTCAAGTCCCGCAATATCCAAACATCCCATCAAACCATGGCAGGTGATGAAACGACCAAAAAACAGCGCATGATGGCACATTTTCCAATAACATTCAACAGACCCTCAAATTCATCTGCAGAAAAGGAAAACTAACGACACAGACCACAATCATTAGCCATTCAAATTATGAACGATACTACACATGCGACACATAACACACATATGCCATTTACTGTTCATTTACAGACCAAAATATCATAATCATAAATTAATAATTCATCATTAACAGAAAACTAAGTATCCATTCCTGCTACGCATCCATTAAATAAACCATGGAATATCAAATGTAGGGCATGAATTGAAGCCGCAATAATTCATAGATATTTTTAAGCTATTCATAATTAACGCAAAATTTTGATTCTTGAAAGAAATAAATACAGACACAGTCACGCAAAATTCTCAAATAGTTCTTATGGATTCTTCTTTGGTGCTTCTTTGTTATTGTTCATCTATCGTGCAGGTATTGCGGATATTTTGTCAGAATTTTGAAGCTTTAGATGATTGTTGATGAATGATGAATTAGGTTTGTAATTAGTGAAGTAGATTAGTGACTGATAAATCGATTTAATAATTAATTGAAGTTATGAGCATCAAATGAGACTGTTTTGTGGATTATAAATTGGATAATAAATTAATTTGACTGATTTTTTTGTAGGTTTAGATAAATATCTGGCTTATTGGATGGTTTAGTCATTAGTTTAGTAGATTAGTGAGTTTATTATTGATGATAGTGTTTAAATAAGGTCTAGATACAATGTAAGCTGTAATGTGATGCGATCATATTGGAGGTATTGCGATCCTGTTAGTCGATAAAGTTTAATTAATCAAACATTGTTGCTGATATTGTAACTAATATGATCATCAGTCGCATCTGAGACTATGGCATGGTGCTGGATATCTGGCAGGTCGTTGAACAGGGCTTATTATAGGTACCATCATAGAGCATTAGTTAGCTTTTGTGACCAGAAATGACGAATTATTCTAAATATTTGGAAATATTGAAGACCACAACAGGTCATCACTTATCATAATTCTCATTCTACCATGTCCACTACCCCCTTTAATTCAACCATAGCATTCAATTCTAATCTCTTTCAATCTTGACCTAAACAAAAAAATATTCTACACCTGCAAATCAGCACACGGGAATCTCCAACAATAAAAATAATAAAAAAAATCTTTTCAGAATTAATTATTCCGCCAAAAATAGCGAGATATATCTAAAGTTCTTAATGTGGAATTAAATTCATCCAAGTAACTAAATATACACATTAGTAAGAGCCTTCAAAATACAATCTTCAGCACCTCATAGGAAGAGAAAAATTATTCACATGATATGATTAAATAATAGCAGCAACAACAAAAAAAAAACAGAATTTTAATAATAAGAACGAGAATAAAAGCAATAACAGTAGAATCAGGCCACTAAATAATATAGAATCGTTCTGGTGGAAGAACTGGAAAAAAGAGAGAAAGAGAAATAAGCACAAAAAAATATTGTTATGGACCTGAAGCCAGAAGAAAACAATAAAATAAGAAGCTTTTTTGAGGATGGGCAAGGAATGAATTTAAATGCTGGATTTAAAAAGTTTGAAATTTTACAAATTTTAAAATTTAAAAATATTGAATTTTAAAAAAATAAAAAACTTCAACATTTTTAATTCAAAAGATTTAAAGTTTAAAGAATTTCAAATTTTAAAGAATTATAAATTTCGAATTTTTTTGAATTTTAATGTTTCAAACATTTTAAAAAACCAAATTTTAAGCTTTCAAAAACTTTATTAAATACTAAAAGATATTCAAATGTTTAAAAAATGAAATATTTTGAATTTAAATTTGAAATTAAGGCTTGAATTTAATTATTTTAAACTTTAATTTTTAACTTCCAAATATCCAAATTTCCAATTTTCAAAATTTAAATTTTTTAAAAAACTCAAATTTCAAACTTAAATTTCCAACACAAAACTCTTTTCAACCTCCATTTAATCTCCTTTAAACTTAATTATTTTGCAAAAAAGACAGCTAATTGATATTAAATTTCAAACTTCTTATCTTCAACATTCATTACTCAATTCCATAGTCATATGATGAAATTTTACACATTTCTTTTAATCAATTGCATGATTCAAGCGAGCATTCTCATATTTCATTAGTCATCTCGCCTTGAAGTCACTCGAAAAATCTTTTGAATTATCTGCTGACAAAGTTGCAAAAAGAAAAATTTTGATAAGATTAAATTCAGTCTGTTTATTGGAGGCATGAGTTCTGGCATTATCGCTACTTTTTATTATTAAGTAGGAAATAAATTAAAGGGAATGAATTTTTGTTTACTTTTCTTATCAGCCTTGAGACTGCTTGTAATTTTTTTGTTATATTTTTAAATGTGGATTTAAAGTGACTATTTTTAGAATCTATCAAAGCAGTTATAGATGCAAATAAAACAGTCAAATGTGTCAATTCGAGCATTTATCCATTTGGGGTTATCAGAAGATCCTATAAGCTTTATTGTCAAACTATCTGTTTTGCCACTGCTTCTGACTCCAACTAAGGGAAGCATTGGATCAAAATTGAGCTGCACAGCCACCGAAAAAAGGAAGTAACAATCTAATATCTGACTGAGGAACTAGAAGAGACTGTTAAACATATCGTTATGGTCAAGGTCTAAGCTAGTTTATCCGTTTGGCTTTAATGACTCACCCAGAAAGCACACGGCGAAAATCAGGCACCAGACCAGCTTGACTATTGCCCCAGACCAAATTAGATGAAATTCGGCCAAAAGCTGAGTGAAGTCAGACATTTAGCTTGATATTTGGCTATTTCTACTCCGTATGCTTTCTTGGCTCCGACTATTTATAATTTTACAACAAACTTTACAGTCCTATTCGCAGAAATCATAATTTCTTAATCAAAAAACTCTTTCCAAAATGCCAAACTTTCCAAATTAAAATCCCCAACTGCAAATCAAACCAATTTCAAGTCATTCAAGTCTCCTTCACTTCCCATCGCCCATTCCTACTACCCAAATACGTAATACATTGTTATTTTCACAGAAAAATTTCGTAGAATTTTTAATATTTTTTGCATGAAGCAAAGAGAAATCCCATAACAAGAACAAGAAAACAGCTAAAAAATGAAGTGGGAATGAAGGAGAGACGGAGAAGGCACAGAAGAAGGCATACATGCACACGCGAAGTTCTATAAATGGGTTACGTAAGATATAATTTTTTTTCGATTATAAAATTTTTTGTGTATATACAGAAATTTCTTCTTCCTTCCAACTGCTGTTGTTGCCAACTTTTTATATATTATTTTATTTAAGTTCTGTTTCCAACACAAGCAAACAAAAAGCAGCAGAAATGAAAGGAAAGAGCAATTTTAAGCATTGAATAATATTAGTAATTGCAGAAAAAAACTTCTTCATGGTCTTCAATTCAGCAACAGAACTGAGTAAAAATAAAATCATGTAAAAGAAATTAAGAGGAGGAAAAAATGTAAGCCAAGATCAAGTCTTACAATATCGCAATGTTGATATCTAGAATGAAATGTCAGTGCTGTACTTTCCGCGCATGTTGTAAATAAAGAGATTGAAATTGTATTTCGATAAATAATAAGAATATGAAGTTTGCAAGTCGGGTAGGCTAGAATGAATGTTTGTCATTTAATGCGCATTTTAGAGTATCTGTTTACAAACATTCTAAGGATATCCATTAGCATTGAGCAAAACAATGAGTTGCAGAAACTAATCTGATTTTATTCATCAATATTTCTTAATGTAGAATCTTTAACTTCGAACTTTTTGAGGCAGTTGGTGTTGTAGAATGTGTTCCTTGCTTTTAGAGCTGTAGCCTCCAGATAACATCCTTTTGCTAAAATATTAGATGCATCTAGATTACCATGAAAGCACACAGCGTAAAAAAGACCAAAAATCCAAGTTCAGGCCGATTTGACTCTGACATGAGGCTGGATTTAATCGAATATTGCCTGGAAACAGAATCAAGCTAGATTGAGGCTCGTTTTCGGCCATTTCTATGACTTGTGCTTTTTGAACAGGTGCCCTGAAGGCTGTATCTGGATTTTGGTCTCATTGTATTACTTGTCTTCTTCTAGAGCGTGGTATTGCAGATCTGGAAGTCAATCCGACTACAAAAGGTCAAATTGACTTGACAGGCAACTTGGGGAAACTCATTTGGACCCTATTTTAAGGCACACATTTTCAAAAGTCATTCCTATTTAATGGCCAGTCTGTCAAATACCTCACATTTCCTCACAAATTCTCAAATTTCTTAAGCCAACTCTATAAAAAGAGGAGAGCCGGTGGAAATGAAATTGAAGATTATGCCATGACTGTAATAATACAATAACAACAACAACAAAAAAATAAGAATCCAGAAAACCAGTTCGCGTTCTTTTCTTTTCTGCAGTCGATCAAACTGGTTTTCTATTTCATTTTATAATACGTATTTTTTTATATTCGCTTTTCCTTTCCTCCTCTCCTTTCATTCTATGTGTACATATTGCAAAAAAAAAAAATGAAATAAGTATAATGTATTTAAAATATAAATAAATTTAAAGAGGAAGGTAAATAAGAACTTACCAATCTTTTTTTTCGCATTCTTGCATTGGTGTTTGTTGGATATTTGCTGATACATATGCACGGTGGAAAAGAACTGAAATAAGAATTTAAAATGAAATGAAAGTAAGAAGTATTGATAAAATAAATATAACATTAAATAAACATTTGGAGCTCCTTAGTTGAATATTTAACTAGTTTGCAAAAGGGGGTTAGGGGGAGTTAGGGAGGTTTGGTGATGTTTGTTCTGGTTTATGGATTTGTAAGTTACGTGTTAGGGTATATTCTTATATTGGAGGCGCAATGTTCATATTTTACAATAAGGCATATCCTAGTCTCAAAGAGAGTCTTGAGGTCAACCAAAATAGTCACATATTAAATGGAGATATGCCCAGTATTTGGCTAACAATGTTGTAGGAAGGCCCGTAGAAGCTCCTTTAAATCCGAATTCATGAGCTCATGTACGACAAAAGAACTCTTGGAAAGAAGCTGTTAATAGAAACAGTATTGAATATGGTATTGGAACTTAGCAATTGGTAGACAGCGATAGGTACATTTTCAGGCAACATCTGAAGGAGGCCATGGATCACGATTGATCTTTTCGGCTACCTAAGACAGTAAAGTAAGTTATATCCAAATCCTTGTCATAAACTCTCTTAATCTACACGAAATACTCGCCTTAACCCCCATCCACATCACTTCCACATGCCTTCCTAACTTCCGATTATAAAACACAATTCAGTAGAAAAAGTTAAAAACAAAAATATAACTTCAAAACAAAAGAAAAAGAGAGAATGAAGCACAAAAAAAAGAAGAACTTTCAAGTTCTTGGAATTAAAATGGGTGTAGAATCGTGATGACGTAGTTTTTTTGTGGTTTCAATGTGGATGTTTTAGTGAAATTGAAAGTTAATGTTTGTCTTGAGGTTTTTAGTGGGAATTTTGATATTTTGAGGTGCTGACTTGGATCAGTTTGGGGTTCAACAGGAAATAAAGAGGCTTACTTCAAATTCTACTCGATTGGAACCTTCTTGAGATAAAGTGTGGGCTTGGTAGGTGCAGACGTCATAGATATAGCTGAATATCTAACATTTAGTCAACATGACTCTAGCTTGAGTCACGCTGACCTGGAGCCAGTTTGTTGAACATTTCTAAGTCGTGTGTCTTCCTACCACAAGAACACAATATCAGAAATGAGTCAAATCTAAAATATTAGCTTTCAAGCCACAATATTAAATTCCCAAAACATTAAATTCCAAATTAATTAAAAAAACATCCATAAATTTTATTAATTCCAGCTTATTTTTAGTAAAACTATAAACACTTAATCTTATCATATCTGAATGATTTTAATCTTATACAGGACCAAACGAGTTCTTAAGCACATTGCAGTCTGCTTAATTTACAGCGTGTGATTCAACACAAAAAGTTCATTTCTATAATAAAAAATCTTAATTAACATTCATTCTCATTCACAAGCATGTATTTATATAAAAAAGCGAAAATCTGGCTATTTTCAGCTCATTCTAATTAGCATATTTGCACCGAGAGGAAATGAAAAAGAAAATAAATGCTTTTATGCCTTTTAGTATGGGAAAATTAGCATAGAACAAAGTAGTTTGGGTAATGCTTGGGGGGTCACTTAGTAAGTTTAATGAGAATTATGCTGAATAGTTTGAAATTTTATTAAGGAAAGTTGTGAAATTGTGAAAAATTTCAAATTTGGGGTTTATTCATAAGTGACGTCTGTATTGAAATTAATGCTCAGTAGCAGGGTCAAACGTTGGGTTAAAGCCTGATCCGTAGGCCTCTATTCCCTGCATTGTAGATGAGCAGGTCTGCAATTTTAGACTGTACCTTACAGTTAACCCTAGGCTACAATCATTCAGTTTTGGACAAGCCCCTGATGGAATATTGGAAGATTTAAATGCCAAAAAAAAAAATTTTTATCAAATTTTAATCCCAAAATCCATCAAGTTCCACTTGAACACCTGACATTATATCATTATCAAAACAATAATAGCTTTATTGCCAATTTTCTTTGAATAGAATATTTTTACGATAGAATCCATTCATACAGTCATCAAATATTCACATTATACTGCTTTCAAATTAAATGTTTACTTCGCTGTATATACTTTGTAGCTATACATATTGACAGAAATAGTAAATGTCAAAAGTGAGGACGGAATTTGTGAATTTCTAGCATTGAAATGATCTTGGAGATTCTCGAATGTTACACAAAAATTGTGAATTTTCAGGTTTTTCAGAATTTTTATTGCTTTGGAAGTTCTTGATGACTTTTTAAATTGTTCCTCAATTCCTGAGGCTAGAAAATTAAGAATTTTTAGTTTAAAACCTCATCATTTACAGCCATAAAATCCCCAAAATTATTTTATTACAAACTTTACGATCATTAATCCGTATTAAAATGCAGCACATAAAAAGAGCATCAAAACTGCATCTCCATAAAGTTCTGCAAAAAAAAAAGAGTAAATAATATAAAATTTCATTATTTGCAAAACGCACACAACCTTAGACCTTCGTTGCTGTGCAGAACAAAAAAAGCACACACAATTCTATTTATTTACAATCAAAATAAAAAGCAATTTAGCCGGCATTTGTTCGTTGCGTCGCCATATTTCCCATTATGTGTTTGTGCATGTCTCACACATTCTGTCTGTTTCCATCTCACTCACTTTGAAACAGAGTGAAATTTGCATAATAAATTTTTATTTAATTTTTTTTTGTTCGTTCTTGACGAAATGAAAAGAGGCACTTAAATATCCACAAAAAAAGTGCATGCACAAAACAAGGGAAAAAATTATTTCGTAAACTTCACCTACAGCCTGAGGTGCATTAGTAATTTCTTATTGTATGAATGATTTCCATAGCGATAAGTATGCTCATATCTTATGAAAATGGTGATTGACAATGAAAATGGGGCAGGTGAATTCACAGTTGAGGTATTTAGGGGATGCATTCTTAATAAAAATTGAGCAACTCAACGACTTAATTGCTTTAAAGAGTAAGCAGATCAATAGTTGTCCACGATCTTCATTTGATGACAATTACAGCGAGCCAAATTAGAAACTTTGATGAAAATTTGAAATTTTTTGACATTTTTGGATACAAAGTTGATCAATAAGCTTACAAAAAACCCTTAATCATGACAGTAGATTCTTAAATAAAGGCTCATAAAGCACCTTTTACCCCCGAGCGAAACAAATGAAGAAGGCTTCACCATAGAGCCCAAATGAGAGTCCAAATGACTGTCATATAGCATCCACATAGTTGCGTCTTCCATTAAATGCTAGACCGAGTGATAGAATTGAAGAAGGCGCCGGTACGCTTATATTTGTAGCCACACGGAAGCCATTTGGATTCGGTTTCCGATTGGTGTGGCTAAAAGAGGTTTAACTGAACCTAAAACCCCTCTTGTTGGATCTATCTTCATTTTTATTGCTTGGGATAATAAAATAGACTTAATGGAGCCTATAAAGTTTCAACGGTCGAGACTTTTCCATTTGTGTCCTTCGAGTACATCTTGCCCCATAGTTCCTCACCCTCATTTCACCTCTGCCAATCCAAATCCCATCAAAAACTCCACTCCAGCACTGCTTAAGAAAACATTCTTAAATGTTCATGCTATTGGTTTGCTTATTAAGAAATCTCATTAAATCGTGACTTCCACGCAATTCTTCTTTACCCAAAAACAAAAAAATATTACAAATTTGCATTTTTTTAATCGCCCAATTTTTCTTTCCTCTCCTTTTGTTCTCGTTCACTTGGTTTCATACCAAAAAAAAAAAATTGTTTTTTTATTTCGTGTGTCTCTCCAACATTCTGCTTTATGGCAATTTTTCGTAGGACAAGTGAAGGAGAATTGTAGAACAATTGAAAAATATAAAGTATATATTCACATACATTCACATTGAAGCATGAAGAACATAAAAAAGAATTTCAGACACATAATGCATTTGGCAATAATGCCCGGTTTTCGTGTTGGAAAAATCATGTACATAGGAAAAAAGCATGAAACATAAAAAAAAAGTTCTCATTTCCCCTCCACACGCAACATCAATACAACATGACAGCAACAGTTGCATGAGTCACACGACAGAAGCGAAAGTAAAAACAGCCTATTACTTAACATTGTGTAATCGCTCTGTTGGCACTGCACACGTGTTGTGCCTGTGTGTGTGTCTTTTAAAATTGCATTTGTAGATCAGCGCATGATGTGCACTTCTTCTTGTTTTTTTGTGCATCGTTTCGTTAAAAATGTATGAAAAAAAAACTTTTCACGGTCAAATAACATGTATGAGTCTGTTCTGTTGATGCACCTACATTAAAAAATTTCTCTTTATTGTGTGTGCAATTTTAAATGAAATGAGGAACAGAATGAAAAAAAAAATTTATGCTCGCTAACACATTTTCTGGTTCTGGGTAATTTTGTTTGGAAGAAGAGGGGGACAAGGGATGGATAGTTGTGATTTTAAAGTTTTTTGCTGGAGATGAGCAGCACATGTGAACAGGAGACTAAGGTATGCTTCTTTATCTGATTGCTCTGACTGTTCTGACTGTTCTGACTGTTCTGACTGTTCTGACTGTTTTGACTGTTCTGACTGTTTTGACTGTTCTGACTGTTCTGACGGTTCTGACGGTTCTGACGGTTCTGACGGTTCTGACGGTTCTGACGGTTCTGACGGTTCTGACGGTTCTGACGGTTCTGACTGTTCTGACTGTTCTGACTGTTTTGACTGTTTTGACTGTTCTGACTGTTCTGACGGTTCTGACGGTTCTGACGGTTCTGACGGTTCTGACGGTTCTGACGGTTTTGACGATTCTGACGGTTTTGACGGTTCTGACGGTTTTGACGGTTCTGACTGTTCTGACTGTTCTGACTGACAATTCAGACTATTCACGGTCTTGTGTTAATCAATCTTGGATTGCTTCAGCCTTTTGCTATCAATACTACAGCACAAATCTCCATTAACTGCCCACTCCCTGATATTCTCATTCTTCCTCCTTCTTTCTTTTTCATTCTCGAACAGAAATTGCTTGTTACCATGTACGGCTTTTGCAGCTTTTTAATGTATTTTTTTTTTCATTCTTTTTCCTCTCTTTCACTACATTTTATTTATGCCGAAATAATATAAAAAAAAAAGTTGTATATAAGTCGAAATAATTACATACACAATTGTTGTATCAGACTGATGAATTCTTTTGTGCATATCCGTATGTAGTGCATGAAGAATAATAATGATGATGATAATGAATATTCAAGTTTTTTCGGGTGGATACATTTGAGGAAGAAAAGTTGTTGTTGATGGATACGGTCATTATAGCTGGTTGTGGGTGGAAGTTTATGGATGAAAATTATTGTAATCAATTTTTTTTGTGTTTTGCAATGGAATTGGATCGTTTGGAGATGATTGAGGAGTTTAAATTGATTTGTTGAGTTATTTAATTTGGTTCTTTTAGGCTGGGATATATGGCTGAATCGGTAAATGATAATCTTGATTGTTGGATGGCTTGCAGCGTCAGAATGATCAATAATGTTACATGACGACAGAATTGTGCTAAATAAGGGCAAGATGCATGCAGAATCGGACTTTTTGACAGAGTATTGGGGAATATTGGTGCATGATCAACATTAGACGTCATTCAAGTGACGCTATGGACTTTGAAGTGTTTTCTTAGCCCTGGCATGTCGTGTACTCTAATTTTAAGCACTTTTAATGCATTACCAATACAAAAACCCACGAACTCCACCAAAAAAGACTCTCCAAAGAAATGGATTTCCATAAAAAAATTAACGATCATCATAATGACAACGATGACGATGCGCATAATACGATAATTGGAAAATGTGGTCACACACATGCGACGCAGATGAAAATATTCACAGATATACAATTTCTTGTATGAAAAATGAAAATGTAAATAATTCATTTGGAGTGTCTTTAACAAACAACAATCATGGCATGAAATAATAATAAAAATGAATTTATCTTTAAAAATTAAGAACTTCTTCGACCGGGGATGAGGAAGATGTGTGAAGACGATTTCGTAACGCTCTGGAAATGATTTATGAATTTTAAGTCATGAAAATTCTTTTGAATTCTCATTGGAAAATTTTCATATTGGGAATTGAATATTTTTCATGTGGATTTGTGGAATTGTAATAAATAATATTAAATTATAATGGCTGTTGACGTTGATTTTTTGAACTGGTGATCTTATTTAGGGCATTTTTTGGTTAATTGACGGGTGAGAATTATTGAGGTCAACTTGAATGATCTGCAAAATGTGGACGTTCATGTCAAAATTCCATATGTTGGCTAGATGAATATGGTCCCTAGTATATGGTATGTCTGTGATTTTGTATAGGCTAGTAGGCAAATAAGGTGCATTATAGGTAGAGTAAGCATGCTCAATCTGTATATTTCAGTAGAGCAAGCTCTCGAGAGTATAAATTTAGCCTGTTCGAAGTATGAATCTGACAACACTTGCCTGAAAGGTACATAGCATAGAATTGACAGAAAGTATGATCCCAAAGTTGTCGTGACTCTGGGATTAAGTCTGCTTCAACAAAATTCAGCCGATGTGACTTTATCATGTAGTCTGACTTAGTATAATTTGGTCCAACGTGAATATAGATTCACGACATCCTGACACTGTTATTCGCAATTTGTATGCCGTGTACCTTTTGAGCTGTAGATAAGCCTCAAAAGTCAAATTTGTGTTAACTACATTCCAATAATTTAATCAATAATACAATAGAATTTGAGTACAGCAACCTCAGTAGACACCTTGTCACCCAATATCATGTAGCAACCAATTTCAATAATATTTGACTGATTAGCATTCTCAAATTTCAATATGACACTTATAAATCGACAGATATTAAATGGCATTATTAAAATTTATTACTAAAAATTTTATGCCTTGATAATTGCCCATTTGTATGATAAGAATCCAGATAGAACCAAAAATTGCATACGAAATAAAATTGTACATTACAAATATAAATAGACTTTTTGTCATCGATTATTATCTTATCGACTAGACTCTTATCATCCATGTTATCTTAATTGGTATGTAAATATTATTACACACTGCTTATAAAGCAATCTCATGAATTTTTAATTGATTTCATTAATATTCCAGCTACCGGATTTGTTCACACATATCAGATCAGAAATCGATAAAATGCTGAGAAAATTTCTTCTTTTTGTTCTTATTTCTGCAGCTTGTGGAACATCATTTGACTGCAAATACGACACATCAGGATGGGCTTATATTGGAGATTTATATTCTTGTGTTGCTCAGCCTGTAGAGATTACATCGAATCAAACTGTCGAAGACTTTCATGGAACTCATCAAGTGGATAAATCTAATGACGACGTAAAAGTTGTAAGCATTGAAAATTGTCGCGATTTGAAATTCATTCCACAAGGAATTGACAAAATTTTTAAAAATTTTATTGCAATTCGATTATATAATTGCAAAATTGAGGAAGTCGGCAGCTTTGACTTGCATGCTTATCATGAACTGAGATGGATTGTCATTTATGGATCACTAATTACATACATTCCTGGAGATTTCTTTATGAATAATGTGAATTTGATTTATGTGAATTTTAATAGGAATAAGATTCAAAATATCGGAAGTGGACTGTTTAGTGGATTGAGTAGCTTGAAGCAAGTGTCAATGAAGAATAATGTGTGTATTAATGGAGGTGGATTGGATCAAAATTTAGGTGCATTTATTGAAAAGTTGATGGCTAGTTGTCCGGAATTTGTAGCTACAACTACTGTTACTGAAACTTATAGTCCGACTTATACTGATTTGATATTAGAAAATAAAGATAATGAGATAATCATTGATAATATCACAGAAAGTTGGTCTACAGAGCCATCAATAGTGACTTCATCAAGTACTGTTGAGGAATTTACAATAACTACTTCAGGAGATCCTGTAACTGATGTTACCTCAAATTTAGATCAAATTTTGACGACAGATGATTTGATAGAAACTTCAACAGCGACTAGTGAACAAACATCACCAGAATATGCAACAGAGCTTTCAATAGACACCACTACTAACTCTCTGAATGACAATTCAGCAACTTTTCCTTCTATTCCATCATCAACTGCTTCAATATCTACGACAACTTCCTCAGCTTTACAATCTTCTACAGCAAAAGTTGCTGATGTTAGTTCCGAACATACTACAAATTCATTTGAAGTCACATCATCAACTAAACAACTAAATCCTACAACACAAGAAAGTCCTTCATCAACAACTTCATCTTCAACTACAATCTGCTACACAACAACAACAACAACATCCCGTGAAACTTCCAGTACAACTAAAACTATCAAAACTACACCAACAATAACTGAAAATTCAGACATTGATGAAGATATTTGCGACATTAAAAAACTAAATGCAAAGTTTGAAAGAGAAATCGAAAAGTATTTAGAATTAAGCACCAGGCCATGCTACAGCTGAAGGAAGTGAAAATTCATTTTGCATGTTATTTTTGGTAGAATTTATTGGAGTACGAAATAAATTTGAATATGCTATAAAAAGTAAATTGTATGTTATATAATTAATGAATAGGAATGTGATGTAGAAACAATATGGCATATGGTTTTTGGTAAGGAAGTTGATAAATGTACGTCATTAAGTTCTCATCAATAATTTTTAGTTTGTTTAGTAGATTGTTGTGCATTTTTTGTGGATGAATTTTAATATGTGAGGGGGACTGGCTATGGACTAAGGGCGGATTCAACGAGAAGGGTGGGATGGACGGTTGGGGGTTGGTTTTGGCAGTCAGCCCTGATCACCCGCTATCCCTGCGACACAAGGCTCCATTTGACAGTCATCTTGTTGCTTTAATCAATTTGGAATCCATTTGAAACCTTCCTGCTTATTGCTGTCATTCAAAAAAGTCAATTCAACTTCCAACCTTGCTTAATTCTAGTCAATAATTCAAAAAATCATCCTCAAATCCAATTAATTTATTTTCCACCAGCCAAAATACAAAAAAAAATCCATCAGGTTTCCAAAAATACACTTCAAGTAAAGATTCATCACCCAATTTACAATCCACATGCTTCTCATATCCATTAAGAATAAGAATAAAACACAAAAAAAAAAATTAAATTGACTATGGGTTGAGATCAATGTCAATAAATCAACTGTTTTATTCATTAAAATGTGAAAAATTTCCACCCAATTTTCATTGAAAATTTTTTGTTTTGTTGTGTCGGCTCCAAAAAATTTTTCGCTTCTTTATTTCCTCGGTGCTGTGTTGAATGATAAATGAAAAAAAAAAGAGAGAAAAAAATATACTTTTTGGAAAAAGAAAATTAAAAACATCTGCTGGAGAAGAAGTCAAGCATTTTAATATATATTTGGCAAGTCAGATGTTGTTATTGTGACTACTTTTGTGTGTGTTCCAATTACAAATTTATGACTACAATTCTTATTTTTTTCAAATATTTATATATTTTCGACATTAAGTAATAAAAATATATATAAATAAAGAAATACTCAAGCTTATTAGCTGAGGAAAAGAATTTCGTTTAAATATCAAAGAAGATATACAAATTTTCTACGGTTTTCAAGTGGAGAACTTGACTGACTAGTTGAAATT
Organism: Chironomus tepperi; assembly: GCF_022539635.2. Lineage (NCBI taxonomy): Eukaryota > Metazoa > Arthropoda > Insecta > Diptera > Chironomidae > Chironomus > Chironomus tepperi. Next base: position 337,280 of record NW_027226552.1, on the reverse strand, counting down.
AAATAAGTTTTGGCTATTGCCAGATTGAAGAGATGGTCTGATGTGCTTAGAATTGAGACTATTTGCGAATAACAGAAGTCGGTTGATTGATCCAAAATCCGTTACCAGAGCAGCATGACTGAGGCGTGATGTGTGATTTAAACCGAATCTAGTCAGTCAGATTCATGCCGATCTGTTTCTAATCAACTAATTTATTTGTGCAATTTAGGATTCCGATTAGGACATTTAGCTTAATTGAAACTGTTTCCACTGAGAACAAGATAGTCGAAATGATCGAGACTATCTCTACTAAGGACAGTATAATAGAAATGATTCAGATTAAGACAGACTAAGGACAAGATAGTCAATATGATTAAGACTGTTCTCGATCAAGAACATACATTAGAAATGATTAAGATTGGCCTTACTAGGGACAGTATACTCAAGATTACCGAGATTGCATCCTTTCCCCTCCCTCATTATTGACAATTTAGTCGATATGATCAGGTTATCAGCCATGGGCAACTCTGACTCGAGTCTAGAGTCAAGTCAATCTAGGCCCAAATATTCGGATATTTCTATGCGATGTACTTTCTGGGTTAGACAAAACAGTCAATTCTATATTGAACTTCACATTGAATTTTGAACAGATACACCTAAATCTCTCTAATTCCAACTCTGCCATGCCACAACACCACAGATAGTCCAAATAAATATTAATCACACATATATTCGTTAAGTTGAGCTCATTCATTATACTATCTAAATTGAATTTTACATTCCTTAAAAGACTCATTCTCAATGCCAATAAATCAAGTGATACATGTGTAGTTACAACCATCAAGACTGCTCATGAAACTATGATTTTTTTATATTGTTTACATTAATAAATTAAACAAAAATTTGCCAGTAAGCTGTTGAATAATTTTCCATTCCACTGACTGTGTCAAATAATAGCACATCATGTTAGTAAGTATTAACAGCACCAGCAACAACAATTGCTCGGAAGAAGAGGACTTTTTTTGGTGTTGAGAATTAAATTAACACCGACTGAATTCATTTGTTGTGTCAATTAATTTATGAAACAATGCTTTCTGGACAATCTTACATTGAAAGCCCAAGTAAAATAATATTTTTACATATACTCATCAAATACTTCCGCTCGAGCGACACATGATCGTCAGCCCGCACATTTTCATTTAATGTTCTCGAAATGTGGAGAGACGAAAGAAAGAATAACAAAATAACTTTTTTGGAATAGCGTGTGATTTTGGGAATATGAAGGGGGCTATGGGGGTATGGTTGTGGCTGGTAAGTGACAATTGTGCCATATTGTGATAAATTGCATTTGATATTGGTCAAATATTGGCTATTAGCAAGTAGGAACAAGCAATATAGTCAGTATCAGATGCTATTTTAGAGACACAATGAGTAACGATTATCCTAGTCAAGAAAAGTCATATCCTAATAAGAGTAGTTCTATAATGAACAAAGGTATTCTTGGAATATGAACTGTCTAAATTGGGTTAACCCCTTTCATCCTCCCCCTAGTAATGAGTGAACGACATCTTGCTTAAATACCGATCAGCATAATTTAGTAGCTAGGGCCTCACTGCGCTGCCGTTTTGCTCCAAAAACGTTAAGGTGGCTTAATGAATACACGACGGCTGATTTATTGTCAAGTTATACGGTGAATGTCACTTTTCGGACACTATCTATGCAAAAAGTAAGGTTTGACATTGAACCCATCAATTCTGAATAAATTATAATAATGCAGACCTGCGGTTCATGACCGAATCTTAGCATCAAGTCTGAATATTCTCAAAACATGCACCTTATCAATCCAACCAGATAACTCCCTTACTTACCTCATTATTTTCGTGAGTCGGAAGTTCTCATTAGGAATACACAATGTGCACAAAACAAAATATTTCGTACATATATAATTCTTTTTTTTCGCGTATATGGCACCCTGAGTTATTCCCAAAAAAAAAAAAAAAATAAGCACACAAACACACATTCTCACTGTGTCTTGTCTTTATTTTTATTCGCTTTTTTTGTTATTCGGTGAATTAGGTCAACATTATGTTAATTTATTAAGTTATCAAATTGCCTATTAGTCATTATGTATTCATACTATAAATACATTGTAAGCTAAGCAAGAACAAAAGAGAATTTTTTAGTTGAAGGACGAATGGCACATTTAACAATACCATGCTGCTTACTCTTCCTGGATACAATTAAGCGATGCGTGAAAGTTTTTCTTTATTGTTCTGTTGTCAAACATTATTGATACGTGTTGTAGTTTGAATTATGCAGGCACTTGATGGATATTAGCATTTTTGACTTTATTTACCGGAAATCGGCGAGTCTTTTGGCTATCGGAAATGCTGGAAAGATTCTTTATTATTCTTTGTGGTTATGTAATATGCTGACTATTTATGCGCCATAACAACATTAACATAATGGAATCTAATTAAAATTTATCATGTCTGTGAGTGAATTTTTATAGCAGATTAAGCATTATTATTATTATAAATTTTAATTTTATTACATCCCATTAATTATCATGTTCATTAGAATTTCTCATGTGAAACACAAAAAGTTACAAGTCCTCAGGAATTGTTTACGCAAAAAAATTAGACAAAAGTTTGATTTCGCGTGGAATTTTAGATTAAAAGTAGGAATAGTATGCAGGTGGATTGAGTTTCAAAGGGAATTGTTGATTGTTTTTGTTAGATTTGAATAATTAAGATAAAGGAATTCATTTGACCTAGTTATTGAAAGGGATTATGATGGTATTGATAGTTGATAGGTCTGATGTGTAGTTGATGGATGATTGTTGATTTTTTAATGGGAATTTGAGAATTGTTTCAAGGATTTTTTTGGAATTTACTGCAATTTATATGTTCTCTTTTTTGGAATATGACATGACATGGTGGGGAAATTAGTCAGAGAACCTTAACAATCGCTTATGACGTAATGTCATGGTAGGAACTAGACTTATGGTCGACTAATGGTCACGACCGGACAATCTGACAAAATTTCAAGTTGATATCTAAATCTAAAGTCGACTAATGACATTTCTTCCAGTATGTTCCGTAAAATATGTAATTAGTCGATAGTCGGCCTAGCTACCTATTAAAAATTAAGTTAAGTGTTGTCGGGATCATTTTATCATTTTTGACAATTTTCTTGCAGCAATTTTACAGCTAATCTTGCACCAACTCTGAGTAACTTAAGCCTAATACCTATAATGTCTTTAATAAACCTTGAAAAATTCCCAAATCTTTCTTCATTTCCTTCCAAAAATTTCACAACACGAATTCCCATTAATTTAATCCAAATGACATAAGAATTATTTTTTCTCACACCAAAAAAAGAAATAAAAGAAATCCAATGAAAATAAATCGTCAATCAGTAACCTGTTATGCTCATTCCCGAACAAAGAAAGACACAAAAAAATATTCAAATTTTTCTCACACTTTTCTTTTCTTTAATTCTAAATTATTTTCCTTAAAAAAATCCCCGACAAGGTGACACTTGAGAATATTTTTACAACTTCTTCGTTGTATTTTTTAGAATTTTTTAAAGCAGCACAAAAGAGAAATTTGCGTTTTAATTTCAAGTGTAATTTCCTAAGACATTTTCTTATAAATAAATATCATTTCCGACTGAAAAGTAAAAAGAAGTCAATTTTTTAAGCTGCGCCAAGAATTTTCGGTGACTTTTTTTTATAAGCATGCAATTCTGTGTAATTTGCTGATACATAAAGACACAAGTGTTCATGCTTAATTATGTAAAAAACCTTGAAATTTAAAATTCTTGTTCAAAAGTGCAGCAAAAAATAAGAAAATGATGCGATGTTGTGGAATTAAAGTGAATTGATGATGCAAATGTTCTATTTTTGAGTCAGGCAGAGTCTGCGTTCCTTGAAATTGAAAAATACTGAAATTGTGTAAAGGTTAAATCGGATTAATTTCAATCAACATGTTCGATTGTTGCCAAAACCTTGAAATTTAAAGGAGCTATATATAATTTTATTTTTTTCGGGAATGGGCTTTAAGCGATAAATTAAATTTAAGTTCGCATTATATGCTCAAGGCTAGAACAGACAATAGAAAATATTTCATTTGAGTGAAGTTATCACAATGTGTCAAGTTGGGCTTTAAATGATGAGCATATGAGGGTAGAATAGTAATTTTATTCTTAGTGCTATTAACTAGAAAAAATATATTAAATTATTCAGGAAAACATCAAATTGATAAAAAATGTGTGAAGGTTGCTTAAAACTGTATATAGAATAGCATAGACAAGTTGGTTAATCGATCTAAATTCACTATCAGATCGTCGTGAATCTGGCGTTGTGTCGTGTTCAAATCGAATCTGGAAACCAAGTCAGAGTCACGCTAACCTGATGCCTGATTTTGAATCATTTGGTTCTCATCAGTCCCTCCTAGCTACACTTCTGATCCATATTTCCCATCACATTTCATAAAAAAACTAAAAACTCAATACACAGAACCAAAAATAGACTCCGAAATTCTGCCAATCATTGTCAGCAAATAACTCATTCAAAATATTTGAAAATATAGATCACGAAACATATGATCTGTAAATGATAACCATTACCATCAATTTTTCGTCAGATGCTTTGTACGTAAACTTGAAACTGCCATGAAAATATTTGAATGTTTACATGTTTTGTAATTTTTGGGGTCGGAATTGTTTCTAGGAGGCACTAAAATTCATATTTTGCAAAATATACCTCCTTAAATGTCACGAAAAGCATTCCATTGGTTCAAGCTTGCAGACCTTTTTCAGGTCCTTCACAAGAAATTCACCTAAAAGTCCCAAACCCTTTCGATATCGGCATCACATTCATGATTAAAGAGTCTCCACTCAAAGATTGATATAAATCATCTATACCTTTCACAAAAAAAACTATCGATCGAATGGCATTCGTTGAAAAATTTAATAAGTTTTACCATTTTAAGATAAAAGAAGATTTATGGGTTGATATTTTTAAGAATTGGTCTTTTGGAGCCAAAAAAGAAATTAATTGAAAGATTTTTTGATATCTTGAGATGAATCTGCGGGTCGAAAGAGATCAAATGGCCGTTTTTAATTGGGATTTTGAGATAAATTCTTAATTAAATTGTTTGAAATTGAATTTTAAATTTCTGAATTTTTTTGAATTTTGGATTTTTTTAAATTTTCGAAATTTTCAATTTTTCAAATTTTTTAATTCTAAAAATTTTAATTTTCAAATTTCCAATTCTTCAATCATTCAAATTTTCTAATTTTAAAGTTTTGAATTTTCCTAATTTTTTATAATTTTAAATTTATAATTTTTCAAACTCTTTAATTTTTTAAATTCACACAAATTTAACTTGAATTTTTTAAAATATAAATTTCAAAAATTTCTAGTCCATAATCCATACTTTTCCAACTTAACATCGTAGAACCTGCAAAGTTTCGCACAGCCCATCTCTATTTCTCCCACACGTGTCTCCACATACTACATGCCTCCATTGTTAACCTCTTTTTGACATTCAAAATACAGCAAAAACACATAAATTGCATCATCGTCCCTTATCGTTTACACAAATGACTTTCATTGAATGTCAAGCGGCATTAAAAAAAAATATTTTTAAAATTCGCGCATATGTGTTTGTAAGTAGAAGAGAAAGAGGCAAAAAGACGAGAAGAACCAAAATTGCATAATGGAAAGAGAAAGAAGAAAACACAGAAAACCCATTCAATTCTACCAGCTCGCTTAATTCATCCAGAAATAAATAAAATGAGGAAAATGAAGAAGAAATGAAAATAAAAACAGCACAAAGAGGAATAGAGAAGAGATATTGCATTTCCAGGCATTTACATGTAAATTTTTTTGGCTATTTTATTTTTAGTAAGTGTGTTCGTAAAATTTATCTTGTCTTGATGGCATGCTGACTGTTTTATTGACTGTTTTATTACTTTTATTGGTGGATTATTGATTTTTTTGGATTATGCTGAATATTATTTTTAGGTATTGATGATTATCAACGCATTTTTACTATAGAAACGTAGCAAAGGTCTGTGGCGTCCTTGAAACATTTTGAGAAAATGTGTCTAAAATAGAAGTTTGAAATTATTATTGATTTCAAACTCTGACACAATATCAAGAGTCATACAATTTTCACAATTTTCAGATTGGTTCAACATTTTGTTGAAATTTCAATCTTGTTTTCCATGCTAATTATGAACTCCTCTTCAATTTAAAACGAGTCTTAAGAAGAGCAAGTACAGTTATAGTGAACGGATGGTGAACGTACCATAAGAAGGATATCAATGTCGATACTGCGTCGACTGTTCTAAATAATGACTGTTGAACAATGGAAATGTCCACGATCATAAAATTAGTGAACTGATAAAGATTAATTATTTCAGATACTTAGCTTGAGTAGCATGATAGTGGCCGAATAATAGATCCACCAAGTCTAAGATCATCAACCAAGTCAGAGTCATGTTGGCCAGATTTTGGATCGGCTATCGGATTTGTGCTATTCGGTTTAACTTCATTTTTGACCTAAAACTGAGAAGATTCTTCCATTTTGTTACTTTTTTCGAGATTTATGTTCGTTTTACTTAATTTGTTTGCCATTCAGATCAAATGTGAACCATGGCCTCCATCAGTCGGCGCCTGAAGCTAGCTCTATCGCTGGATACCGCTTGCCAATTACCAATTCCAAGTGTGACACTGTCTCTATAGAACTTTTCATAAGTTCTTTGGACATCTTTTTCTATAAACCTGCAAATTCGGACAAATTTTACAATTTTGTGTCAATAGAACTGAATATTTTAGAGCATTTATTGCTAAGTCTATAGCATTTGAATGATTTGTCATGTAATTTTGATCTATTCAAATCTTATATATCTTTATATGACGACTAATAATACCCATAGTGTTCCAAACATATGTTAGAAAATGTAGCATCTCCACATGACACACATGAAAATCATTGAAATCTTTCGTTAAATTTTCTTCACAATTTCAAATTTTCACTCCATTTATTCCTTCAAAAAATGCACTTAATTCATAATTTATTCAAAGACATTTTATACTATTTATTGTATATAAGCAGAATATTCCCATACCAGCACACATACCACTTATGTATATCTCTTCAATTCATCCAGAATATTTTTAAAGGAATAAGAAGAAGATCTGAAAGCAATAAAAAAACTTGTTTTATATAATTCTTTCTTTTCTGTGCAAAACAATAACACAATACAGTAAAAAAAGAGTTGAATATTAAAATACACTCGATAGATGTGTTGGAAACGCACATTCGCATTCTGAATTGTGTAATATTATATAATAATAATTTTTTTTTTTGGCTATATGTTGCTTTTATTTTCATTCTCTCTTCTGTTTCTCTTCTCTTTGAATGTCGGTTGTAGGTCAAATATCAAAAAAAAAGTGTGAGTGAGTGAGAAGAAGCCCAGAAAAAGAAGAATCAGAATGGATTGCCGCAGGAACTGAGTTAAGTGTATGAAATAAAAATAAATTGAATAACCACAGCAGCTTGCTTATATTTTTTTTCGGTGATGGTTTCTGCTCTTCTTTTCGATTGTTGTTGACTTGAAAGAATAGCTATGGCTTTTATGGATACACGTGCAGCTATGGCTTGGTGGTCAGCTTTTTTGAAAGCAGTTTTCATTTCAGATTGCAGTTCCTATGAACAAACTCAATAAAAAGATTAAGAACAACTTAAAGCATGTCTAAATACCTCGTTCTTAAATGATTCATAAAAGTCATTCTATATCCTTTAAATGGAAATAAAATAAAATTGCAAAGAACTAAAAAATAGACTTTTAATGAGGCTGTAAACTGCTTCCTGTTGATTTTGTTCTTTTCATACTTCCATCAGCAAAATAATTATAATAATTCATAGACGCAAATTGCGTTCTTGAACTTTTTTCTCTATCTAAGAATTTTGTTGTTTTTGATCTTGTTGTGGACAAGGTTGGAAAATGGGTTGGAACTATTTGGAAGGAGTTGTCGTAGATTTTGCAGTTTTAAGTTACATATCTACATTTAAGCTACTACAGTTTTACAAAATTGATTTTCTGACCACAATTCAATTAGTTGAGACGCTGTTTATAAGTCTCAGACTCTATTTACCGTAAAATTGGTCAAAAACAGCCTTTTGAGTCTATGTCCTCAGAGCAACTTCGCATCTTAACATGTAGCATTGTCCTAGTGTGCACCTAGTGCTGTTCAGACTATCCAACTCTGAATTATTGATTACTTGCAAAATAAAGCTCGTCTCACTTCAACATCAACATCAACATCAATTCTGTTTACAAATATTCTTATTTTCCAATTCGATGATCATTAATGATCTCTATACCTGTAAATTTCAAGCATTTTCTAGATTTTGCAACACGAGCTGAAAATGGAATCATTCTAAGTTTATATAAATTCTGATTCACACGCTATGACGTAGAATATGAATATTATATAGACAAATCTAATTTAATTAAATAGATGGCTATAAGAAATATCAAAATGTGAGAATTTAGATTCAGGTAGATTGATGATTGTGGCTGATTTGGATGAATATTTTGTGTCACATTTGTTAGAATATGCTATTAATTAGTCGAGATTAAGAGTCATTGGTAAGTTGGTTTAAAGCAACTTGTACAGCGTGTTTTCTAGAGTATCGCTGCGTAGCTTTATCAATAGTAATACGCAATATTACCCTGACAGCACAATGGATGATTTGGACCTCTTAAGGCTTCTTAAGGCGATAATTTCGCATCGTGCCACATGGACAGATTCATATTCATGGTGAATTCATGTTGACCAGCTTAATTAACTAGTTCTAGTCCACAAATAATGGTAAATTAGAGATTGATAGTTGTTTAAATGTTTAGGACTGGTCTGTGATGTTCAGAAGTTAATATACAGTCCAGAATATCTAAAAAATCTATTTTATTTTCAAAAATTTCCAACCTTAATTCTCAGAAATTCAAAATCTTAACCAATTATGTTCTAGGATCAGAATTTTTCTATTTTATTCTATCCACAACATATTTTCATATCTAGAACCCCAAAATCATCACCATCGTGTCCAGAATCATCTCGCTTTTTTGCCCTTTACGTTCACTTCACGAACTTAATTTTATTTATTCGCAACATGTCAGGTAAGAAATTTTTTTCGTGATCATCAAATGAAGCCAAACAAAAGATACAGAAAAAAAATACTTTTTTGCTCACAGCACATGCAGGAAAGAAGTAGGAAGTTTTAATCTTGTTGATGATCAACAAAAAAAGGTCCGAAAAGTATTTTTTAATTCGTTAATTATGAGCCGCTGTTGATTGGCATAAATTATTCTTCTTCTTATTCCTCTCGATTTCTTCTTTTGTTCTTTCCATCATCGACTTTCCCATTGCCCTAGTGAATTATTAAAGAAGACAACAGAGAGAAATTCTTTGCGTATGTTATGTACATCAAGTTGTTCTTTTTCGGCATTAAAATGAGACGATGTAAAATGACTGGGTATGGAACTTATCATGTGATGATGAATTTTGAACGCATTTGTGGATGCATTATGAGGATTCATACAGCTTGCACTTTTTAGAGTCAATTTCTGGTCTCTAGGTTAAGGGACATGATGTCAAACCTTAAAATCCAATTTGCTATTTCCATCGTTGGCTACTACTTAGAACATTCATATACCAACACTGAGGTTGCTTTGCTTCCCTTCCCAACCTTAAATCTCCCTCAAATCAGTCAATTCCTCAAGAATCTCACTAAATCAGCTCAGAATCTTAAAAAACTTGAACCTTGAATGCCGATTACAATTTGATACTCATCTAAAGCTAGACTCACTACCCACATCACATCTCACAAAGCACATGCACACCAAAAATTTCAGTTTCCCCATTTGTCTTCTTTTCCTTAAATTTCAACTCTCATCAACAACGTCTTTCTTGTGTCGTGCTATACATACAGTCTATTTACATGAAAATGTTCTTGAAATATGTGGAAAAAGTTGTTATGACGCATACACACTCATACTAAAATGCCTTGCACAAGCTTCTATATTTTTATTTGGGCAAGCAACGAGAAAGAAATAAAAAAAAAGCGAAAATTGCACACAGAGATGGATTTATTGGAAGTGATTTGAAAGGAGATAGAATTTGATACTTTTTGGATGAGAATTCTATGGGAGTTGTGTGGATGTTATGGAATGCTTCATCAAGGGATTAAGTTTCATTTTGTATTTCTAGGTATAATAAAGCGTGTTCAACATAATTTTGATTTGGTACTGGATTCAGTTGAAATCCAGAGACACGCTAGCCTGGTGCCGAAATTTCCAAGACGAGAAGTTTAACCAAGGGCACTGTAACGGCTGATTTCGACATTTTTGTTGCAGTCTGCAGCATGGTGCTGCTTTGGATAGGATTCTCAATCAATTTGACACAATTGGACTGAAACGATAACATCCTAAGCAAATGTGGCCTAAATTGACTTTTTTTGTGACAGTCATGATTTCTAATCAATTTAGTGATAAAGCTACAGCTTCTTGACATCTTTTCCATTTAAAATGTCAGAAATTTGGAAATCATATGTAAGATCATGCACTGTTCATTAACAACTTTGAAATTTTGCTTAATCTTTCACAAGTTACGCAAAGTCACGACTCCAATCACCTGTTACATCTAATATTGCAATTAATAATAATCCTCAACATTCAAATGACCCCTGGAAATCATATGGGAGTGCTGGTTGACAAAAATGATTTCATCTGATCAAAATGTTTATTGTGTCCTTTTTATAGAAGAGAGGAACAAGTTATAAAATAGCTAAATATCAAGTTTTTCGGATGTTAGTGGCTGTAAATCTATCAAATTGAATTAATTTTCGAGAAAATTATAGATTGTGACTAGATTTGTGTGTGATCTATGATTTTTGTGCTTTTTCTACCTGATTTTAGGTATTGGAATCATTTATGTTGAGCTTAGGTAGTTGCTAGAAATGAATAGCTGAATATGTTGGCGACTAGATCACCTAATCTGAATATCTAGTTAAAAACTTAATCGTCGCATAGCAACAGCCCAACTTCATCTCTGCCAACTTCACTTTTCATCTTTTTTCCATTCCGAGAATTTCTTAATGCTTTCTTAATATGGGCTTGGCAAATGTCACATTGAAAGTTCTTATTTTTCTTTTCTCGTTTTTCTTTCCTCACATATTTTTACGCCACTCGCTTAATTTTTCTTTCGTAATCGACTCCAGAAATAACGAACAAGCAAGGCATAAGAAGAGGAATGAGAAGCACAAGAAGGCAACAGAATTGATTCTTTTTTTGTATTCACACTCACATACACAATGAATCCATAAAATTTCGTAATTTTCATTTTGTTCTGTTCCAATATTTGGGCCATTTGAAAGTCATAAGAGCCATCAAAACACGAAAATCAATTAAAAATTTTTTCTGAAATGTTCCACATTTTGTTAGAACTTTTTTTACATAATCGGAATGGACGCAACAAAAAAGCAAAAGTGGATTTGAAAGAAGAAGCTGCTTCGCCTGCCCTAATGACTTAAAGCATTTATGTGTTATTTTGAATTTTTTTAAATGCAGCTGGTTTTAATTAATAATCCCACATTGTAAACTCCTTTTATATTCAGTTTTATTATTTTTTTTTTGGTTGTTCGCTACTGCCCAGGAAGTTTTTCCACTTCTTTTATTCTTGTTTATGTTCTCTCTCTTTTTTCGGCAATGTGACCTTTGAGATGTTCTTTTTTAAATTATTTTCATTATTATTGCTATGCGAAAAATGTGCAAGAGTCAAACATATTTTTCTTTATCGGTGCAGTTTATTGAGAGATATATGTGCAGTTTGGGGGGTCTGATTGTCAGAGTAAGGCCTCGTAATGTCTTAATTTTGAAAAATTCACAAGTTCAAGATAATCTTGAATATTTTGACCCTATATGAATAATCTACATCATAGCGGATCAGGTAAGATAGAAGAGCAACTGCAGCCTTTAAGTTTCAACGAACAGCCACTCATCTTAGTCGAATAGAAAGCACTAACCCTTAAAATCACATAACATTCTACAAAAGAGGTTGCTCAGCGTCATCTCCATCTTCAGCCTCATTTTGAGCCTTACAAAATGAATCCTGCAAGATATCAGACCAAGTTAAGTGCCTGAATCAAAAATACAAGCTGAATCTTTGTCCAACTCCTCTAGTTTATGAGATATACAAGGTCAATTTTGTGGAAAAATCTAGCCGTGATTCCCCTATACTGTCAGAATATTTTATAGTAACGATACGCTGGCAAACTTAATACTGTAATATTTGGCTGATCAGTTGTGATCCATGGATTTTCTTGTATGATGTCTGATCCATGGATTTCCTTAGATGGCACTTGAAGTCATTTATCAATAGCAAGTGAAATAGTGCTCAATAACCTCATTAAATATACTGAACAAATCAGAACCAGGATTTAACATTTAATCTCAACTTAATACCTAATCTCGGCAGCAATTCCCATCAGTCAGCCTTCACTAGACAACCAATCAGCCAATCACACCAACCTCAACTAGTCAACGAAGCCCCCCTACAAAAAATGCGCCATAACCCACAAAGCCTTTGCCCCAAAAAATTATTTCCCTAATTTTTTAGTGCATGAAATGAGAAAATTTAAGTGAAGCATTGAAATCGTGAGCGCTTTCGAGCATAAATTTAGCACATTGCACATCTCTCAGTTTTCTTATTCTTTTCTCTCATTTCCACTATGTAGAAAGTTCTATATGTTGTTAAAATTATATTAAATATTTCTCGTTCCTTCTTGTTATTTTGACTGAAAAAAAAAGAATATAAAATTGTAAAATTCAAAAATGGTAACAAATTTAACTCCGTTTCTCATTACTACTTCCCATGAAATTACAAAAGAAAGTTTGGAATGTTGGATATTCATGAGAATTAATTGGTGGCGTTGTTTCTAGTAGGATGGTATGCTGATGTTTGCTATTACATTGTAGACTGTAAGTAAAAGGTGAACTTGAACTAATTCTGAGGTAGACATGAGAAATTGTAAGACATGTGATGTGATTTCAGTGGAATGGTTTAGAATTTTGTACATTAAACAGGTGTAGAACACTCATTGGAGCTTCTGTGGCTTTAAATTTGTGCTTAAACGCTTTTATTGACTTAAAGATCAGCATCAAATACATTGAATTCACCAGAGTCCTTCAAAAGCCCATAAAGCCCTCCTACGCACCTCAAAACCCTCCCAAACCCTCCAAATCTCTTCAAAGCCCTTCAAAGCCCTCGTAGGCATCCTACAGACCCAAAACCTCCCGACAATCTGCCTACTTCCACAAAACACTTTCCTAAAATCCACAGCACTCATGAGCAAATGCAAAAAAATCATATTAAAGTATTACTCTTGAGTTATGACTGCTTGGTAGAGAAATAAAATTTCAAAATGTGCACATTAAAGCTGCTTATGGCATTTGTGTTCATTTTTTGCATCTTTATTGAATTTTTCAGTTACATAAAATGTGCTCAAAATTAAATTAAATGTACAATTTTAATGATAAATGAGTGTTTTTCAGGTGCTGTTCATTTTTCAAAAAAAAGGTGAAGTTCATCACGTGAAAATAAAGGAATGATAAATACTGACCTTAAATCTTGCTGTAGGGCTGACTTGATCTTCAAAAAAACTCGTTCTTTATGTGAAAAAAAGAATAAAAAATTTAATGGAAAAAAATCTGAAGATTGGCGAGTTCGTGGTCAGTGCTGGTTCCATTAATCAAATTAATACATTACATAATTAATGGCAGTCATATTCGCATGACATATTGGCATTTATTGAATTTTAAAACAAAAAAATAAGATGTGAATAAAGAGTTGATTCTTAAATTAAGGAAGTCAATCAACAGAAGCACTTTGTGATGCGATCTGTTACTGTTTGCAAGTTTATTATTAGAGATTTACATTCTAATTTGTGCTACAAATAACATTTGTTTAAATGCTGCATCAGTTGCTACTTAAATACAGTTGGGAGATGACTATGACTGTACATGGAATATTAGACTGAATTTAAGTCAAACTACTCTGATATTCGACAGATAACGGGCTGTGCCTTAGCAAATACGCTGTGTTGTTTGGGACCGTTTAAGAAATTACTCATTTTTGAGTCCCAGAAGGATCCATGCGCTCTATAATTGCTCAAAATTCAAGAAACCTAATAATAATCCCAGCATTTCCTATCAATGAACCCCTCAACCTTCCACATGCACATCTCTTACAAATCCAACTACAAATTATTCAACAATAAACATCATGTTCCCAAATCTTCATACCAAACTGTCACCAATCAGCCCATCCATCCATGCCATAACAAAACATCCAAAAAAATAAAGAATATTTACTACATCTAATGAAATATTCATCAACCGAATGGTCTCTGGATAAAAGTTAAGTGAAAATTTTGTCACAGGATATAAATAAAGTTATCATGTCCAAAACGGAAATTTCTATCATTCATCATTGCTTAACATATTCTTTATTCATTCTGTACATTATTTTTTTTATATAGTACATCGGTCGTTTTACTTGAAGGTTGTTCATGTCCCTCATTCTATACATGTTAAGGATAAATTGTTTATAATACATTGACGACAGTGGGCGACAATAAACTCCGAAAAAAAGAGGAAGAAGATGTGCGGTCAGACATTTCTGATAGAGATTTCGTGTTTCACCATAAGCCACTTAATGATGCATTTTGCTGTTGTGACTTTGCTCTATTAATCATTTAGGAGATGTCGGATAAAGGAACAAGAAAATGATGAAAAGTTTTGTGGATCGTTCTTTATGAATTTTTATTTTCACGTCTTATTGGGTATGAAAATCACATCTTTGGTGATTTGTTGGGGAGGTTTGGTGGATCAATTATTCATATTGAATTTTTGTGGACTAGATTGGAGTCGGATTTTGGAGATATTGTGGATTTTGATTGAATTATTCAATTTTGTCCAAATTCTGTCAGTTTTGAGGATTTATTGGCAATTATTTTTCAATTCGTGTAATTTTAAAAGGATCTTTATTTCTTCCAGTACTCTTTTAATCATTTACGTAGACATAAAAGTGTCATAAATTCATGTTTTTCTTTGTTTTTTATTTCTCTTTGTTTTTCTATTTTAAATTGTTATAATCGAATTCGATTTCATTATATTGTCATTTAAATACCTTTTGGTAATAAATATTACTTACTTACTTATTATTTCCCCAAAAATGCGCTCAAAAAATTCATCAAAAACTCCTGCACATCCGTGAATAATTCCGTCAATTTCAAGTCGCAAAATATGACTAGATGTACAGCACAAAGAAAGGAATTTAATACTCAGATTTACTGCAGTACATTAACTTTCGTCAACCGGAACTCGTCTCATTTCCTTTGATGTTGAACTGACAAAACACGCAAAATTAATCTCACTGTTGTTTTTGTAATATAAATCATAAGCTTATTTCCTGTGTCCTTTTTTCTTGTGTTGATGTTGATGCTGATTTTTGTTATTTTTTGGTAGTAATTTATGAAGGTTTAGGGAGTGGGAGGTTGGGTTTTTGAGGGAATTGAATTGATATTGGTTAAAAAAAATCGATTTTTGTTCAAGAATCAAATTTTTGTCTCTTAAAACTCGTTTTTGGAACCGAAGTTTCCAAAAATTGTCATATTTTGATTCATTCCTAAATAAATGAGGGGTCCGACTAGGATTCGACCTCAAAACATTCAAAAAATTGTCAATTTTTCTCGTCCAAACTGCTCCATGTCATCTAGTTCTCTCAAAAATCCCCGACAACTCTTCTAATCTATTCCAATTTCAAATAAATAAAATCTAATTACACCAAAGACAAGACAAAGGTTTTTAATTTCATTTGAATGGAAGTCAACATGATTCATAAAATTTGTGTTTTGCATAAATTTAATTTTAAACCCCTTTTTATGTCCTTTATGCTTTCTTTCTCTTAGAAAACTGTAAATTTTATTCATTTTAATCTCATTTGGATGGAAAATCAATTAAAAGAAATTTCCTCTAAGCTGAATCAGCAGAAAAAAGAAAAATTTTTACTGAGTCTGTGGAAATTTAATTGAAAATTTTTCGTCAATAAAGGAATTAAAATGTCTTTTTATCAGGTATATCATCAGCAGAGCTTGAATAATTGCAAATATCGACACAAATATTTCAGCAACGCCTAAAAGTATGCAAAAATTCTTGCAGTATTTTTTCAGTTCGAAAAAACAAAGACTGAGAAGTATGCAAAATATTATGAATTTAGATATTTTCGGATTCTTAAGCTGTTGTGGATTTCGAATGCTAAAAGCTTGGGATTAAGTTTTGAATTGTTGTGAATAACAGGTTAAGCATGACTAAATAATTAATGTGATATTTTGTATTAAAATTAAGATGTTTCTTGGAATGTACAGGTTGAAAGAATCTAGTGCTAGACTCTCATCCGGTTGGTGTAAAACTGGACATAGAATTGACATCAAGTTGACAGGACGCTGAACATTTAGCACATTTTGGGCCAATAATAGGCATCGTTAATGCTCTAATTTGCTTTTAGAAGACCAAAGCATCCTGACATAGCGAATAGAGCAGCAGTACAAAACAGTAAAACAGAGGATTTTGGAATTTTGAGGATGACAATGGAGTACAATTGATCTATGCGACTAGCAAAGTTGATTCGAATTTGTACATAGAAAAGTCAACTTGGAGCAACTTGACAGAATTTAATATTTGAAATTCGAGTCAACTTCTAGCTCTCTCCAGCACCTTATGTCCAAGAATAAGAATTCTCTTTTAAAAAAATTAATTTTTAATTTGCAACAAATTGTTTTTCCGTTGATTAAAAAACTTTTTCTTCATCCCTTCCTTTATTCGATAAATCATCCTTAAAACCCATAAAACATCCACGTTGTCACCATGATTATGCAACAAGACAGCAAGCAAAATTTTTTTAATTCCTTAAAATTACTTCTTGATACCAAAATAAAAAAAGAAAATGCGATATGGTTTCACTGTGACTATAAATAAAGGATTGAAAGTCACTTTCTTGCATTTGGTCTCACCCTCTAAATCCCGCTGACTTTGTTGATACTGCTGATGAATGGAAAGAAGTTTCACTAATTAAAAAAACACAGATTTAACCCATTCATCTTCATTGAATAATAAAATATTTAAAAAAATTTCACAATCGAAAAAAAAGGCGGAATTTTTTTTTATTTCTTGGATCTAAAGGGACATAAAAAAGGGTTTAGTGCATGTCGGCAGTTCCGCTAAAGGGTTGAACACATTTTTTTTTTCCTTACAAATTTTCGATCTTGTAGAATTTTTTTTCAGGACATGAAATAAATCATAAGTTGATTTATGTTAATGAAAATACTAATTAAACTCCGGAACGGCATTGCGCTATAGCTGTGATGGGAATTTAAAAATACTTTTTTTTTTTCTATCTCCTGTTTTAAGGAATGATTTAGAGCTGATGACTTTTAAAATTAGAATTTTTTTTTGCTATATCTGATGATGATGATATTGTGATTAAATGCAGGATGAGGGTGTGAGGAGGCTAGTGGATTACATAATTTACAGATTGTATATTTAACAAATTTGTTGGAAGGATTTAAAGACTTTTTGCGTTTTTTGAAAGGAAATTGGATTAGAATCTTTAATTTTTTTATGGCTTGTCTTCAATTTTGAACAATTAGCTTGAAATCCATCAGCTTTGGTTTGGTGTCAGTTTCGCACAAAATCCGGTGCATAGTCACACTTGCCTGGGCCGGTTTTTCGATCGATTATCCGATCGAATTTAAAACAATAAATTAATTATTAAACTCAATTTTAAGAACATCAAACCAATTCAGATCCAAACTCATCGATTAAAAAATTACCAATCACATGCAGACATTTCCTTATTCTAATCTCAATTAAGATGAATTATGCAAATTTTTATGTGAATCACAAGTCAATCATCATCAATAGACTTCAAACTAAATGTAAGAATTTTTCAAGTTGACCAACCGTAAAGAACTTTAGTCTCATTTAATTCCAATAAATCATGAAGTCAATAAACTTTATATTTGTGTATAAATATCAATTATTCTATCATCATTTAAATCTGTTGTTATTAAATTTAATGAATATGGTTGAAAATAGCAATTAATTGAGAGGTTCATGAATGGGGTTTAACTCTTAGTTATATAGCTTCTTCTCGTTGACAAAATTACGTTAGAACTCGTCATTAACCGGACATTAACTTAGGATTTTAGACAGTTTGACCCCCCAAAAAATAATCCCGTTGTTCGGGATAAATATTTTTGGGATATTTGGAGGTCCTAAGACCACCTCAGTTTTAGGACAATTCAGTCGATAGATGAAAGTAAAATGAACGTCATTTATGATCGATCCTAAAGTGTGACTGTAAACTTCCAGGAAATTCCCAAAAAATTGAGAAATGCTCAAAGTTGACGTACTAAACTCATGATTAACCCTTTAACACATACTATAGTTCATTCTAGTCATAACATCTTCACATGACTTGTGACCCCAAAATCATCATCATTAACTTCTCTTCAATCAAAACTCTTCTTTCAATACAAAACTCTAACAAAAGCAATTGAACGAATTAAATTTTGAGAAATAAAGTATAAAAAAATTCTTGAACAGGTGAACAAATCAATGAAAAATAAAAAAAATAAATTCCCACCACTCGACTGAGAGATTCCACAATGAGTAAGTAAATTAATCGGCTACTCGCAGACAGTTTCAGTAAACATTTCAAGCGATTAAGTCGCAAAAGAATTGAATAGACTTACCATTTGAAGTACATGTGGATTATTGAATTTATTTAGATATTTTTGGAAATATTGAAGTTGAAATACTTTGTGATAAGTAAGTCTGTGGATTTTTGGAAATTATTAAGTGAATATAGTTTAAAAATGCATGGAAATTCAAGAAAATTTAGTGAAATTTTGAAATTTTGAGCGAGATTAAAATGCAAAATTTTTGTGAGATATATCCTGAATTAGGTTTATTTTTGGGTTATTATTGTAAACAACCAAACGGGTTTCGTTGATCCTAAAGCGATAAACACGTGAATTAAATTAGTAAACAATTAATTGCCATTCCTAAATTTAAGGCAAAAAATAATACACAATAAACAATGTGGTATTTGAAGGGTAGAGTGCTATTGATCTTGTTAAAGGAAATTCCAATAATTTTGATAGAGTGAATGTATTACCCTGACTTCTTCTTTGACTAAAGAGCATGCAGGGTCCTAGTCATTCAAAGGGATTGTATAAATCTAGCTCTATCCTTCAAAATGTTCAGATAGTTCAGAATACATCCAACAAATCTTATTTGTCACAATTTAATGACCCCAAGTTCATTGAGATTCAGATCATCCAAAATTCCAGCTAACCCAGGGGGTTAGTGGTCCTAATACGCCCATGAATCTAAGTTCAGAATACAGAAAACTAAGAAAACCCCAAAAAATCCTGGTTGTCATCATAATCAACCATGAAATGGACCTTAATGCGATTGTGAGAACAATAAACTTGGAATATAAATCACTTCCGTAACAAGAACACAATTTTCATATGATTTATTAACAATCACAAGAAATTTTCTGTGCACGAGACTGAAAAATTCACTTTTTTCGGTTATTTCTCTTAACTCTTTTCCTTGTGTCCGTTATAAACTTCCCTCCCATGTACACTGCGTTCGAGTATCACGTGCCGCAATTGATTCAGTTAATCAATCATGAATTTTGATTTATTAGCTCATGTGAATTAGTTTAGATGATGACTCAATGAATTTATTGAATTGTAAAATATCAAAAATTATTGTTTTGACATGAAAGTGTCATGGCTTAATAGAATTGAAATGTTTTGACTTGTGATGGTCTTTAGGGGAGTTGTTGATTAATTTATCTGATTTTGCTATTTTAGTTGTTTAAATTTTTGGAATTGAGAGGGTCAATTATTGGAATTTAGGGGTTATTGGCAATATTTTATGCGATTTCGGGTCATTGAAGCTTTAGTTGGCCTTAAATTCGCTTCAATTTCAAAATTTCTCAACTAATTTCATGACCAGCTGAAGCAAAAAGCCACACAAAATCAATTCATTAATCTGCACTAAAATCTTCACAAGAAAAATGTCGTCACATTAAGACTCATCATTATAGTTCATTAAATGTTAATTGTTTCTTCATGTTACGAGATAACCAGATGTGCTTATATGACCGGTAATATCTCAAGGACGATTGGATTTAAATCGAATTTATTAATTGCATGATTAAGTTCAAGTTCAGGAGGAAATGTGAGACGATTTTGTTTGCGAATATGTGAGACCAGGTTGATGACTGAAGTGGATTTTTTGTGTGTGATTTAACGGTTAATTTGTGCCGGGTTAAATTAAGAAGTTTTGGAAGTTGATTACTAATTAATGAAGTTTGATGATTTAGCATCATTGAATTTATGTGATGAATTTTCATATTTGTCACTTTTTGGGGAATTTCACTGCCGGCATTTCATAAGAATTAGTGCCGGAAATATAATTCTGCATTTTGGGGGTTTATTTCTGGATATATTGCAAAATACAGCAAAACTGGTAATGAGAGTAAAAGTGTTTACTTTTCTTGAGAAATTACATGACCAATTGCTTAATTATTGGTTAATACTCAAACTAGTTGAAAAATGGAGAGGAGTCTAATTTTATGCTCAGAATGTTTAATTCTCTGAGTCATTTTAGGCATGTTTAACTACTTTTTATCAAAAATAGCACGACAGTCTATTTTCTAATTTGTGATAATGCGTTCGAACTGTTTGTGTCCGTCAGTTTGTGGAATGAAAAATTAAATTTAATCATTCTTTAATACGTTTTAGACATAATTTCCTACTTTATTGGTCTTCTGGATAAAAATTCATATTTCTCAACCCGAAAATCAAATTACAAAGATGAAAAGTCGAGGATTAATTACACTTGTCATCCTAATATTCATGGATATACAATCAGCTTTAACTCAGAGTAAGTTGTTTATGGTTTTAATTGCTTGAGGAATATTCTGAAGGCACGAAATGCACAGCATGCAATTCATCTGTTTTCTCACGAGAATGTGATTTACATTCTTGATCATTTATGCAAAATATTAATTCAAAATTCCATAAATCCATCCCCCAAACTAACCTCCTCAATCCACAGATTTTTGCCGTACACCCGGCTACAAGATGGGTCGATGCTTACCAATATACAATTGTGACTACCTCCTCAACATTTTGCGAGCAAAACCGCTTACTCAACAGTCAATACGATTCCTTCAAATGTCACAATGTGATGCTGGATGGCCAGTTGAAGAACACATTCCTTACGTATGTTGCGCCAGAAATGATGATTCGTTAATTTTACAACCGACCACACCAGATGCACCGCAACCATCAGCAGTTTTACCAAAAATATCAACATCATTGGATAAATTTGATGACTATGATGATGAAAATACAGATGACTCAATCAGTTTCCGAAATTCAACCGATCTGTTGCCAAACGAGAGCGATTGTGGACGGGAATATATTGAGAATCGAATTTATTCGGGACAAGTATGTTGGAATTGGTGTTCATGACATTTTTTTATTAAGAAAATATTTCTCATTTATTTTTTATTGTGAACAGAATACAGACAGAGAAGAATTTCCATGGCTGGCACTGTTTGAGTATAGAAAATGTAAGGTGGATGTTGAGAATTTATGACTTGTGGAAATAACGTCTTGTTTTTTTCTCTCTCTCATTCACAGTTTCTGGTGAGGTTTCAATAAACTGTGCTGGAAGTTTGATAAGCAAGAAATATGTCTTGACTGCAAGTCATTGCATTATGGGTAAGATTGTATTAATAATTGAAATGATGTTATTAATATGGACTGAGACTAGACGATGACGATGTTAGAGGGAATTGAGTTCATTTCACTGAAGAGCAGGTGGATGTTATGTGGCAATTATGATGCAAATGTGGGAACAGGAAGGGGTTTGAATTCTAATAGTAAGCATCCGTTTATTATTCATAGTAATTTCACTTCCAAATACAAATCACAAATGGAAATCCCAGAAAAATCTTATAATTTTGCGATCGATGTAGACTAGTCTACATTCTATACAATTCGTATTAAGCGTTATTAAATCACGTTCATGTACATATTACGTAGCATAGCTAATTTCTATAAGTTCCGCAACATCACACTTATGATTGAAAAAATTAATATTTTGTTTGGGTTAAGAATGAGTTTTATATCCTCCTTTGGATGATTTACTGCCGGATTATTATGATATTTTTCTTAATTAGAGAGGGTCCGGGAAAGAAGTTGAAGATTACTTGAGCGGAATGAGAATTCTTCTTGTTTAACTTGTTGAGCTCTAAATTGACTCGAATTTTGCATAAAAATTTGACTCGACTTTCGATGGATTTGGGTCGATGAATGAGTTAATGATACGAAGCAAGTCTGACTAGATACACTTTTCACTGTATTTTATTAATCTAATTATTTCCAGGTGATATAATCACAAGAATCGGAATGATGTAAGTTCTCAACAACAATTTCTCATACCTCTTTTAATAATCACTCTAAAACTCATTTCAGCTCAAACGTTAGACTCGGTGACTACGATTTACGAGAGACCGAAGCATGCAATGATCAGAATTGCCGAAATCCCTATCGATTTAACGCAATAGAAGAGATCATACCTCACGAAAATTTCAATCAACGAGCAATTAATCGTAGAAATGATATTGGACTTGTGAGGCTTAAGAATCCAGTGAGATTTAGTCGTAAGTGCATATGATTTGAGTTCTAAGTCAAATTGTAAGGTTGACTCAAGAAAGACTTTGTTTGAGTTGAATTGAATCGAGTCGAGTTGACTTGATTTGAGTTGGGTCGAGTTGATATAGTTTGAGTCGAGTCAAGTTGGCATGAGTCGATCAAAATTAATTCAACTTCCAGCTATAGCTCATAATAATTCCAACTAATTTTAGGAATGGTACGACCAATTTGTCTACCTTCTGCAGATCTTCCACCACTTAAGACAGGCAATACTGTCTATATCGCTGGTTTTGGAAGAACATTGACATCAAGAAGAAGCATAATTAAACAAAAGCTTGCAGTTCCAATTTATGATCATGAAATTTGCAAAAAGAAGTTTTTGTCAAAGAAAGTTGTCATTCATGATGAGCAGCTGTGTGCTGGGGGAGGTGAGTAGACTGTGTTACAATGGTTAATGGCGTAGTAAAGGGTAAAATGTCAATTATAAGACACAGACCAGAAACTATGTTGATGCCAAGTTGAATGCAATGTTGATATAGCAAGTAGACAACCTAATGCTGTCCACAGGCCATAAATTGGTCTTTTAAGTCAATAAAAATTTTAATATTCTCAAATTATCCCCCAGAATTCTCAAAAGACGCCTGCGATGGAGACAGTGGCGGTCCACTCCAAAGATTCCACAACTCATGGATTGTCGAAGGAATTGTCTCATTCGGATACCTTTGTGGACTTGAAGACTGGCCAGCAATTTACACAAAAGTGTCATCATATCGAGATTGGATAGAGAATAACATGCGACCTTGAAATAAAATACTTAATGTAATTTATTAGACTTATTTTTGAGAAATGTTACAAGTCAGCATTTGAATAAATGCATTAATCTCATGGACATTACTAATTTAATAAAAAAAAGTTGAAGAGAATCTCGTGAAATACTCAGAAATATTGACAAAGTTTTTTGATTGAGAGCCGCTCAAGACTTTAATTGAGCGTAAATTCAAGTTCCTCAAGTTTTTCATTCCGCAGAGATTTTATATTTTTTTCTTAATCAGTCGCTCACGGCAATTCATTTGGTCAAGTTCATGGTGATTTCCTGTAGTTTTGCGTGCCTCAACAATTGAATAATAAGATGGAAAAAATGATAAAAATTTTGTTCCTTATATTCCTAATAAATCTACAAACGATAGATTCAAGACGATCGAGACCCAAACTTAATATTGGCGATGACTGTAAGATTCCAAATCAAAAGAATACGAGAGGAATCTGCGTTAAACGACAAGATTGTGCCGAGTATGAAGAACTATTTAATGTCGATGACCTAGGTGTGGAACGATTAAGCTTCTTGCTGCACTTAAATTGCGGATTTGATACAGAAAGTTGGAAATCCTTAGTTTGTTGCCCTAAACCTGGAAATACATACAAGTGAGTTACGGTGGGGAATTTTAATATTAGTCATTGCTGATAATTTTGATTTATTTGTTGCGAAATACTAAGTCACTGGACATTCAATTGAGATTATTTTGCGGCTTCAAAAGAATTTTATCAGTTTTCGACATGACCTACTCAATATTATTTAAATTCCAAAATATTATTTTAATTCCAACACAAAAATTCCACTTTCTGATTTCACATATCGATGCCAAAATGTCCAAAAACAACTGTCCATTGACTAATTCAGAATGTAAATAAACACAAACTGATTATCATCATGACACAAAAATACATTTAATGAGACTTATATTTTGTTAACAAAATTTAGAAAACCTGATCTAGACGTTGACCTGGAGAGCGCAGTTGTGAGAGAGTCTGAGACAACAGAGACAACAACAACAACAGAGAAAAATGAGAATGAAGAGTCAAATGTAAACTTGGACAATCGATTTGGAGAGGAAACTGGATCAGTGTCGAAGAGAAAATGCGGTGTGCAGGCATTTGATGATCGAATTGTTGGTGGAGAGTTGTGTGAAATTGATAAGTATTTTATGGGATTTATTACTTCTTTTTGATTGGCTAACTCTAACTCTATTGATGGTTATGACTTGCTAATTGCTGAAACTATCCAAATAAGTTATGAGCCTTAAAATGGAATTTTGTTACTAATCTGTATCCAGAAAGTCAACATTCTATCTTTAAAGTACAAGAAATTTCAGAATTGAAGGTTCAAATCCTTCTTTATGTATCAACCTAAAAAATAATTTAAATTTATCTTTTTTGTTCTCGGTATAAACAAATGAGTTTCCATGGGCTGCATTGTTACTTTACGAGTCCAAAACATCAAATATGACAATCAACGCATGTGGAGGTGCACTGATTCATTCCAAATATGTACTGACAGCAGGTATGCCTTCTCATTCCAATTTTAAATATTTTTAAGACACTAAATCCATTACTTCTCCTTCCTAAGGTCACTGCGTCAAAGGAGAAACAATAGAGAAGGCAGTCAATCTTAAATATGCTCGCATGGGTGAATATGATCTCACAACCGACAAAGATTGCATTCAGTATGAAGATGAGGAAACGCTAGACTGTGCACCGCCACCGGTTGATTATGAAATCAGTGAAATCATTCCACATCCCAGCTACGATCCAAAGAATCCATCAAAGCACCATGATTTAGCATTGCTGAGACTGAAAGAAAAAGTCAGGTACAATGACTTCACATTGCCAATTTGCTTACCAACAAAGGAATACAGTAAAGGTTTAGTGCCAGGATATGTGCAGACAGTCTGTGGATGGGGCAAGACTGATTATTTTAGAGCAAAATATGGTTCAAAACTCGTACAGAGTCCAATAAAGCTAAAAGTATCACTTCCATATGTCGACAAGGTCAATTGTACGAAGAAGTATGCTGATGGTGGAATCAAGCTGAGTCCAAGTCAAATATGTGCGGGTGGGCAGAAGGCTAAGGATTCATGTTCTGGTAATATAATAAAAATATATTTTTTTATGGGTTAATGGAACAGCACTTAATGTTATGTCCATATGTGTAGGCGACTCCGGATCACCGTTAATGTTCTTCGATAACAAAAAACTTCAATGGATATTGACAGGAATTGTAAGCTTCGGACAAAAGCGATGCGGCACCGAGGGTTATCCAGCTGTTTATGTCAATGTCACAAACTATTTGCCATGGATTGAACATACCATTAGTGCTCGTGGTGATGACGAGGAGGATACATTGAGTTTTACGTAATTAAATTTACTTTTTTTACGGACTGTACAGCATGTATACATAAATTTTTGTGAATCAAGATAAATAAAAGTCGATTGAAACTAGATTCAGCTCTTTTTCAATTAACATCGAAAGCCAAGACAATCAGGAACGAGAAAATAAATTTGATTTTTTGTTTACACTTCCTTTCTTCCCTACTTTCTTTATGGCATCTCCCTCTTTTGTTGTCGCGACACACACAAGGATTTATAGATTTCAATTGTTTCTTACAAATTCTCTTCCTATTGTCTTTATGGCACTTTGTGTACATTTCCATTCATTCTTATTCTTTTTCATCTCTTTTGTTTAACAATTGAAGAACTAAGTGTGAGCTATGGATGAAGATGTGGTGTGGAAATGAATATGTGAATAAGATGAAAATTAAAGGAGAGTAAGGAGAAATTTTTGGATATAAATCTTGAGATGGTTTCTTCCTTCGATGTTTTTTTTTGGTGAGATTTGTATTGGAATGGCTTGTTGTATGAGAGGATTGGGGGTTATTGAGTCTGGAATTTCTGTCTTTTATGTAGATAAAGTAATGAAATTCCTAAAAACTAGGCATCAGTGAGGTGAAGTCGTATTGTAACAGCAGAGCATGTTGATTTATTGACCGAAATGCTGAGGTCTTAGAGCCTTCATGCTTAATATTTTTAGGTACATGAGCATTATTATGAGCGATTTCATAACAAGAAGAAGATTTGTTTGATCCTTACAAGCTGAAATGTCTGAAAATATTTAAAATAAGTCTTAGGTCAAAGGTTCAATTCTTAAATTTCTAGTAAAAAATAACTAATACACTTTTAATTTTTTTTGGACTTTTTTTACTCAGAACCCCTAAACCCTCACTCATCATATCCTGATTTCTCATTATTATTACTTTTTACATCGTAACTCATGACTTTTCTCTATAGAATTTACTATAGTCTATTTACTCTGGGTAAACCAACAAATAATTCTTCCCTTAGGTGCTCACGAGAATAAATAAATAAATATACATACCGCACATATATGTTTGGTACCAATATTATTTGTTATTCTTACTTATAAGTTTCCATTGTCTTTAAGATCTATTATTATTGTTATTTTAATGCTACAGCAGCAGCAGTTCTATTGTTATTCTAAAAATTTGATCTACATTGCTTCTTATTTCTTTTTCAACCCCATACCATTAAAATTATATGCATATACAAGCCAGCATGTAAGATGAAGAAGAAAACATAATTCAAAGCCATTAACATATAATTTTTGCCTCGCGTACACAACCTGTATTTATATAATGTCAGTATCAGATGAAGTAGAATAAAAGTTTTGTTTCCTTTTTTCTAGTTCTTTGAAACTTTGTGAATGGATGGAACTGAGAATTTTTGGAAGAATTTGAGGATTGAGCGCATTTTTTGGGGGTATTGGTGAATTTTTGGGAGTCAGTTTATGGCAAAGGGGTTCTTGAGAATGATACCAAGACTCCACAGTTGAATAATTCCCTTGGAGTCTTGGACTCGATGCCGGTATCGCTCTCAGACTTGAATTCTCAGACTTCTGCAAGCCCTATTCATGTTTGACTTTACCAGGAATCCAAAAGAACCTTCCACAGTTCGATAAACCACCAAATTTACAGCAACAACCCAAAAACCAGCCAATTCCATCCCTCCTCATAAACAGCCAATTTACTATGGTAATGTCAGGTCAAAATGATCAAAATCTTGACTATTCTACCTCGTCAGTCATAAAATGCTCAGTCCAAAGGTAAAAGAAATCATTAAATAGTTCCTTTACCCCTTCTTACCCTTCTCTGATTGTCTTCTTGTTTTCGACAATTCTACTAAACTACAAAACCATTTTCTTGAATGCCTTATTTGCATATTCCTTTGTTCCATTTCTCTCTCCTTTCTCAATCAAATGACAGCGCCAGTAAGCACAAAGGAAAATTGAAAATATTCTCATTTTTATGTGTGCTTAGAATTTTTTTTGGCAGTATCCTTATTTTTTGACTATAAATCGCGCGCTATTTTGTTACGCACTCATGAACTTCTCGATTACAATACGACTGAATGGTGATTTATAGCTTCGATTTCATTCTTGTTGAATGTGAAAAGACTTCTTTTTATTGTGTGTGCTAAAGACATTTCAGATTTACTAAGGTAGGTTAAATAGATTTTCAATTTAGGGAGATTTAAAAAGATTGGATTAAAGTAAATTTTTACAAATTTCGACCGTAAATGATCTTCATTGTCATCTTCCTATTAATATCCAGCTATCTTACTAGAATTTAATGACAATTTTATTATTTTTAAGGGAATTTTCAGGATTATTTAGCATCGAAAATTGGGTTTTTGTTCGTAAGAATGTCATAGGTGAGTTACTTGCTTTAAATGGCTTACACTGAGGGAAATTTTTCAAAATTTTTGAGTCATGCATCATTGATTCTTGTGCTTCTTGCATCTTAAACTCTTAGCTGCTACTAATAAGATCTTATATTGGCTAAGGCAACGGTAGGACTTGAGGGACTTGAAAGTCTCTCCGAAGTCAGTCAACTCAGTATTGAATGCTTTATGATCAATCCTAGGTACATTTGGCATCATACTTACCATAGCAGTTATAAGCATCCTTTTTCGATCCACAACGCACCTCAGTCTTTGAATTTGTTAGCGGCACACCATATCAGCATAGAGTCTCAATTCACGAAATCAATATCTATGAAGTCCAAAGACCAGTTCAGGACCAGGATTAAGGACATTTTGATCTCGGGTTATTGGAAAATATCAACACCAGCTAATACGCCTATTTAAGTCTCTACCATATTAATGCTCTACATATCTCTAATATCTCCATAAATCAAGATTCTCTAAATAATTCTCAACAAAATCCATTCCTCCCAGTGTAATCTAAAGCTAATAAAAGCAATATCTATTTTCACATTAAAATACCAGCAATAATATAAAACTAGCTGTATATCTAGTAAAGTATGAAATCTCATAAAAGGGGTTACACAGTTCACACATGATTAAAATTTAACAAAAAAAGCAAAATATTCAGCTATAAAAACTGGATGCGATCTCCTTAGTACCTTTCAGAAAATGCCAAAAAAAAGCAGCAACAACAATGGATATAAAGAAGAAATAGAAATGAAGAAGACGAATAAAAAAATTAAATAATAATAACAATCGCTACTCCCTTTAAAGTTCCTTCTTCTTCTTCTCCCTTCATTTCATTATGTCATTTCTATTGTATGTGATCATCGCTTGTCTTTGAAATCTATACAATAAGCGCTGAAAAAGTAAACGATGAGAAGAGGACGCGCGAAAGGAAACAAAAACTCCGCGGGATATTTTTTTTTATGCTGTTTCGAATTTTTATTTTTATATTTCATGTACAATAATAATAAAAACTTGTTTACCGGGGCAATGAGGCGATTCTGGTAGATGACATAATGTATATAATCCATGGAATCTATGTCAACAATAGAATTCTAATTATTTCGTGCTTCACTGAGATTTAATGTGAGAATTTCTAGTTGGATTGATGGTAATGGAGTTTATGGCTGATTCTAGTCCAGAATTGTATCTCATTTCCAATAACCAGATTCAAAATTAACTAAAATAACATGTTTACTTCCAAATAATTCAATCAGCATAAAGCCACATCATAATCATGATAGATGCCCATCCAAGGACATCACCAACATCACTTCCATACCCAAAAACTACAGGCATCCCCAAAAAATATTTGTGGAGCAAGGCCGCATCACCCTTAGCATCTCCTAACTTAATTTTGATTTATTGACTGCTTTTTCCGATATAATAATGATGCAAACGGCGACAATGATGCCATAGATTTTCAATTCATGCTGTGCTGAATATGAAACAATATCAAGGACTTGAAATATGTAGCAACAAAGCATAACTGGGTTAAATAATATTGTTAGGGTGATTCAAGCGTCGTCGATGTCCCCTTATGGATGATAATTTCACGTGTGTAGAAGTCTTCTTATGTGTGCAATTTTTATGGCCATTAATCTATGATTTTTGAGTTGGAAGTGAATTTATTTTGGAGGGAATGGGAAAGTCTTGTTGGATTTTTATGGGAATGGATTGGAAATTGAGGTGAATTTTGAGAGAATTTTGTGAAGATTTAAAGATGTTGGGCATTGAACTCATTTCCAAGTGATTCTAAGTGAACAGCTTCGTTGATTTGTGAAGAGATTGTCTATTTTTAAGGATCAGTGTAGCGTCAAGTCACAGAGGACGCGCTCAACTGCTTTAGGAGCATTCTCAAATCGATTAGCAGCTCTAAAATGCCATTGAAAACTGAATGAACTGACTTCTTAGTTATAGCAGCACTTGTAAAGGTATGTCTTTGGAACTAGGCGACATCTAGCCAAATCATCCAGTTGCAAACTCATAGTAGGACATAAACTTAGCCATTACTTCAAAATCAATACACAAAACTACTTCCAACTTCATAAAGTCCCAAAAAATCCACTCAAACTCTAAGAATCCTTCAAAAATGTCTTTAAGGACATCACCAAAATTCTTATTCGAAACACTTGAAAATCAGAAAAATTTTGTGTTAACAGTCCATTAAATCATTTCTGTTGTACATTACACAATTGTTCATCATGTACCACTTGAGTTTCCAACAAGAAGAAATAAACTTCAATTTCCCATAAAAATGTATGTGGAAGCAACATGCGAGTGAGTGTGGAATACAATTAAGGAAAGAGGAATCATGATGAGAAATCACGTGAAGAGGAAATAAAAATAAAGAAGATTTCAGACCAGGGTAAAGTGTGAGATTTGGGCCATAACTACTTCTCGTACTTTTTAAATTTTTTATGACATGATTTCTATCCGAAATGAAATTACGTCGAAATTGTATTTTTATCTTGTCATACGATGGGTTCTTTTATTGGATGTTAAGTACTTAATGTTCGATGTCTTTTGAAGAGATTTTAGATGAACAAATTGGAGATATCACACATGTTGTCGATGAGGATAAAGTTGTTTGTACAATGGATGAAAATAGGCAAGAATTGCGCATCAAAAGAGTCAGTTGTGAATGAATAGAAAGAGTTAAGAAGTAAATATGTCAGTGACATAATATATTTTTAAGGGATTGAAAGGATTTAATGGCTGAATCATCATCAATAGCCTTCAAATCTTGTAATAAGACATCTCAATGGCAAAATCTGATACGCAAATACACGAATGCTTATGGTAAGGAAGAATTATGAGGAGTTGTTCATTGTTGACGTCTAGGATCGTGGCAAAGGTATTAAAGGACATGATTCTTGGTTGATGACAGGATATACATCTACAGCTCTGCATCAAACAATTACCAATCTCATCCAAACCTAGGAATTGATAAAAATAATCAAACCTGACCCAAAATGAACCAAAAATGAAGATGTATTCACAAGACGTCACTAATGGACGACCCCAAATTTGTAAATTCAATTCAACAGGAAGTCAAACTCAAAGGAGACAAAACTCTGACAATCGCAGACATAAAACATTTTACATCTCACAAATTTACATTGTCAGCATCGCTTTAACCCCCTTTACACTAATAACACAGCAGCTACATCACGAAATATTCAATTCCTATAATTTCCATTGTACGCGAAATTCCAACCCTATAAATTTAATTCACAACAATAATCATAGACATGAACAGAAAAAATTGAATTTCTAATAAGAACATTTCTACTTCGCGATTTCCGCGAGACACTTGACTGTTCATAAATTTCTTCCAACCAATTGACTTCTCAATGAACAATCCATTGTCATTCAAATTTCAATTTTCTTTCGTTGCGATGCTTTTGTGCAGGAGAAAAAGAAATTCCTTTTCTTATTTCAATTTCTTTATTATTATTGTATTATTTTTTTTTTTTTTGTGAGACTCAGATTGCAAGCTGTGTGTGGAGTCTTGAACTATGAGGAGTGAAATTGAAAGATGGTGAAGTTTTCTTTGTGAATTGAGAGGAAGTCGAAAAAAGGAAATTAAAGTTTTGGGCGAGGAATAGAAAATGTTTGAAGAGTTTCTTGAGACTTATGAGCGAATTTTACGTGACCTTTGAGTTTTTGCATAGTTTGAAGTGTTTTTTGACGGGAACATTACCTTCCTGACCAGAACCGGGTACCAACTGCGTCACTTTTAACGGTTGTTCCCAAAATAGCCCTAACGGCATCATGAGGGCTGATTTTGAACCATTTTCACAGCGTAAAATACGGTTCATCGCTCATGTATGCCTTTAGTGTGGCTGCGGAAAGTAGGGGAAGGTGTTTCAGGTAAATACGGCTACAGCCAGTCACAGCCAGGTATAAAAAGTCACAAAAACATCAATTACTCAGAATAGTTGAGACAACCAGCCACTTACTAAAGATCTCCCACAAACCTCAAAAATGTAAGCAGTACCCCCTCAATCGCACAAATAAAATTTCATTAAACAAAAATTGCAATCAACTAAATGACTCATGTATATATTTTTAATATAAATCCCATTGACATAATAGAAATTCAATAATCATTTCCCATTTTTATGCCAATAATCTGTCTTAATTTATAAATATATCCATCAGAGAGACATAAATTTATTCAAAAGAATTGGAAATGTTAAGAAACCATATGATGGTCATTTGCTAAATTATTTCATCTGCCTTTCCTTCTTTTAATCTTTTTTTTTTCTACTTCTTATTTATGTATCAACTGTGTTGCTGTTGATGATACTGTATTTAAGTGAATTTGAAGGGTGAATTTTTCAAATTGTAAGGTTCCTCTATGTCAGAGGTGGACAACCTTTTTTGAACCACGGCACACCTTGGAGATAATCCTGGATTTGCATGCGAAACATGACATTTTCAAGAATTTTTGGAGACAAAATATTGTGCCGCGGCACACAGGTTGTCCACCCCTGCTCTATATCTACTCGATGAAGAAAAAAAGACATTTAAAAAGGCACAAGAAGAAGAAAGAAATAAAAATAAATTAATATAATGGAAATATTGAGAGTTAGAGTGAGGATACACAAATGTGCACACACAAGAAACACAAAAAGGAACGACAGTAAGTATAGCAATTCACATGTGAATGAAATAAAAAGAAGAAAGAAACCAGAAAAAGCATATTCATAACATCCATACAGGATAAATAATTTTTGATGATGCGTAACATTTATATAATTTTGAAATGAAATAACTGGGGTAGCAGGGATAGCATACATATAAATTTTGAGTGGAATTAGACAGAATCATATCGAGGGTCAGATGTCCATTTATTAAATTTCTACTCATATCTTCTGAATATTGTGTGTTTAATGTCTAATAATAACCATACATTCATAGATATGACATGAGAATGACAATTGTGAATTGGATATGAAAAAAAATAGGAAGAAGTCATTTTTAATAATTTATGCTTGATGGACTCATAAATGCGAATCTGATTGGATATAATATGGTGAAATGACTATTCTGACTGACGATTTATGTTAACGATTATTGCTTTATGAAAGGAAATTTAAGCTATTCTTTTGATTTTTATCTGCTGTCTGACTTGTCTGACTTGTCGCATAAATGGATATTCTTTTTGCATTTTTGAGGAAATTTCTCAGCTTTTTTCTCTTCATTTGAATTTGAATTGGTGAAATTGAGTGGAAAATTTTATATGAAGAGAGCATGAAAAAAGGCTTATTATAGAAATTTCTTTATGGACGATGAACAAGTTATCAAGTTGGTTCATGATGAGCTGTTGGAATGGGACTTTTGAAGGGTGATATTGAATTTTCACAATTTTATACAGCTTATTAAGAAGCAGTGAAGGAATAAACACAATTTTGGGTATCCAATCTATGTCTAGATCCTATTTGACCCACTTACTTGCTTACTAACTCACTTTGCTGGTCGTACAGATCAATTGTGATCCATATCGTCCCTCAGATATGACACAACATGTAGTCAGCAACAGAACTAGCTTCAAGCGCAATCAAATGAACTAAATAAATCTATACGACTAGCCAAGTAAATTAGTTTGTCTAAAATTCATCAATTTCTTCCATAACAAACCAAAATAATTTTAATTTCAATCAAAACCATCTCCTGACACAAAAATTTACCCACAAAATTCAATTCAAAAACATATGAAATATTCCTGATTGAAATATCAACAAAAATATATAGCTTTATATTTACAGTCTCATCTCTCAATAGCCATAGCAATTGGCAACATTTTGCCACAATGTAAATAATTTTTCATGCAACAAAAAATTCTGCAACAGCATGAAATAGAGATGAATTTTATTATTATTGTGGGATATGCACACAACAGATTTATTTGCTTTATATTTACCCTTGATTTGATGGTAAAAATTGTTATTATTGTGATGAGCTCAAGTTTAGGCACTTGAAAATTTGGATAGTTCTAAGCATGTGTAACTTGAAGCTGATTATGATTTTGTAAGCAAATTTAGAGATGGCTTCAATTTTTGGTTCTAAATTGATACTCAAAATTATAAATTGTTCCAGATTAAGTTCCAGGGATTCAATTCAATTTGATGACAAACTCAAAAATTCATCTTGGTTCCATCAAACAAAATTCATCCCCCAACCCCTCATCCCACTCAACTCCACAAACTAACATCTCAATTTCCCCACATCCTCTAAATCATTTTCATCTCCAATAATTCTGTTCTGTCTCATTTTTTAATTCAATTGCCGAAGCATAAAGTAAACTATTGAGTGCAATAAATCGTATTTTATTGTCAACAAATTTATATCTCCATTCACGAATGTCCCATATGCGGCTTTATATTCCCTTTTTACCAATTTTCATATTCACACAGATGAGGATTGTTGGATGTTGCATCATGGAAATTGTTTGCAAGAATGGATCCAACCGAAACAGCACATACAAGTTTGCTTGGACGCTGCTACAGCGTTGCAGTATCGAAAAGACTCAAATGGCTTCACCTTGACGGCTGATTTTGACCATTTTTTAAGCCGAAAAATGCAGTTTGCCTTATTATGACCCTCTTGATGGTGTGAATGTCATCATTAAGCATGACTAACTAGCTTTTTGTTCCATTTCGTCTCAATTTTTTATTTCAAATTGATGAAGACAGATAGACGCATTGAAAGTAATTTTACAAATGCTATTTATGTTTCAGTCTGTTGATGGAGATGATAAATTTGTTGATGTAAAAAAAAAGAATTTTATTTCTTTTTGCATGAATTTGCATTTTTAAAGGAACTGAATAAGAAGAGTAAAATCTGTTGCACGCAATTTATGATTATTTATGATGTCGATAATGTTGCAATAAAGGAAGTGATTATGGGGCATTAAAATTGAAGTTAATCGATTGAAATGATGAAAATGAGATGGAAAGTTTTGAGGATTAATGAGGAACTTTTGGGATTTATTGGAATTACTTTTATGGAACTGGACAATCCTTTTGTTGATTGTATTTAGAATAGTTACGGTCCGGACATATTACTTTGTACATTACAGCAAATAACAGGAAATGAATAAAATTTCAAACGATTACAGAATTGACAGTGAATAAGGGAACGACAGTTACTGCTACTGTGGTCCGTAGCTTCCCTTGAATGACGTCTGAAGCTCTCGTCCGTTTAGTTTATTCCATTTTTAGACAATTCTGATGATCGATATTAATCATAGATTCTTGAACAATTTCTTCGTGCCAACAACAGTGACTCATCAAATACGAAAGTAATTTTCCTTTCTATTTAATAAAAATTAATAAGAAAATCGCGCAACGGAAATTACTTTTCTCAACCCAAACCTTAAATTTTTAATTTAAATGTCACACATTTTGCGTCTTTATATTTTTGGTGAAGTAATGAAGACTAACTTTATTGACGTTGTTAAACAATTTTAAAAGAAAATTGTGATTTGGTTTTAGAGACACTCGATTAGTAGAGATCGAGATGGAATCAAATGGAAGCTGATTCTGATTTTTTAGGGGTCGTTCACACATTATGTTCGCGTATTAGTGTCAGATCGGGTATCGATCAGCGAAGGTATTTAAAAATTCATCTTTTGCGCTACTAAGTAAATGGATAAGTCCATTGTTGATGTGAGGACTGGGTCATGAGACTAGGGGCGTAACCAGGAGATCCTCCTTTTCGGAGAATCATAAAATTGTTTGTAAAGCTGATTTCTGACATTTTTTGTAATTTTTGAAAATTTAATTACCATAATTTTCTACCCATCCCAATTTTACGCTCAACATCAGTAAAATCTTACTTATCAACTAAGCAACAAAAATATATTAAATAGCAATGCAACATTATTAACTCAAATTATACACAAAAGGACATTTTAGTCATTCGTTGAAAATATGTTTGTAAACATGATTATTACCACACAGCGCACGCTGAATTCAATAATTATACACCACAGCACAAACAGTTGCTTCGCCCAGAAAAAGAAAAAATTTCACTTTCAATTTACATTCAATTAACCATCAAATATGTTAACCTATTAAATTACTATGTGTGTCTTCATTTGCATAAATTTCTCCTCGGTTCCTTGTTTACTTTTCTCATTTGACTCACTCAACAGGCATTTCTGTGTCAATTTTTATTCTATTATTCATCACATCCCTCTAAAAATAAAATATAATAAAAAAATGGTTTTAATTTTAATTCATTTCCACAGAAAAATTCTTCATCATCATCATGCACTCATTGCTCATGATGGAAAGTACATCCATATGCATGCAAATTACACCCTCAAAAAAATAGAAAAAGAAGTGAAATTTTCACGGGTGTTTAAATTTAAATTGAATTTTGTTAAATTTTTTGATTGATATTTTTGGCAAGGGTCAGACACTATTGAAAAATTTTATAAATCCAATTTTTACAATTTCTTCCATACAGAAATTGTAGAAATTGTAGAAATTGCAATTTACAATTTTTCTCCATATAAAAATTGTAGAAATTGTAGAAATCAAATTTCACAATTTTTTTTCATACAAAAATTTAGAAAAATTGTGTTTTTACAATTTTTATGGAATTATTATGTTACACGTGTTTTCTATAATTAACAGAGATTAAAACGGATAATTGCATTTTTTAAGGGGTTTTTACCTTAGTAAAAGAAAAATTGAGTCTTAATTTGGTTTTTTTGTAGATTGTTCAGCTTAATATACGAAATTTAATACAAAGTTGGATTTTTCCGATGGGTTTTTCACCTCGAATAAGAAACCCGAGGCAAAATTTGGCTTTTACGAGACGTTTTTCGCCCTTAATGAGAAAACCGAGGCAAAATTCGGCTTTTTCGAGAAGTTTTTCGGCTTTAATGAGAAACCCGAGGCAAAATTCGGCTTTTTTGAGAAGTTTTTCGCCCTTAATGAGAAACTCAAAGCAAAATTCGGCTTTTTTGAGAAGTTTTTCGCCCTTAATGAGAAACCCGAGGCAAAATTTGGTTTTTTCGAGAAGTTTTTCGTCCTTAATGAGAAACCCGAGGCAAAATTTGGCTTTTTCGAGAAGTTTTTCGGCTTTAATGAGAAACCCGAGGCAAAATTCGGCTTTTTTGAGAAGTTTTTCGCCCTTAATGAGAAACTCAAAGCAAAATTCGGCTTTTTTGAGAAGTTTTTCGCCCTTAATGAGAAACCCGAGGCAAAATTTGGTTTTTTCGAGAAGTTTTTCGTCCTTAATGAGAAACCCGAGGCAAAATTTGGCTTTTTTGAGAAGTTTTTCGTCCTTAATGAGAAACCCGAGGCAAAATTCGGCTTTTTTGAGAAGTTTTTCGCCCTTAATGAGAAACTCAAAGCAAAATTCGGCTTTTTTGAGAAGTTTTTCGCCCTTAATGAGAAACCCGAGGCAAAATTTGGTTTTTTCGAGAAGTTTTTCGTCCTTAATGAGAAACCCGAGGCAAAATTCGGCTTTTTTGAGAAGTTTTTCGCCCTTAATGAGAAACCCGAGGCAAAATTTGGCTTTTTTGAGAAGTTTTCGCCCTTATTAAGAAACCCCTTGCAATATTAGGCTTTTCTGAGAGAATTAATACCATAAATTGAAAAATTCAAGGCTAAATTTAGCTTTTTTGATATTATTTAAGTTGAAATTAATGGTTGATAAAAGTACATCGATTATTTTTTTATTGCTTTGCAACATATTTGAAGAAATAAAGATGAAATTGAATTTTCCTGAGTTTTTCGCTCTGGTTTAAGGAAATCGACCCAAAATTAAAATGAATAAATATCAATTTCAGTGTTTTTAACAACATTTTCTACGTGTAAACAATTAAAAATATATAAATTTAATGAAAAATATTATATTTTGTCATCATTATCATTAATATCATCAAAAATTATAGAAAGCAATCAGAAAAAAATATTTTTCTCTTGTTAAAGACTTGAAAACATTTTCAGTTAAAATCAGAAAGAAATAAAATTTTTACAATTTTTCACAATTTTTTCCATACAAAAAATTGTAAAAATTGTAGAAATTGTAAAAATCCAATTTCACAATTTTTTTCTAAGAGAAATTGTAAAAATTGTAGAAATCAAATTTTTTACAATTTCTCCATACAAATTTTAAGAAATTGCAATTTCTACAATTTTTAAAATAGTGTCTGACCCTTGATTTTTGGTGTTTTTAAGATGTAAATGAAAATTCTTCTCATTTCCGAATTAATTTGGTGTACTTGCGGATGTTTTGGGAGAAATCGGATGGGAAATTTGATGAACTGTTAGGCATATACCAGGAAAGCTCCCCTGACAGACGTAGTGACCGTTTTTAAGTACCACCGTGGTCTTGCTGTACCATGAACGCATGCTCTTTGTCTGTTTGGGTACGCAGCGGTTTAGCGATCGTAAATTCGAGTCATTTCAGCCAAATTCAGACCCTTTAAACCATAATTTAACCTCTATAGGGCTTGATCTAGCTTATAAACTCACAAACTCATCCAAATTTGCATTAAACCTCACAAAAATCTACCAAAATCAATTCAAGGGAATCAACCACCTCAACCAACAATTCAAGGAATAAGAAGCATACGCTCAATTACAATGAATGACAAAACCATGCACGATGTTATAAAACACACCATTTCCATTTACTTTTATTTTGTATTTCCTACTTTTATTCATTTGTTGATTATGTAATATCGTACATTTGAGGAGGGGTTCAGTCATTTCAGACCGATTTTTCGCTTCTTGAGTTCTTTTTTGCGGTTCCCATACTCACATGAATAAATAAAATTGTATAAAACAAGGAGAAAATTGTTTAAGAAAGTCTGATGAATTATTTAGTGATATAAATCAATTGAGTTGTTGAGTCTTTCGTCCCACTCCCACTGATTTTGAGTTATTTATTGGAATCTTTTGTCTTTTTGTGAAATTTATTCACGAGTTTCTTGGTTCCATCCCATTTTTTGCACATGGAAATTAATTAGAGAAAATGTGATTAAATTAAAATGTTAGGAAAATAAGAGATTATCGATGGAAATTTAATTATTAAGTTTGGATGAAAAGGAATTGACTGATTTATTGCTGTGATTATCTTAACAATGTGTTAAGTAGTTGAGGATGTACTTTTGGAGGGTGTTATGTTGAGAGAGTCCGGAGTTGGCTTTTATCTTACCCAGGAGACTTGTTCTTGACTTTTCTATGCCTTGTGCCTTAACAATTGCTAAGTTTTCTCAATTTGAACTACATTTGGACTATAATTATGCATAAAAACCCAATATTTCCTCCAAAATCCTCAAAAATCATTCCTTAACCTCAAAATCCCGCCACACATCCCATATAAAAACTTCGCCTACCTTCAAGTCTTCTACTTCCACCATTATCTCATCCACAACACTCCAAAATCGCAACAAAGAAGACAAAACCCATCATCAAATGTGTCAAACTTAAGAGATTGTTCAATAATCACTTTCATCTTTCAATCTTCAACTTTTAATTACTTACAATATCCTCACACCCCATTCAACAATAATCGTCATCGTATTAATAAAAATAATTAGAAAAAAAAAGTTTCATTTTTATTTCTTCTTCGTGCTCATTTTGCCATTGAGATATTGTAAATAAGAAGAAAATTCATTATTTTCTTCCTCATTTGTGACTCTTGAGATATTTTTTGATGGCTTCTGTCAAAAAAGGACAAAAAAGAGAAGAAAAAAGATGAAGAAGAAGGGAAAGTGAAGTGGACTTTCTATTCATTTTTAGTGCTCGTTTGGAATTATCAAGATGAATCGAGATTTTATTTTTGGATATTGACTTCCACGCTGCAATGGGCTTGTCCATGACTTCTAAGCTTGTCCATGGCTTCTAATTCAACTGTCCAACTAGATGCCAGGTTATGGAAAGCATTTCAACATGTGTCGCTCGGTATATGTCCTCTCCTGGTCTCAGATAGGCAGGAACACACAAATTTTTGTGTCCAAATGCAAAATAGACCATATCTTTTGACAATCCTTTAAACTCCAAACTCAACACTCCTGATTATTCAAAAATCCCACAAAACCCAACCTGGAAGTCATCCTAACTTTATCCTCAATCAACATAACGTGTTGGCTCCTTTTGTCGCCCAAATAACAATTAATTGTCGACATTGTGATCGTATAAAAGAAACGAAAGCAATTTTCCTGACACATTTTATGTTTGAGTTGTTAAAAAGTAGTTTTTATAGTGTTTGTCATCATAAGTGGATACTTACATTTAGCAGGCAATAAAACTGAAATGGAAATGAAAGAGAGAATAAAAATGCCAAAAAAAAGAGAGGAGAAAGTGCGATGGAGTGAAAGATAAGAAATGAATAAAGGAAGGAATAATTTGTTTTTTTGGAGGGTGGACAGTCAGTCTTGGTGGAGATTTTTTAGACTTGAAGTTTTTGATTGCTTAATTTATGAGGTAGAAGAAAAGTTGTGATTTATAGACGGGATGTAAATAAGTTTTGATGGCTTTATGACTTTTGTATCAAATTTCATTAGAATTTCATTTTGTAGGCATAGCCAGTGAAAAGAGGCTAGTCAGGGTAAAATCCCAATTTCTGACAATTCAGCTACATTTTCTCACGATTATTCATCAAATTACCAGCAAAGTCCTAAATCCACCTCATTAAAATCCAAATCTTCATCTTCAACAATAGACCTGATTGTTCCTTACCCAAAACTGCCAATTTTCCATTTCTTTCCCTCTAAAACTCTCACATTTCACCAAAATACCCAGCACTGTCCGTTCAAAAGAACTTCCAACAATTGCAACAATACTCCTAATTATGAAAATTGAGGTCGTTCAAGCCAGCACAAAACTTTCACCTTCATCAACTTACCCAGTGGATTGAGAAAATCAATGTGTCCATTGTTCATTGAAGTCACAAACAACAACATTGCCTCGAGACATCATTAAATGTAGCTGAGTTCTTTTTTTTTGTGAGTTCAACCCCTTCTTAACCCTTTTATCATAATCGTGTTGCGAAATAATCATTAAAAAAAGACATTAAAAAATCTGCGGGAAGTTTCGTTATTTCTTCTCGTGTTTAACGGCTTTAGCTGTGAGTTGTAAGGGATGAGAATTGAGAGGTGCAGTTAGTTTGGGTTTGACGGAGAGTTTTAATTAATTTTAGTTTGAATTTTAAAGCTTTAAAGAGATGCAGTTTCGATTTTTAGACTGAGACGAGTCGTTATGATGCCATCATTAGATCGACATGATAGCTCGATGGCATTTAGATGCCTTTACGTCAACATGATGACGTACGAGTTGTCAATGATTAAACTTAGTTGCTCGGGCTGTGGTTTGAAGGATAACTCGAGAAATAGGTGGCAAATGCTCAATATCAGTCTAAGCTTTACTCCACAATCTACCAACCTCACCTACTGACGGTGAAGCCCGTCAATCCAAGTTACATCGTGGGACGGAGTCAAACAAGGCTCCGGTTAATACAGAATGCGCTGATCTAAGCAGCAATTTAAAACACAACTTATATAGCTTCAACTTCTTCCTTGTAAAAGAGTTGTATGTCTTTAATCCCAAAAAAATCTCAACCATCCTCAATCGATTCCAATTCCTCATTTCAATCATCCTCCTTTTCCCAAAAAAAAAGTAGGAGTTACGCACCGGATCTCAGGATCATTAAAGAAAATGAGATTTTTTTTCTCAAGTACGCGTACCAATTTTAATAATCTTCTGTGATAATTTGTGACTATAGCCCCGAGTAACTGGCTAAGGGGTTGCAGAACAGAAAACATGTTGCTGATAAAAAAAAATGTTCTCATTTCCTGCATCCCACCCATTCAACCCTTCCATTTGGAGTGACTTATTAATTGGTCCATATTGTGTTTATGCAGCATCAACAAAAAAAAAAGAATTATTCAATCCCACATATAAATCATCCGCATTCCATTTCCCTTGTTGGTCATAGAAATGCCGCCGACTAAATGAAGGAAAGCAGTTAAAAGGGTTTAAGAGATTTTTTTTTAATTAAAGAAAATTTGTATGCATGTAAAAAAAAAAATTGTGCGTAAATGTGGGCATTTTTTGTGCGTGAAGTAACTAAGGGGATGGGGATGATGAAGACACTTCATTTATTGAATCTTTAAGGGATTTTTTTTCTACATTTTTTTAACGGTAATAAAACAAAATTTCACAACGAAACGCCTTTTAGGACTACTTTTTTTTGGGATGTATGCTGAATTAAAGGGGTTACTAGGGAGTTGATGTTGTTAGTAAATTCTGTTGTAATATAAATTGGTGAATTTAGAATCTAGATGGATTTTAGAGAATGAAATAGGTCAGTGTTTTCTTCTGATTTTTCTAGCATTGTAGATTGTTGTGGAAGCTTCATTTGAACCTTAATTCAACTAATTTAAAGACATATCAGGATTTAAGAATTATCAAGCAGTGGCCAACGATAGAGCTAGCTTTGGATGGCATTTATGGCAGGTCATGGATCACAATTGATCTGTGGTGCCAATGAAGAAAACAGAGCTTGAATTCGGC
Source organism: Chironomus tepperi (assembly GCF_022539635.2). NCBI lineage: Eukaryota > Metazoa > Arthropoda > Insecta > Diptera > Chironomidae > Chironomus > Chironomus tepperi. The sequence goes on along the minus strand of NW_027226552.1, from coordinate 294,247 downwards.
CCGAATTTTGTATGAAAAAGACAATTCAGATCGACTCGACTCCATACAAAATTAGAATCGAATGGCACTGAGTGCCATTTGAGTCTTTATTTCATAATCGACAAAGATACAAAAGAATCAAAAGATAGTCATAAGAGACCAAAAATCCACACCCCATATTTAATTTCCTTAAAAAATATAAATTGACATCAATTAAAAAAATTAATTTACTTTTCATACCAAAAAATGTTCTGCGTCACAAGGAAATTGAAAAATCTTCTTCTTGACATTTTAATAAATGAATGAATGACACAAAAAGTGGCATCAAATGATGATGACTTCATTTCATTTTTCTTTGTCTTCAATTGTCTCATTCCAAACTTATGCTTAGCTTTGTTTACTTACATAAATGTTTACTCTATGAAATCCGATAGCTACGCACTACTTACAAAAGTGGCTTTAAAAGTTGAGTCAATTTATCTCTCAGGAGAGAATCTAACATGGCACAAAAAAGGGATGGATGAGTGGATGAAAAGGGGTTGTGATGAATGAAATGAAATGATCTCATAATTGTTGATTACTAAATTGAGATAAAACATTATCAGCGACTATAAACCACAAAAAGAACTTCCATTTACCGCACTAACCCGCATCTCATTTTCATCTCGATTTCATTAATTAAACGAGAAACATCCAGTAAGAGGAAATGTCAGAAAGTTGATGGAATGAATGACCTAGATTGAAATTTTATGCATAATTCACCCTCAAAACTGTATCTCGACATGACTTCTATTTGTTTTTTTATCCATTCATTTATGATCACTGGCACTGCTTGAACTTCTATTTACATACATATTCAGCATACAGAAAATTATGACATGTGTTTAATTTGTAAGTCTCAACAATTGTGTGACATGAAAAATGAAAAAAAGATTCACAAATGTGATGACTTTCTATGCTTTTGACATTTATATTGCCATGATATCACTTCACGGTATGTCGTGGATTTTTTTTTGTGACTCTAACAAACTTTGCATAATTTTTTGTCGCTTTAATTAAAAACATTTATAAAATGGCTTGATTCTTTGTTTATTTAGAGTGATTTTTTTGTGTTGTGGATATTACAGTGAAAGTAAATAGCATCAACATGTTTTTGATTAATGGAATGAATAGGAATGGATTGACGTGTAGTTGAATAATTAAACAAATGCTAAAGATGTTTGGATTATTTTTGAAGATTATTCTCTGGTGGACAAAAAATTGAAATTTGTAAATATTAAAAGGAGTAGGGGACTAGAATTTGTGTTTTAGTTGATGTCTCTAGAATGGTAAAGATGGCTTAGGATGACACAACTCTGTTCTCGAAACACAGTTTGTCTACTAATGGCTTAGTTAGTGATAAAGTATTGAACAATGACATATCTTGTGGTCTACATGATTAACTGGCTTCAGATGTTGATCTGTTGTTTCTATATTCAATTTATTGAAGCTACCGGCCGCAGATTGACATGATTCTGATATGATGATGGATTCAGATCGAATCCGACATCAAGCTAGAGCCTCCCGACCTGGTCCCGGATTTTTAATCTATTGCCCGACCTGTTCAAGACCTGCTTTATTCGAGACTGAATTAAAGAGTCTAAATTTATTCCTAAATTACTCAGCTTCAGATGCTTGATTGCCGATTCACTTAGAGTCGGAAATTTGCAAGCAATAACCAGACAAAGAGCTAGTTCTAGATGACATCCTTGGAAAGTTGTGGATCACAATTGATCTATATTTACAGCGAATTAAGTAAGAACATAAAACGCTTGAATATATGCTTACTTCTGTCTAGTATATGACTTATAAACCCGTTCATGATAAGCTTGAAATACGAACTAAAACACCATTAAAATCATAATTCGTCTGCTTCTATCGCAATCACATAGTTTATCCAACTGTTCTAAATTTAACCATCCCAATAATCAAACCTAAATCTCTGCAACCGTTCATCGAATTTTTTGTTTACATTAAAAAATATTCAATAAATCTAAAACAAACTATATTAATCGTCAAACAAAAATAAATCACACATTTGTGCCATAAAACACATACAGTAACCACAAATAGCAATAAAAATTTTAAAAATTTGTTAAATGTTGCGTTACGCATATTCCAATAAATTCAACCATCGATTTATGTGCTTTACGTTTTTTTAAATGATTACAAGATATATGAAGTCACACAATTAATGCAAAATATCATCGAAAAGCAATAAAATGCATTAGAAAGCAATAAAAGACATTAAAAATTTGCGAAAGCATGTAAAATTAAATTTTTTGAATTATTATCGCTGAAATGTAAATTATTTGCATGTTGAGCATATAAAGTATCTATATTCTAATTTCTTTATCGTATAAAAATCTCAACACTTGATGATAGCATGTCTCCATATGCGTAAATGTCTTTTTCTTATTGTGCCTAGTCATAGAGACATTGTATGCAGTATATTTATGATAATTTAATGTCGATCTCAATATTTTATTTTTAATGGGGTCGCTTTATGGCTTTTTCTCCCTCTACTGTCGCTTCCTCTTCTTCTTTTTTTGCAATATATATGTAATAATAATGTATCATCTCAAAAGATGTAAATTATTGGGCTTTGGAAACATTGCAGAGATTTTGGAAAATAAAAGGAGATTGTTTAAGGAGTGGAGGAGCTATAGAGTTGAGGATGGTGAATGGAACTGCTTCTAATAGTGCGCATTGAAAGGATTAGATATGGCTAAGGTAAATGGCTAGTAAAGCGATTGAGATAAAACAAAAAATTAAGTTTTAGGTTCAAAATTGAAGCAACGATTTATTTTGAGTTCAAAGTTTGAAGCAATGACTTATTTTGAGTACAAAATTGAGGCAGTGACTCAATTTGAGTACAAAACTGAAGCATAAACTTACTTTAAGTTCAAAATTGAAGCAGCGACTAATTTTGCGGTAAAAATGAAGCGTCGACTCAAAATCAAAGCATCATCCCCCAGTATCATCATCCTTACTTCCACATCCAAAAAAATAGTCAATTCAACTCCATAAAATGTATATTTATGAAAAATATAAATAACGATATTTCCTATGAGATAAATGGACTCTCGCATTCTCCATGCACTCACTTACTTAGCCGAAATCCACTAACTCTTATTTTTCCCTTTTCGCATACATTGTCGAACTTTTGTAGAACAATTTTATGACATTAGTGAACCCTATAGAGACATTTATTTTAAAAATTATGTATAATGGACATTAAATTGAACTTTTACTCATAATGTTCTAATCTTATAAATAAAAAAGCTATTAGAAATAAATAACGAGATTTTTTTTTGGAGAGGACATAGGAAAAAGGAGTAAAATTTATGTTTTATGGATGTATTATTGTGATTATTATTGATAATATTGATGGAAAATGCTAGTTTTTGGATATTGTTATGCTTTAATCCTCAATAACTGATCAATTCATCAGAAAAAATCACAAAAAAGTTAGTCAGATGACACAGAGTCCCATTAATATCCCCATACAATCAATTAACAAACGATAATTATCATTTTAATGTCCTTTTTATAACTATTCACTAAATGGACATTTAGTTTAGTTTTTATTACCGTCCTCATGTAGAACATTCAATTGAGTGTCTGCATGAAGTTCTTGTTTAGGTAAAAGGGCAAACAAAAAAACTGACAGGGATTTTTAATGACCCCTGGAGATTGCATGATTATCAAGCTGGTTTTCATATAAACTGGAAAAAGGCCAATACTACAGCTCATCCTCACTCCCATTTCCAGTTTTTATGGACAGCAACATAAAGTATTTATTGAATGAATTAAAGGAGCAGCTAATGAGTATGTTGAGTACACAATAAACCAAAGAGCCATAAAAAATTCTTAATAATATGACAAAATAATTACAGAGGAATAAAAAGTTCATTAATCTTTTAGTGAAAGTGGCCGAGGGGTGGGGACTGGGTCGGATTTTCAAAAATTGAGGAATCAAAGCTTAAGTTGGAATTGATGAAACTAGAATAAAATTGAAAAATTTGTTAAAAATTGAAAAAATTCATCCAGCAGTCCCAACCCCCCAGCAACACTGTTGCTCTTATTGACACAAAACTGCCAACGTAAAAAAAAGACTAAAAACGTTGACGATGACAAAAGTGATGATTAGCATATCCCACCCTTATTGTTGAACATGAGACACCTCAAAAATTAAATACCTTCTTTTGTCGGTTGGCTTATGTCGTTCAACTAGCATATTTGATTAATAAATGATCATTTTTCAATTGTTGACTGTAAAAAAAACTTTCCCATGCTAGTCAGTCGTCTCACAATAATGGCAAAATCCAGTTTCAGCTTTAAAAAATTATGTGACAAATGAGCGATTAATGAGCTGTAAATGAGATTGATATGAACGAGTTTTGTGATGAAATTTACTAGGTGTGTAGTTGGTTATTTTTAGTGTCAAGTTAGGGTGAAATATTTTTCTTATTCTTAATTGTGACTTGTCATGAAATCAATTTTTGAGGAGTATTTTGAGTTATAATTGGTGTGTGTAGAGGTATAGGGATGAGTATTGGCTGTGTATGGATGTTTTGAGTAATAATTGTAATATATTGCAAAATATATGGAATTTCTCAATAATTATTGAAGAAAATTGAACAATAATTTAAAAAAATGGCATATTTTTCAAGAGTTAGCCATATTAGCTCCATTTAGACGCTATAGCAGTCGAGCCTCGACAGAAATCGATGAGACAACCTATCATGACTCGACAAACTATCGTGACGTGACACACAATTGAGCCGCTGCACACAGATTCCCCACCAATGCTCTTAGGTATCCCTCATCAGGACCTGATAAGACACAACATTCTCAAATACACACATTAAAACCCCTATCATAATTACAGTACTATATAGCCTTTTAAAATTAAAATTCACAGCATTAAAACAGTCAAAATAAAATTTAAAAAAATTATTCAAGTCAGAAAATTATCGCCAGAAATTTCAACTTGACTGGATCTGAAAGAACTAAGTTGTTCTAAAAAATTTATTGCTTCCTAAGACACCCGCTGCTTTATTCACAATTGAATAATATTGAAGAACGCGTAATTAATTTCTCTTCATAGCGAGGCACACAATTTTTTTTAATAAAATTCACGAAAAATATATAAAAATAAAATTCAAATCACAAAAGTGTGTACTGTGCGATTGTCATACCTTCCATTCATTCAGCTTCACAGTTAACATGAGGGGTTACGACTTTTTTTTAATAATAATTCGAGTAATTCTAATTTGAATCAAAATGGGAACATGAGAAGCAATCAAAAAATTCTTACAGGAAAGAGAAATTTCTTTTATTGCTTACAAGTCGCGTATTGAGGAACGCAACGGGAAACTCAAGACATTTTGGATATGTTATGTACCTCAAAGTACATCTAACAAGACGATTGAAGTGTGATTATGAATAGATGCGCTGTAATTTAGGGCCACAAAATTAGACAAAAGGAACAAATGATTATGATGATCTCCATCATCTTCCTTTATACTCTCTTTTTTTTGATGTTTGAAATATGAGATTTGTAATTGCGAAGTTGTTATTATTCACTCAATGTACAGCTACAAATCCGGCATATGAGACGGAAATATTGACGGGTGTTTAAATCCCGTTAGATGCGTAAATATGATTAGCATACTTTTGTTTCGTGTTGAGCCTTGTGTTTTATATTTTATTTTTATAAATTATTCATCAATCATTTCATAAGCTGATTTGCTTTTGTGATTTTTTTTTGGCTGAATTTTTTATGAATGAAGAATGAATTTTTTTTCTGTGAATTATTAAAAAGGAATTATTGGATGGATTGGAAATCAATTGGTTTTTATTTACAAATATGACATGCTGATGGAAATGATGAATTAGAGTTTGGCTGAAGCGACGTTTCAGTTCATTTACCAAAATGAAGCTTGGCTTTTCTAATATTGAAACGATTCAATAATGAATCAGTACTTTACTAATGAATTTACTGTTTAGTGGCAAATCAACGCTTTAGTGACAAATCAGCGCTTTAGGAACAAATCAGCATTTTGGTAGCAAAGCAACACTTCAGTCACAAATCAATGCTTTAATAATAAATCAATGCTTTAATAATGAATCAACGCTTTCCTAAAGAATCAATGCTTTAGCGACAAATCAATGTTTTTAAACAAATCAAAACTTTAAAATGAAGCATCACTTTAAATAAAAAAAATCAGCAATAGTCTCCAAAAAATTACTCATATCTTCAAACCTTCCCATTCCTTCTCATCCTTAAATCAACAGCCAAAAGTCATGAATCTTCTCAAATTTCCAATTCACACGTCAATCGACTTATTAATGATTTCATCACATACACACACTTTAAATTGACGAGAAATTATGCATTATTCTATCACATTATGCATTGTATACATTTGTATTATCAGATGACAATCAAATCATTGTTGCATGCTCTATCCATAAGTTTTTTTTCAATAAAATTTTTTCAGATTCTATCACGAGGGTAAATAAATCAATTTCTCGCGTTTGTAATGTGATGATTGAAAAAATATTTCTATTTAAATTTTTTTGTTAGACAAATGAATGAACATCGACGAGGTATTAAAGTGCTTGATGTTGCTGATTTACAATGCTCCTTTGTGTCTGGGATTTAAGATCGCAATGAGGGAATGGAAGGAGAAAATCTTATGCATTTATTTAAATAAAATGTTAAGTTGAGGTATTTGGAGGATTTTTTGGATTTTGAGCGCATTTTGATGTGTCTTTTGAGTCGTTGCTTCATATTTTGATGCTTTGCAAGTCATCGCTTCATTTCTTGACTCTTTTCGAGCCCTTGCTTTATTTATTGGCCATTTTTAAGTCGTTGCTTTAAGTTTTGACTCTTTTCAAGTCGTTGCTTCATTTTTTGACTCCTTTCAAGTCATCGCTTCATGTTTAGACTATTTTCAAGTCATTGCTTAATGCTTTGACTCTTATCAAGTCATCACTTTGCCATAACGACTCAATATGCATCTCAAACTACTCACAACCCCAAAATTCATGATCCCAAAACTCTCATATTGCACACTGAAGGATCAAAGAAGAAAAATTTCATTTTTTTTTTTCGTTCTCAATCTTTAAAGTCTGAATAGACACAGACAAAAAAAAGAACGAAAAATCAGATCAGGTATATGAAATGACTTCAGTGATGTATATATGATGAAAAATGACATCATCCGTTAATGCGACTCGATCCAAAAGAAAAAGGATATAAAGCATCTTTTCTCCTTTGTCGTTGACTTATTTTTTTCGCAAGCTGAATCCTCTTTGAATGAGAACGATGGAAGAGTAATGATACGCGCAATACGGTAAGGATGATGAGAAATAGTAAAACATCATTAATCAGACTTTTCCTTTTACATATTGAGTATATTAAATTCTTGTGAGTAAGTGAGTGGGTTATTCGCTCTTTGAGGATCAAAAAGGCAGACATGGAATGGAAATTGATTGGAAAATTTGAATATTTTTAGAAGGTAATCGTGATGTGAGTCTGTGGATGTGACAGATTGGGTTGACATTAGTAATGGATTAATGCAGTGGTGGATAACCTGTGTTTCGTGGTTCACTGGTGTGTCGATACTATTTCTGCTAAATGACATGAATCGTATGCAGTTTCAGTCAAGAAGTTCCGCGGAAAACAAAAGATTGTCCACCACTGGATTGATGCAAGTTTGATTATTCTTCAAAATTTGCATTTTTGTCAATTTTTAAGAAATTATGACAAATGTCTTCCAAACCACCCTTCAACTCTCATCATTAAACCCTTCAAAACTCCCATAGCCAACCTCTAAATATTCAGCAAAAAACTATTTAAAAGGCGCGTAATTTCCGTTCTCATGATTGCAAACATTGCACAGGTTTAGAATAAATTTATGTAAATTAGTTTCATAAATAATGACAAGATACACAAGTAGATCTAATGGGAATTTTAATTCCAATTTTCAAGCACTCGGTGCATTACAATAGGAATTCTTATTTTTTATAGTAATCTTCAAATGGGTTGTTTTGAAAAGAAATTCAAGTTCTTTAATGCACAAAAAAATATTTTTGTTTTGTCTCATATTTTATAAGTTTTTTTTTCGAGTCTATTCAAAGTCTGATTAGCGTAAAAGATGAGTTTAATGTCCTTTTTTTGTTGACAAAGGAACTTCCATTTTTGGAAAGTTATTCTTATGAGAAAGTTGAAGATTCAGGTTTTAATGAGGAATTGGAATTCCTTGAGGTGAATTTTGAGTGAAATGCTTTTTGTAATCGACACATTTTTATTAATTTTGAATTTATTTGAAATTTGAATTCCAAAATTTTAAAATTTCTTGAAAAATCGAATTTACAATTTTCTTGATAATTCAAATTTAAATAACTATAAATTTAAGTTTTGATCTTTTTAAAATTTAAAAAGTTTGTTCAAAATTAAAATTAAAATTACAAGGTTTAAAATAATTTAAAAATTGAAAATTATAAAACCACAATTTTTAATTTTTTTTAAATCAAACTTTATTGAAATTACAATTTTATCCCCTCATCAGCAGGAACTCACATCTCGACGTTCGAAACAAACTTCTCATCTACAAGCTAGCCGTGAGACCCATCTTCACATACGGCTGTCCAGCATTTGAACGGATGGCAAAAACACATCTACAAAAACTACAAGTACTACAAAACAAATTCTTGAGAATTGTTCTCAACAAAACAAGATATGAAAGGATATCAGATCTACATACTGAAGCAAAAATACCCTCTATTGAGGACTACGTCGGAAAGTTGCAAGCGAATTTCAGCACTCGTCTTGCGTCGCGAAACACCGAATAAACCACAACATAAATTAAAGCAAAACAATTTCAAAATAAAATCAAAAACTAAGTGATGAATGCGATAAGCCAGAATCCTTTAAAAATTTAAATACAAATAAAATGTATCCAAACTTTGTACATAATTAAGTTAAAAATTTTATGAATAAAAAGTTTATTTAAAAAAAAAAAAAAAAGAAATTACAATTTTCATATTTTTCAAATGCAATAAAAATCTAAAAACCTAACAAAATTTATCCTAAAGGGAAATTCGCCAAAAAAAAACAGAACTAAGTTAAGGATGTAAATAACAATAAACAATTTTTTTTTTCATATTGCAACAAATAAAGAAATCCCCGAAAATATTTTTTTACCCTTAAAAAGGGGTTAAACTGATTTTTTTGCATTATTTTCATTCCCAACCCTCTTTTTATATTTTCAATTCCAACAATGTGTGTAAAAAAAATTCTATTTTATTCTAGAATAGCAAAAAAAAATGTGAAATAGAAAAAAATATTAAAAGGTAAGTCTTATGAGAAGTTTTGAATTGATAACTTGCCAACATTTAAATCCTTAGTTTAGGATACACACACGTGAATTATGATCCGTAATGATGATGATGATGTGAAGCTGATGCGTGGAATTATGTGTGAGAATGAACTGTAATTTTGGAGGGAACTTTTTTGTCATTTTTGTGAATTTTGTGAATTTTTCAATTTTTAGGATCTTTTGTGCATGTAAAAATTCAAATAATTTTTTACAGTTCAATTTTTTATGATTTTTTGAAATCGAAAATTGTGAAAATTGAATTTTTATGGGATATGAAACTTAAATCCTCCCATTCTCACCAGCCGACCCAACAGCCCAAAATTTAACTTCAATAACAGAAATTTAATCCACTCACATTTTTTTCTCATTTCAAAATTTTTTTGTGCATTTTTAAATATCCTACTACACAATTGTAACAGCATAAAATCCTGTCCCTCATAACATTTTTTAATTTCAACCGTTTATCGCAATTTGAGACGGTAATCGTGCATACAGCACTCCTTGACAACGACATCGACACAAAAAAAATCTGTCATATTCGAGTAATCGCCACAAACATTTCTATTCATTAAATTGGAAAGTAATGAAAAAAAATTGAAGATTCACAGCAAAAAAAAATATTTGATGAAGTGCCTTAATCTCCTTTAAATATTCAATCTAAAAAAAAAATTGTCAGGTCCCAAATATAATGCATTTGAAGTTTGAGAAGATTAACGACAAAGACCGCGCCATACCCAAACAAGGCACACACAAAAAAAAAGTTCTTAATCGAAAAATAATTAGAAAAAATGAGACATCGGCAAAAAAAAGTATAATTTAAATGAAGGCGACCGACCATAGGAGAGAATTAAGAATGTCACAAAAGGAAGCCTGGATGAGATTATCATGTTGAGGGGCACTCGATTCACTTGAGAAAGGACGATGACGGAAACTTCTAAACGAAGTTGTGTTCACTAATTAAAACAAATTCATCAAAAAAGGAAGGAATAGAAGATGAATGTTGGGTTGGGTGGGGTTTTTGTGGACAGGAACGCAGTTTGGTTGATGTTTTGTTGGGGTGCATGTACTCTACCGGTATTCAACGGTCACAACATTGAAAAAATGCTCTACGGTATCTTATAAGTTTTGTGACGTAATAAGCAGCCAGGGCAACCGCGCATCTTACCCATAATACGGTGACCCAACGAACACGCTATACTGTTCGGGTTGTAAGCTTGGAAACTCTAGGAATCACCTTAAAGTAGAGTTTGATGTCAATATACACCTTCCTAATGTCTTCCAACCCAAACTGCTCTCAAGACCACCCCAAACTCACTCAAAATTCAGCAAAAACTCCCAAAAAATGCAAAAGCATTTAATTTTAATTTAATCCTAAATAGCAACAGCACCAGAACACAAAATCAACAGTTCTCAATGTGAATCAATGTCACAAATGGCCTCGCCTATTTCAACCAAAAAGTGCTCGCACATCCAAATGCATGCACATATTCATGGATGATAATAAGATACTTCCACTAATCGAGTTAATCACTTGCTGTCTAATTAAGATTTATGTTTTATTCTATCGACGATACATCAATGGATAAATTACTTTCTCATTCAGAGGATGGATGTAGAGGAAAGTATGTTAAGGGGAGAAAACTTTAATGTTGCTGTTTGGTGCAATTGTGTCGTTGTTGAGCAAATAAAATGTTTATATAGTGAAACATGATTAATGACCAACTTATTGCTACTTTTTTTGAGTCAATTCATAATGTCCCTTGGGTTGAAATTGTCAGAATTGGTTCCTTTTTTTTGAAAAATTTCAAATTTTTCCAATTTTTTTAAATTTTTCAAATTTTTTTAAATTTTTCAAACTTCATTTTAAACTTGAATTCTGACAAAATCCACACAAAGGACTAACTACAAAAATATTGAGCAAATGCGCGCGCGATTTTTCATCAATTCCATAAATATTAATCTGTAATGATGTGGAAGAAAATTTGAATTTTAACTTGAAATTTATGACATTTAACGACTCTTTTTCTATTCAAGTCGTAATATTGTTTTTATGAAAATTTATTATTTACATTAATAACACGATTAATGATGTATTTTGTTATTGTCTTGCTGCTACTTTTATTATTAAGTTTTGTGATCACAAAAGGGGATGAAAATGTCAACAGATTGATGATGGATATGAAGAAGAAGATGTTGAAGATGATTTTTTTTGGAGGTGAATTGATGCTGGATGACAATAGTTGGCTAATGAGGAACATATTGGAAGGTTATGACATGGATTGTTCAACATTCATTTGCTGTGCTGGATTTTATAATAAGTTTTTTCTAGACTAAACCCCAGGCTGAGACTGGGACCCTAAATATTAGAAGATTCTTTGATCTTAATTAATGTCTCAGTGTCTTAGTGTCTCAGTGTCTCAGTGCCACAGTGCCACAGTGTCTCAGTGTCTCAGTGTCTCAGTCTCGGTCTCAAGAAATCTTATACAAATCAGTCTAGAATATTTTCAAATTCATTCATCCCATCGCATACCCTAACCAAATATAAATATAAATTTCAGCCGATGACCCCAATGATCTTGTCATGAACCCTCAAATTTGATAAGATGTAGCTTAATTATGACACAATTTGTACTTCAAAAAATGATTATTTAATCTTCCGGCTTCTTGGGAATGTCAAAGCGAATTATTGCATTAATATAATCAGTACTGTTCTGGCTGTTTCGTTCATTAGTGCTATTTAAGTATTTAATGATTTTTAAATTGAAAATTCCATTGTGATTAATCATCAATTCAGCATCATTTTTAGTGATCGTATGAAAATTACAAACTTATCATTTACTTATTGAGTAGGGTAAAGCACCTGAGATGACAAATATTTCTGTCATTTACTTAATATCCAATACATATCTAATGAACTCAAATTTTCATTTCAGTACTTGAATTGGCATTGAATAGCGAGGTCCTGCAAATGATGTTTCTATCGTCAATTTTAATATTCCTCATCATAGACACTGTATCGTCAAGATCATGTGGATTCCATAATCATGCTGAATTGCATTACCGAAAGCATCATCGAGTGATCACAAACGAAAGCAAGCCGTTCCTACATTTCACCTACGAGGACAAAAATGAAGATGGTCCATCACATTGGCCAAGTTACTGCAATTCAGGACATTTGCAGAGTCCAATTGCCTATGATTCAGTTCATCCAATTCATGCAAGTCATCAACATCCATTAAAACTTATCGGTGCTTATAAAACATTACCAAAGGAAGTTCATGTAATTAATAGTGGACATGGTGAGACATTCTCTTTTGTGTATGAAGACAATGCAGTGCCACAGATCACAGGAGGTCCGCTACACGATGACATTTATAATTTTGCCAGCTTTCACTTCCACTATCCATGTGAGCATCGAGCACTAAAATACAAAAACAGATGCAACCTTGAACTTCACTTTGTTCATTACAACTCAAAATATGTAACATTAGAAAATGCTATTGACAAACCTGATGGATTGGCTGTGATTGGTTTATTATTTGAAGAGACTGAATGGGGACATCCACTAAGATCACTTCCATTTTTGAATATGCTACATCATGTTTATGAGCCTGATAGTGATTATACTGAGACTAAGCATGTATTCTCATATGCTGATGCTTTGGGTTTTTGGGCAGTTCCTAAGGTTGTTTCGTATAAGGGGTCATTGACTACTCCAGGATGCGGTAAGCAGAATTTTTTGTGGCAAGCCTATTTGTCTTCATTTTTTGTTTTATTCCAGCTGAGTCAGTAACCTGGATTGTCGTAGATCATTTGTTCTTGATTTCGGAACATGATATGAATAAGTTTTACAAAGTCCGAGATCATGAAGGATTGAGAATTAAGAGAAATAATAGACCAATACAGCCTATAAATGGGAGAAAAATTCATATTTATAATGACTTGTAGAGGAAGCTCATCCCCTTAAGATAATTTTATAGTTTCACATGAGTCAGTTAGATCTTCAATTAATAAAACTACCTAAATATTGAATTATTAAGATTCTTTGACCTTTAACTTGATGTTTCCTGGAATAGCACAAGTCGGTTAATCGATCTAAAATTCAACCCCAACTCGTCGTGACTCTCACTTTGTAGAAATTTGGATTCGATTCAAATCTGTCACTTTATCCAATTCACACCGGTCTGGGCCAGTTTTTGGATCAATTAACCAATTTGTGCTATCCAGGATGATCAAATATTTATTAAATTTCTGACACATATTTAAAGTTTTTATGAAGTTTCTCCACGTGATTATCTTTTGACTACTGATGTCAAATATGTACATTTACACATGTTCATTGTAAAACTCAATTACACAGTTAATTTGTTGCTAAACAGTGGAGTATCTAGCATGAAGAAAATTACAATGAAGGTCTTCATTACACAATTTCACTAATTATTTATATAGGTGAACTTGAAAAGTACTGTCCAAAGAAGCACGACTGATTAATCGTCATCGACTGTTACTTTGCATTTAGGAACGTTCATAAATTACGTAATGGTAAGAATACCATATTTTAAGGAGGGAGCACTTCCCCCGCCGGACCGCACTCTATCATAAACCAAAAATTAAGACTCTATAGCTCAATTGTAAGCCCCCCTTCCCCGCTAAGCATCACGTAACTTCTGAATGTCCCCTTAATTAGTGACACTTAATTAAAAAATATTAAACACGAATTAAAAAAAATTAAAATATGTAAGTATAACCCAAGTATACCTCACAAGTAATATTAAAACTGACCAGTTTACTAATAGTTAACTACAAATGATTTAGCAGTTTATATTTTGCGAATTGGAAACTAAGAAGAAACAATAATTGTTTAAACAAATCTCACTTGTGACGATTAAGTGACTAAGAAAGATTAATTTGACTATATCTCTACTGAATGCTGATTGTTGGGACTGAATATGATGTTTTATGAGTTATAAGGTTGTTATTTGGCAATTTAGGTCATTGGAATTCAGAAGCAGGTTGTTCTGGAAAGCATATGTGGTACAATCGACCTAATATTTGGCCTTGGGTCGATGTTACTCTAACTTAAAGCCAGAGCTCGAAGTCGACTTCAATTTTTCGACTTGCAGCTCAATTTTACAGTCTTTTCTGCACCGTGCTTCTGACGGGACACTACAGCTCTAGTAAAACGAGATACATATATTTGGGATGGCCAATATTTTACGGTTATTTCAAAATATAGCATAGTAATTAACATCTTTTAAAAATGTAAAAGTCTACGATATAAGGTATAAAAATAGAAATCTAATGCGTGGTTTTAAATAGTATATTTTTGTCAGCTGAGATTAGTGGTTGGTTCCTTATTTTAAAGAAGTGAAGAATATGAAGTATCAAGTTATAGTTTCAATTTTTCTGCTCTTATCAATAAATGAAATTAAATCCAAACCATTTGAAAGACATGTAGAGCTGCATTACCAAAAAGACCATCGAAATCTCACAAGTGAAACAAAGCCATTCCTTCATTTTAGTTACGAAGAATGGACTTTAGACGGTCCATCAAAATGGCCTGGAACTTGCAATACAGGACATCGTCAAAGTCCAATTGCTTTTGACTTAGTTGAACCAATAATAAAAAATGAAATTGAAAGTTTGAGGATGATTGGTGCTTATGACGCATTTCCAAAGGAAGTTCATGCTATAAATAGTGGACACAGTGCTGCATTCTCATTCGTGTATAAAGATGATGAAGTGCCACAAATTACAGGAGGTCCACTTCATGACGAGGTTTACAATTTTGCAAGTTTTCACTTCCATTATCCATGTGAGCATTTAGCAGTCAAATACAAGGACAGATGCATTCTTGAGCTTCATTTCGTTCATTTTAACTCAAAATATTTAACAATTCAAAATGCAACAAATCAGCCTGATGGACTTGCAGTTGTTGCTGTGTTGTTTGAGGAAATTCAGTGGGGAAGCTCACAATGGCTTCCGTTCCTGCCAATGCTACATCATGTATATGAACCAGACACTGACTATACAGAAAGGAAACTTATATTCAGCTATGCTGATGCAATGGGATTTACGTCTTTTCCCAAGTTTATCTCTTATAAGGGGTCCTTGACGACACCAGCATGCAGTAAGTCTTGATTTATTTTGATACATACTTAAATGTTATATAATTTCATAAATTCCATTCAAAGGTGAGACAGTCACATGGATTGTTGTAGATCAGCTATTCCTTGTTGCGCAATATGATATGGACAAGCTGCAGCAAGTACGTGACCATGATGGATTCAGGATCAAGAGAAATAATCGTCCAGTACAACCAATAAATGGAAGAAAAGTTTACCTTTATGATGAATTCTAAGAATAATCAATAAATCTATTTTTGGGTATATTTAATTAGAGCTTTTTAGAGCCAATTATGATTCATACTTTATTACCCCAGTTGGTTATGCAATTTGAATTTCACACATTTGATACGTATCGTACTAATTAATCACACTTTTTGTTAATTTTTGCTAAAATCGATCGATAAGATCAAGACTATATCTTATACATAAATGAAAAAATCTCAAATCATCACAAACCATGTCTGGGGTTTCCCTTCTTAAATTAGTCTCTTCTCTCTGAGCATTTATACTGATTCGTTGCATATTCAAGTGATCGTTACATAAAGCTGTGTTTTATGGTAATTAGATCTTTAAGTCGATTTCATGTGATGACTATGTGCAAATATGAAAATCAGACTTGGCAGATAGATGCCTAGCTTAATCAGGGAACAATGGATTAGGCAGCATTTAAAATGGTCAGCTCCAGGCCAGCGTGTTTTGATTAGAGGCCGAATTCGATTTAAAGACTTGTGGTATTTCGAAGTTTAACCGACTTATGATATTCAGGTGGCTTGACGTCCATACCAATTGTGATCCACCTTAACTACACCAAAAGCTGACTCTATCACTTGCCATTTACCATTATCCCTCCAAAAGTCATCTAGTCATCCAATTACTTCATCCTCCCACTGCCTTGACTAAGTTGAGCGTAAATTATTCATAATCGATTATTGCTTGAGAATTAAAGCATCAGTGAAAATGTCAGCAACAACCAGCATATAAAAACATTAAGTAATTTCAGTATTTCGCGTGAAAATGATTCAATCGGTCGCAAAAAGTTTAGCTCTCACTTATCTAATTGTGTCGTTCACTGTGATTAATGCACAGAATGTCTCAAGTAGATTTAGTCATTATGGTGAACTTCATTATCGCTTAGATCAGCGAGTGATTACAGATGAGTCACGACCATATCTTGAATTTACATATGATGAGGATAGTCCGAATGGTCCATCATATTGGCCTGGTGATTGTAATTTTGGATATAGACAGAGTCCAATTGTTTATGATCAAGTTGCTGCAGTTAGTGCATTAGATAGAGATCCACTGGTAATGAAAGGTGCCTACAATGTTTTACCGACTGAAGTTCATGTGATTAATAATGGACATGGTGCTACATACTCTTTTGTCTTTCGAGACAATGCTATTCCGCAAATTACTGGAGGTCCATTGAATAAAGAAGTATACAACTTTGCCAGCTTTCACTTTCATTATCCATGCGAGCATTTACCTCAAAAACATAAAAATAACTGCAAACTTGAACTTCATTTCGTGCATTATAATGCAAAATACGGATCAGTTGAGGAAGCCACAAATAAACTGGATGGACTGGCTGTTGTAGGATTGATGTATGAAGAAAACAACAATATTGCATCGATTAAATTTCCGTACCTGAAAATGTTACAACACGTTTATCAACCAAATACTGATTATACTGAGCGGAAAAACGTGTTTACGTATGCTGATGCACTTGGATTTACGGAATTTCCATTATTTGTGTCTTATAATGGAGGATTGACTACGCCTGAGTGTAGTAAGTATTTATTAAAATTTTATTTAGGGAATTTACGTTGAAAGAATTAAATTGGCAAATTTCGTGCTCGAGAAGCACTTGACAGTTGCTTAAAAGGGGATTTCCTGACATTTTGAAGGTCGTATGGCAGGAACTTGGAAAAACCATGATCGAGCCATTAATTTAGCTCATTTTAACAGCTAAAAGGAGTATTTTCAGTTCTTTGTTACTCAGGACAGCAAAGCTTAATTTTTGCGAATTTCGCACTTAATTCAAATATCACTAATATGCATATGTTCCTCATTTCCAGCTGAAACAGTCATTTGGATTGTGGTTGACAACTTATTCCCGGTTTCATGTTCAAAGCTGGAGCAATTTTATCGCATACACGACAGCCACGGAGAGCGACTTAAGCGAAATAATCGTCCAATACAGCCATTAAATGACAGAATTACTCACATGTACAATGATGTTAAATGGGTTTGGAATTAGCTAACATATAATTAACTTGTTAAGTTTATAGACGCACTGCTTATAATTATTATGATTTTATTGACTTAATCAGAGAAATTTACGCACTTACAAGTTTGTCAAGCTATTAACTGAGACTTAATAAACTCAATAAACTGTATTGATTACAACTTTTATTATGAAATATTAAAAACATTCGTCATCGGAAACACTTGTTCCTGTTTATTCTATATGAATGGCAAATAGCTGTTGATATATCCAAATACTCACGTACATTATCTTATATTCTGCTTATCAATATCTTCACATTTCAAACTATTCAGTATTATAACAGAGATGGATCTTAAAGTAATGAATAAAATGTTCCTCCTTATTTTGTTAACAATTAAACTTACAAATTCGATGCCGTTGCCAGTCGAAGATGATGCTGAACTTGAAGTAGACACAACACCGGCACCAGTACAAGGAGATAAGCCTCACTATCATTTTTCATATAATGACAGGCATGAAGATGGGCCATCAAATTGGCCTGAATTATGCTCGACTGGAATGAAACAGAGTCCAATAGCTTATGACCAAGCAAAATATGAGAAAAAAGTAGTCAGACCGACTATTGTCATGTCTGGTGCTTATCAAATTAGACCAGAGAAAGTTCATTTAATTAATAATGGACATGGAGTTACTGTGTCCTTTAGATTCGCAAACGACACTAAGCCAAAAATTACTGGCGGTCCACTTGGCAAGGAAGTCTACATTTTCGCTAGTTTCCACTATCACACACCTTGTGAGCATCAATTTGTGCTGAATTCTAAATCATGTGCTTTAGAGATTCACATGGTGCATTTTAATGAGAAATATGGAACTCTAGAAAATTCAACAGATAAATCTGATGGACTAGCTGTCCTCGGGATACTTTATCTCTCAACTTATACACAGTATTTACAAAGTCTGCCATTTATGCCGATGATTAAGAATATCATTGAACCAAACACTGAGTATTATGAGGAAGACCCAGGAAAAGTATTTTCTTATTATGATGTAGTGCATTTGATGTCAGTGCCGCGAGTAGTGTCTTACAAAGGAAGTTTGACGACACCTGTTTGTTGTAAGTAGGATGTTAAGCTAAAGTGTAAATTAGAAATGGACCATTTCTCATTCATTTTAGCGGAAGCTGTAACATGGGTCATTCTAGCATCACCAAATCTAGTCCTCGAATCCGATATGAGACAAATAAGAGAAATTCAAGATTCAGATGGTAATAAAATTCTGCGAAATAATCGACCGACACAGCCTCTAAATGGAAGGAAAGTTTTTCTTTACGCAGCTTTTTAAAGGCAATAGAAAAATATTTACAAGGACAAAAAACAGTGTGCTGGTGGGTGGAAAAAATATGTTTTTTGGATATAATTATTATTGTATCATGTGAAGCGCTTTGTATGCTGATCAATATTTATTCAGTTTGTATTAGACATAATAGATGAAAGACAGAGCTCTTAAAATGATCTGGAACAGTTTTGACTTAACAAGGTATCGTCACAAAAAATTATAATGTAAATTAATTGATGAATTAGCTTTTAAATGAGTTTTTGAAGAAGATACACCTGAGCAGCACAATTTGGTGAACCTATATCCCTTTCAGTTCCTTAGCGAACACTCTGTGCTGTTCGGGTTTAAGTTTATAGTAATATTAAGGTCAATAATTGTGAATATTTAATAAATTTTTATAGAATTTAATTGCATTTGGACATATTATTGGTAATGGTCATAGTAAGATTCCATCAGCAGTCTAGAAAATCCTGTCCATACCGACAAAGTCTTAAAAATTCCCAAAAAATTCATGTCACCTCAAAAGGCCCACCAACTATCTCTAATCAACAACAATATCCATAAAAAAGACCATTAACATCAGTAACAATGCCATTAAAGCCGTAAATTACCATGTCCACTTTTGAACTTCAGTGTCAGAACGACATCAGGAAATTCCCGAAAGGAAATTGAATATGAAATAGGAAAAAAAAGTGCTGATGACTTCAATTGTTGATTCCATACCAAAATAAAATGCAATTCAAAACCATTAAGAGTTACATAAACTATCACTTTACAAGCTATAGTTGGGAATGATATTGACATAAATGTATTCCCGATTACAGTAAAAAGAAGAAGAGGAAGTGACTAAATGTGATGTTCGGTTTACATGAAAAAAATTAAGCTAAATGTCTGTCATAAAATTTTATTAACTCTTCAAAATAGATTCATTTTCCTTCTTTTTTTGTGGTAATTTTCACCTTATTTCTAAAATGCTTATCGATAATTCGATATGTGAATATTGCTAGAGGGTTGCAGCAGGGAGGAGATGTGGGAAAAATTATTGTCAAAATGTCAAATGTTGAGTTTCAATTTGGATTACAACGATGAGAGGATTGTGATGAAATTTGTGACAAATTTGCAGGAATTAAAGTGAAAATTTAAAGAATTGTCAAAAGTTGTTCCTTGCTGTTCTACATTCGTATTTTAAAGAATGTTTAAAATGTATTTTAAGAATCAAATTTAAGATACTTAATCGGATATTAACAGCGAAAACAGATTATCACGTTCTTTATAGCAATAACAGCAGCGCATCTTCTGTTGTAATATTTGTGAAAATTGAAAATTCTTCGTGCTGAAAAGCCGATTATTTTGGAGAAAATAAGCCTCGTGTTATAAATTAAAAAATAAATTTTTTTAAATAATATTTTAGAAAATGACAATTATTTTGGGATTGTGGAATTTGTAGAAGATTACAAAGAGCCGAACAGCACAACAAGTTAGCTAGAGAACCGTTACGTCACCGTATTAAAGGTATGACGCGAAGCTACTCAGAAGCAAACCATTGGAATATTTTTTATACAAATTCAATGTCAGATACCACAAGTTCAATGATTTGATGTCTAAAAGAGAGAATCAGGAGGCTGTTGATAGACAGTAGTAGTCTGCATAACAATTAGCTTCGAGCATTTTCTTAACCAACTTTTGGATCACTATAAATGAAGAGGTTTTGCAGTCGCATTATTAAAATGTATGTAATCCAAGGAATCAGTACATTTTGTTCTCGGGATAGAGCTCTCTACTAATGAACTGTGTGGAAATTTGTGGTAAATACGGTGCATGATATTTCATGTCGCGGCAGACAGATTGCCGACCACTGCTTTAAATACCAAAATAAAACTAAAATAAATTTTCACACACTAAAAATTCCCTAGGAAAGGGGTAAAAAGAACTGGCATTAAATCACAGAATCTAAATTGATCATACTTAATACACATCCCAACTCCCATTCTAATCAATAAAAATAAATAAACATTTTCTCTAAAAGAGTCCAGTAGGACAATAAAAATATATCATATTGACTCTATATTTCATTTTTTGTTCCTATTATTGTCTTTATTTACTTACAACTCGATGTCCTTTTATCCAGCACTAGTTATAGTAATAATAATAGTGATATACTGGCTACAACAACAGCAATAATAATAAATAAAAATTGTGACAAAAAGGAAAGAAAAACATTCCCACAAATTTCAATAGAGGAATGGAAATCCACAGCATAATGCCGAGAAATATGAATCAACATACTATGTAGGATATAATCGCATGTTATATCCTTTCACTTGAAATCAATTTCATTCAATCGGTACATAACAAACAATTTTTACATCTATTTTTGTATGCCGCTGGGCATTTGGTGATTTCCGCAAAATTAGATGTCCTTTTTAGATGTTCAACCCCTCAGAAATTTTTTGTAAAAATTAAACTACCAGAAATTCTCTTTTTTACATTTTCAACCCCATTTTTACAATAAATCAAGCGCTTTTTTAAATTTATGAATCTTTAACGTGCGTCCTTTCTCCTGTGTAACATGTATGCACAGTTTTTTGTGTTGTTTTCATGTTAGAATGAAGAAAATTAAATAAAAAGACGAATATGATCGGAATAGGGAAAGTTGAAGTAATGTGACCAAGAGGTTTTTATTCATTTAGTGCTGATTATAAAAGAAATAAGGACGCTTTTGGTTGTACTTTGGTAGAATGGCAACAAATGAGTAATTGTTGCTTAGAGTTGATGTCTAAAATTGAGTTTGAACTGGATTGAAACGAATTGAACCGAATTGAACTGAATTATACTAAGTTGAACTGAATTTGAACTTAATTGAACTGGATTGAGCTGAATTGAACTGATTTGTACCTGAATTGAACTGATTTGAACCTGAATTGAACCTGAATTGAACTGAATTGAAGCAAATTGAGCTGAATTTGACCGTTTGACTGTTATATTCACTGCGTTATAGACGCCATACCTTCCCATTCCCTTACTTCCAATTTTAAAAAAAAAAACCAACATAAATAAGTAAACAAAATTTTCTTAGGAACCGAAAAAAGTACAAAATTTATGGAAATTGAAAAATATGATATTTTTTCTAAACAAATTCCTTCCTCAGTTCCATATTTTTTTTACTTCCACTGTTCTTTTTACTTTATATTGAGCATAAATTGGCCGAACCGAAAATAATATTTACAAGGGTTAACATTAATGGAATATGACAATCTCCTCTTTTTTGCGTGTTTGGTACGCTGCACGTTATTGCGACAGTCGTGAATCAATAGCAATATATAGGAAGAGGAATAAATAACATTATTATCTGTATGGTTTTTCAATTCAATAATTTTTTTTTATTTTTTATATTTTTAAAATTTATTTCGCAAATCCTTTTATCCTTAATGTACATTATTAGAGTCACGGGACATGGACAGAATGTGTAAGATGCAATAGATTGTCATCGTATGTCATCGATGAAATGGAAAAAAATGGAAAATATGATAAATATAAAAAAGATTGATGAAGTAAAGATATTGGCTTGTGGATGATGAAAGAGATGCGGTACGGGGATTGAGGGAATTGAGTTTAAAATGGCAATTTTTGGGAAGGGGTGAGTTTGGACTCTTTTTTGTGACATATTTTGCAGGAAATTAGAGTTTTGAATTTTAATATTTTGCGGTTATTGCAAATTGTTTTGGTAATTACAGGACATGCTCAGAAATGGTGTTTTTGAGGATCTGCAATATATTCCGGTACTAAAACAAGTCATACAGTAAGCCGCAGGCACTACAAACCAAATAAATCCTTCCCAGTCATCTCAGCAGCTTCAAATTCCCAAATATCCCATTAATGCCTCATTAACTAATGACCATTATGACCTATTTACCATCCATACAATCATTCCACCCTCTACATCATGCAATTCCTCGCAAAATCTACCAAATCGTCCATAATTACTGGACAAACAGTCCGAACAAAAGAAAATTTCAATCACAGTTGGAACTTAATCACTAAAAATGTTTCAATTTTCTTTCAATTTTTTTTTCTTCAATAAAAGTAAATTAAAACTGCCTCAAGGCACATCTCCTCAAGACATAGATGATGAATTTAATCGTAAATGATGTAGTTCTTTACACATATTTGGACACACAATGGAATTGAAAAAGGACTGTTAAATTAATGTACTGTGTCCACTTGTTTATATTTATACTCTTCCACTACATTTCAATTTATTTTCTCCTTTATGTGCTGTCTTGCTGTTTTAATTCAACAGGAATAAATCAGGGGATGATGAATCCCTGCTGTGAATTTTGATGCCAAAACGTGTGTGAGTGCATGAATGTATGTAGTCTATGATGATTCGAGTTCATCACTTTCACTTTCAAATTTACACTTAATGGTCATCATCAAGTCATTGTTGCTGCATATTTTGAAGTCATTGATTGAAAATTTGAGGCAGTCTGTCTTCAGATTGTCTGATTTTGAAGCTGGTGTGAATTATGCGACGGTTTACATTATTGAAGGATTGAAGCAACGACTCATGAAATTGGAAGACATTCCATCAATAAAGTGAACATTTTCAATTAAAGCGACGCTTTAAAAATTGTATAATTAAAGCGACACTCCAAAAAATAAATCATAGCTTCAAATATCCAATGCCAACAATTCCAACAAAAAAATTCTCAACACTTTAGGGGCCTCATATAATCATTGAGCACGTTGACTAGCAGTTCATCTGAGGAGATTTCTTCCACTTGATTGCAGCAGTTTGTTCCAATTTTCTCTCATGGTCAATTTTTATTTTATTTATTTTTTATCTTGATGATTTAACAGCGGGATGTGCAATTCAACTGCTGAGATTTTAAAATAATTTTTCATTCATATGAAATTTTGCCAACCCTTTTTTTCAGCCTCAAAATCAATCAAAAATGCCAGCTTAACACAACTGTTCGAACAAGTGCGACTTGACATGACAAAAATTTTGCATTTAAAATTTTATTTGATTTTTTTTATGCAGCATAAAAAGGCCGAAACCCTTTCACTTAAACATGTCCTAGTTGTTTGTTGTCATATGGTCATGTTTGACTCAATTGAATATCCGCATGCATGAATGACGAAAAGAAATCTCATTTTTTAGATATATAGCTTCATATATGTACGCATTAAATTCAATATTACGTAAATGTTCCTCAATTTTGTTTGATGTTTTCAATTCAATTGTAAAATTTAAATAAGAAATCTAACAAGGAATTGAATTAAATTGGCAATAAGGAATGTTAAATGGCTAACAGAAATGGAAAATCTTTTTGTATTCGACATCAACTGATGTTGTTGACTGGATAATGTCTGTACAAATGTAAGAATTTGATGGAAATTTTCTGTTGACATGACAGTAATACAATAATGTAATGGAGTTAATTTTGAAAGGAATAAAAGGACTTTATGGATGTTTTTGAAGCGATGCTTGATTAAAAATTTGTGAAAAGAAGCAGTGACTCACCAAATTTCGTCCTCACTTTGGAAAATTAGACCAAATTGGAGCGTTGATTTGAGCTATGCTTTGACTTAACCTGAAGTATTGACATATAATGAAGCATTGATTTAAAATAGAGCATTGGCTTCTGATAAAATTGAAGTATTACTTTAAATTGAAGCACTGACTCAAAATAAAGATTGTCTCAAAATAAATCATTGACTTAGAATGAAGCATAAACTTAAGTATCACAAAATTCAACCAATCTCATCTCATCTCAGACTATCATCTTCAATTATTACTTTAAATCCCAAATTCCTTAACAAATCCTCAAAACTTTAAGATTATAATGCATTAATGAATATTTTACAAAGTGCGATAAACTTCATAATAAATATCCAAAAAACGTAAGAGATTGTAGACAAAGTTGTTAGACAAAACTTCCAACAGACCTTTTATTGCAAAACTTTTGATATTAATGGTCCAAGAATTCCTTCAATAAAGAGTTCAATTATCCCTTTTTTAAAACTTATCAGTATCCTAACATCATAATATGAAATTGAAAACCATTTTTGTGCTGAATAATAAGAAACTTTGACATATGAGGTGGATATCCTTAATTTCTGTGAAAATTTTAGAGTCACTAATAAAATAATTTTTCAAAAAAGTGGAACCGATAGAAAAATATCAAATTTCACAAAATTGTTCATGTTTATGATAACAAGAGCATGAAATGAAATGCGATAAATTCTTCTTTATTATCTCAACATCACGACTAATAAAATTATTTTCTCAAGGGATATTTCTGTCTTTATTCCTTCTTATGTCTCATTTCCCCCTTTTTATGATTTACTTTATTGACCACCTTTTATCTATTTCGCCTTTTATCCTTTTAAATGGCCTCAATCCTTTTTATTATATTTACCGAACACGAAAAATATATAAATTCGTCTTATAGGAAGATTTTCTTTTATGTCCACATGTGACGAGAAAATTGGAAGTAAAAAATTGTCAGGAACAGGCTTTGAATGTTGTTTTAGTCTTTTAGAGCGCATTTTTGAACAAATAATTGGATTTTGGTTAAGTCAATGCTTTGTTTTGAGTCATTGCTTCACTTTTTGATTCTCGATAAGTCATCGCTTAAATTTTTGACACTTGATAAGTCATTACTTCACTTTTTGACTCTTAATAAGTCGTTACTTCACTTTTTGACTCTTAATAAGTCGTTAGTTCACTTTTTGACTCTTGATAAGTCATTGATTTACTTTTTGGCTCTTGATAAGTCATTGCTTTACTTTTTGACTTCTGATAAGTCATTGCTTCACTTTTTGACTCTTGATGAGTCATTGCTTCACCTTTTGACTCTTGAAAAGTCATTGCTTTACTTTTTGAGTCTTTATAAGCCATTGTTTTACTATTTGATATTTCATAATCCATTGCTTTAATTTAAAACTCTAAATAAGTCACCGCTTCATCTGGAAAACCGAATAAAGTCTCATTTTAAGCTATATTCACTCAATACGCATGACAATTCAGACAAAAAGCAATCATACACATCCTTAACCCACTCTATCCCAAAAAATAAGCACCAAAAAGTCTTGAAGACATACGACCATGTCACATATGTGAAAATAAAGAAAATGAGCATCAAAGGCAATAATTTGCATGCCATAATGAGATGAGGATGTAATTAAAAAATTATTTATGCTCAAATGATGATACAACTTGTGTACGGTGTATTGCAAAATTCTCAAATGGGCTAAAGGAACTAAAAAACTAGTTTTTCCAGTTACAATAAACATGTAAAATAGTAATATGCAGAGGGGTTAACACATATGCCTTGCGGGACATAAATAATCATCATAAGGAAGAAAGTCATAAGCACTCGTAGCATTCATGACTAGTTTTCTTAAACATTACATGCATAAATTATGAATCTTATGTGTGGTTTTCTTGATTAAAACTTTCATAACCTGCTTGTAATTATACACGATGTGAAATTTGAGATTTGTGAAAATTTTATGCTATATAATTGGAAGGGATGGAATCAATAAATTGATGATGTTTATTGCTATGTACATGTGATACAGTTTCGGAATTGGGAAGCATTTACGCTTGTTAATAATTAGTTTTGAGTTCAAGTTCTGCAACTAGAATGGCACAGGAAGGCAAAAGAGTCAATGTGGCCTGAGGTGGATATGTCAGTTTGATGTCAAAACTTCATTGAAGCCAGCTATTCTGTTAATGGACGCCAGACTGGTTGGCAGATGAATCCCAGCTTTAGGCGCCATCTGAAGGAGTGTCTGTCGAGTCTTGCCGACTCAAATTCAGGAATTGTTGCTTTATCAGTTTTCCGTTACTTGAGTAATTGAGCAATCGAGTAACTCGACTTATGATAATGAGTACAAAGTCAATTCCGGCACGAATCTACATGTAGTCGACTCAAATCCACTAAATTGCACTTATAGCACTCGTTATAGCATTCAAAAAATCAATTACCAAGTCCCAACTTCCAAAAAACTCCACTAACTTCTTCCCTTCCCAATCCCCATCCACAACAAAACAACCAGCAATAATTTATCCACCAATTTCGGCTTCATTGTCTTTCTCATTAATTTTCCTGACTCTGTTAAATATATTTAAGGAATCACATGTGTATATTATACATTACAGAACATGAAATGGAGCGTTTCATGGTGCCTGGCGACGCATATATTTTAATTGCCGACTTCTAACTATAATCTATTTTCATTTTCATAGGAAAATAGCCGGAAGGAAAATGCGAAAAAAAAAGAAATAGAAAATTGAAATTGCTAACCAAAGAAACTAGGGAGAATGATGATGATTATTGGAAAGAGACCGAAGCAGCACATATCGCTAAAAATAATAGGAGGATTATTTCTATGGCTTTGGCAAACCGCAATGTTTAGTGTATTAATGAGGAAGTTCAGAAATCAATAATTTTGTGGAATTTTTCGTTCTGGGTGTGTTTTTACAATTTAATGCTATAGCTGAATAGTTTTAGTTGATGAAATATAAGGAATCATGTCAATAAAATGATGAAATTTGTATTTGATGAAAATTTTAATTGAAATTTTTGTATCAGCCATAAAGAAAAACTTTATTATGCAATATCCCTAGCATGTGTATGATGTCATAGCTACCTCAGCACACGATTCCTTTTATGTCCGTTCATTTAATATTATTTTCATTCATACATGCTGTATGTTATGGACACAGGATATAATGGAACTGAAGCCATTCACATATATATACTGAATAAAAATCATAAACGGCAACCTGTCATGACTCCGTAATGTCGATTTATTGTCATGCTTCCTATTGTATCATTAAAAATCCCTTAGTACAATTCTTCAATTTGTCGTACATCCTGGATGGATTGATGGAATGAAAACAAAAAGTTTTTCTTCCTTTTTACGATTCAATATTTTTTCATTAAGATGTTTTTATATCCTTTTTTGAGAGATGAAATGAAAGATTTGCGCGCTCATGTAACATACAAATAATTGCCTCATAAAAATTATAATCCGAAAACTCATTAGGGAATAAAGGAACATGCAGCAGTGACCGGTTGATGGAAGGAGGATGTATTAAAAGGAAAATTGAAAATTGGAATACAAATGGAAGTTTGGAAGATGTATGAAAGTGTTTTTGAGGCGCATATAAGTTGCAGTTTATGGGAAATGACTCACAAGCTTCATGGCTTTGTGGTTAGTGTGCTGTGGATTGATTTTGATGACCTCTTGTGTCTAATCAGCGTAGAATCAAGAGAAATCAAGCCATATATAAGCAAATTGGCCAGTGCAGGAGTAAGGCCACTTTGGCTGAGTGGTTAGGCAAAAGACCAATGTACCAATCTTTCGCGAGCACGTAGGTTCGATTACCAACAGAGATCGATCTCTCGATAGCGTAATTTTACATTTTACGGCTAATATTACCGACATAATAGTGCCTGAGCGAGCAAATTCTACTGTTTAGGTTTGTAGCAGCAACTTGATCTCTCAAACAGCCAACCGGACAATCCTACATCAAAATCACAATCCCATCACATTCTTAAACCTTAAAAATCTCTCAAAATAGAGACACAAAAAAATATTCAGGAAATGTGAGTAATGATGAAAGAGAAATAGATGAAGAGCACTTATGTGTCACTGTGTAAAATACAACAAAAGAGGACAACGGCTGTCCCATAACGAAAATTTTATTGCGTCCCTTCCGAAAAAAAAAAGAAATCTTGTTAAAATGATGATGAACCCTCAAAAACACATTCAATTCCATTCAATTCAAAAATAAAACATTGAAGAATTCCATGTCCATGTGTGAAAAAATTTAATTCAATTAAAATCTCTTTTGATCATTTTCCTTTACTATGTTGTTATTGTTGTGTGTTGATGGAATTTAGTTGCTTGATGTGTCAACAGAATTTCTTTTATTTTGATCATGATGAAAGTTTGAGGGTTGATTGAGAAATTTTGTTATAAAAGATTATTTTCCGGTCAACAAATTATTTACTGAATCATTGTGAAATAATTTCGAGTGGACTTGGATGGTGTGAGGTGAGGTTTGAGGGTGAAAATTGGATTCTGGGACAGAATGTTACGTAGATTTGAAGATTTTTAATGGAAATTTAGTAATAATGAAGAAAAAATTTAGAACTAATTGTAAAATTGCCTCAACTAGGAATGGAGGTTATGCCTTACTGCTTTCTTCACTGGCCAAACATATCAATATAATCCATGACTTCCTTCAGATGACGCCTGAAACTGACCGTATCACTGGAAACCGCTTGTCATTTTTCGATATGTTTATGCATTACTCTACGTAACAAATTGGACATTGGCCAGTGTTAGAGCTAGCTGTGGACGCCATCTCATGGAGGCCATGGATCACAAATGCTCTGTCCGGTCAGCGAAAAAAGCAACTAAGTTTCTGCCTTATACCATCAAATATTCAATTTATTCTACATCAACCTATATAAAAATTCAATAAATTCGACTTTATTTCGATTATCTAAAATATTCACCCCAGACACACACTTTATGTCCTCTTCAAAAAAAGAAGAAACAATCATAAAAGTTATTATTTTATTTTAAATCATCACACAAAACAAAGATACAGCACATAACGAACATATTTTTGTACATTTCATCTTCAGTATTACATTATTTTGTGGGCTTTGTTATGATGATGATGATTTTGAAATTACATTTTTTATCGCTCAATAAATGTATGGATGGATACAAAAAAATGGTAAAAAACGAGATGAGACACACATAGGGAAAATATATGTGATTATAGTCTTTGACCCGGGTATGCTTTATAATTTTGACTGTTTGAGAATTTTGTCGAATTTTGACGGAATTGGAGTTGGTATTTTAAATTGGCGGTTGGAAGTCAGTCTAGCACAAGTCAGTCAATCGTTCAAAACTCCGGCCTAGGGTCGGCGTGACCTCAAATTAGTGCCGGATCTGATTAAAATTTACTAGAGTCACATTGGCTTTGTGCTAGATTTTGGATAGCTTAATCGGCTTGTGCTATGGATTGAGGCAAGAGACTCGCTAATAGCTACAAATCCGATATTCAAACTGTCTATCTCCATTCTCAAAGAGTCCCATTTCTAGTACCAAAAATACCATTTTCAACTTTCCATGACAAATGAGAAAAATGACGAAAATAAGAAAAAACTTTTTTTTTATAGTCATAACATAACAAAGTTTAATGAATCAGAATGTGAGGATGTAAAAAATTTTGTGCATGCCACGGCACAAGGGAATGAAGATTAATGCAATTTTATTACTAAAAATGTTGTTGTAGCGAAAAACGTTTTAATTTTATTTTTATGTAAAACGATATAAAGTTATAACTGACGATGTTTTTACATAAAGTGCCAACGAGTTGTTGTTATTGTTGCGATTCCTGTGTATTTTACTTTTTCGGGGATTAATGGATGAAGGCACAAAAACGGTCATAAAAATTAAATTTCATCTTTTTTTTTGTTATTTTTTCTATGCGATTTTTATGGATTGCAGGAAGGAAAATCTATTAAAATGAGGAACTGCCTATTGATATTTGAAAGAAATGAGTAGAAGATTGTGGTGCAAGGGGTGGAAAATTGCAATTTTTTGTTTGAAATTTTAAATTGAAAAGTTTGAAATTTTAATTTGAAAATTTTGAATTTTTGAAATTTTTTAAAATTAAATTAAATTTTTCTCGAATTTTTAAAATTGCAAAAAAATTCAAAATTTCAAGTTTTCAAATTAACCAAACATTTCCATTCCTTGCAACTGCCAAAAAAAATTCTTTTCCTGTTTTTATAGTTTTCATTTTCACTTAAACCGCTTTTATCGGCATTACGTAAATAGAATGGTCCATAAAAATTACTTTTAAGCTCCTTACACCCCTTTTTTCTTCCTTTTTTCATTTTCAACATTTATTTCCTTTCCAAATATCCCTACAATAGATCATGCATAGAACATAAAAAAAAAATGTTGAAAGAAAATCATTAAAATTGTACATTAAATCACTCAATTTTGTTCTTTCTTTACGCAACAACGCGTTTTGTTACATCGACCGATAACAAGATTAGCGATTGAAATGCTTTATTTTATGGATGCTTTTTTATGTTTTTTATGGATATATTGAATGTTTTCATCATTTTTTTGATGATTGATAAGGTGAGAGTTGGAAATATGTTTGTTGAGTGTGATGAAGGCATGGGTTGGAGGTAGGGGCATAGAGGGAGGGCGGAGGGTTACTCTAACTCTTCCCGTTCCCTCTAAGATCCTTTGAATGCGACCATTTATACTATTTGAATATAAAGAGTTGAAAAAAGGTTAGAAAAAATTGAAAAAAATTCAAAATTCAATGTTTTGTGATTCAAAAGGTATTCAGTATGCAGCACAGAATATCCGACAAAAAAAAACCATTAAAAATAGAAATTAAAAATAATCCCAGATGAGAAATAAATTTCAAAAAACTTCATCGATTCCAAAAAAAAGTGAATTAATCATTCTCAAAAATCTCACATGACAGTCCATTGTAAATCCTTTTTTATCCAATTTTAAATTCACCCAAATATTCGTATTTAGATTCGCCAAATGTTTAACAATTCAGAAAATTTTCACCAACAAATAAAAAAATAAGAAGCATGCAAATATTGACATCATAAATCACAGTTGAAATGAAAGCACGTACGATGCTCACATGCAAATTATGTGTGTAGCGTATGCATATTTAGATGCTCAATATAGGGAGAAAGTGACAGCGCACCAACAAGTGGAACTGGAAGGGAGAACAATTTTTCGGCAATTCACGCATGAAATTAAAAATTTTCAGTCCTTGATTAGCAACAGTCTTCAAAAATATCATTTTTTTGTGCTGATTCTTAAGACATTGAAGCATAAAAATGCCAGAAACTGTCAAAAAATATTTTATGACTCAACTGCCATTCGGCGATTCCGTTCTTAATGTGTGCTAAATGACATAGAATAATCACATTAAAGCTTTTCATGAAATAATTAGTTCAGCATACATATGGCAATAAAATCGGATATTCTGCAATTTATTCATTCTATATACAATATTTAATTGACTAAATTCTGTTAAAATGGACCAGTACATGTGTCATTAAAGTTAATAAAACTAATTATTTTTGCTCCTTTCTTGTTTTTGTTCAATGATTTTTATGATTTAAGACTTGACTTTCTACTTAATGAGTTTAGTTATTTTTCCTTCTCTTTTTGATTAGGGAAATTGCATTTGAACTGTTTATACTCCTATGATATTAATGAATGACCAAATATTTGGGATAATGAGTAAGATTTCCAGCTGTGATTGCAATTATGCATGCGATTTTGTAACTTATACTTGTAGTTTAATGAATGAACGGTACTTAATATTGTAAGTCCGACTATTTTAATGATAAATTGTAACGGATGTGGACAGTTGAAGCAGATGTGTCAAAAAAAGTTTATATTTAGATTTTAAAAATCAAATAAAGTGAACACAAAGGTGGTTAGTAGAGACAGTGCTGAATTTGGAATTTTAATTGGCTAAGAGCAGTCAGCCAGTTTTTTCAAAAATGTCATGAAATGTGTACGGTTTCGGTTAAGGCTTACAACCAAGGTGAGTAGTGTTAGTAAAAAGTTATAAGAACACTGTAATCAGCCGGTAATCGGACCCTGAATAGAGAAAATCCAAAAAAATGACAAATGGTCGAATTCGGTTCAAATCCACGCTAAGATTACGACGACCGGTACCGGAATTTGAATCAATTAACCGACAAGTGGCAATCAAGCCCTATTAGGTGTTCAAGTCAAATTTGACTAAGATCTGTATTTTCTAAAATATATTCCATCGACTATGAACTTCCGTATATTCTCCATTAAAATATTCAACATATAAATTCAGTACAATCTTCTTTAAATCCATTTTTCTAAGAAAATATGACTTGAGAAGTCATTAGACGGGAAGAAAGAGAACTTCACAAATTTAATGCATTTTATACAAATTCACAAGATAATCATGAATGAGGAGGATCCTTCATATATTTGCAAAAAAAAAAGTTCAATTTAAAATTTCACAAAAAAATAGAATTTTCAGCATTGAAATGATGATGATAATAATAAGTAAGTTTCCGACATACACCAACACAATAACTTGAGATTATTTTTTTGTTCATCCGAGCATTAACATATGCAGTATACGAAAAATTATATTAATAACAATGATAGTAAAAAGAAGAAGCAGCATATATACACTGTCGAGAACATGAGAATGTCGAGTGTACTTATCTGAACGCATAAAAAATATTTTTTTATTGCTTATTTTTCTCCTTTGTGACTTTCGTGATGATGCGGAGCTCATAATATTATTTTCATATAATTTTTCGAGTATGAAAAAGAAGTTTTTTGTGCTGCTTTTGATGCAGTTTGAGGTGCTTTCGTGCATAAATTTAAATGAATTTCTTTTGAGTGTGAAGTAAAATTTTGAGATTATTTTGGGGATTATTAGGATGTGAATTTGATGAAAATTGAGAATGTGGAAAGGTTTAAGTCAGGACATTGACTTCCATGTCAGCTACCATGAACAACGACTAACACAAATCCAGCTACATGTTGTTAAGGTATATAACAGATCAAACGAAGCCTTAAACGCGAATTTCCATTTGATGTCAATAGTAGAGCTTTTGGTCCAGACCTGGAAGCTCTGTGATGGACCCGTCTCTATTCGTGTCGCTCGGATATACAAATTTAAACAACATGAACTTGTCATAAAAACATTGAACATTTTACGATCAGACAGCGATAATTAACGGTAAAACAATAAGTAGACTTCAAAACTGTGTGCTCTAGGTCATGCTGTAGACTTTATTTGTAATAAAGACAAGCACGTGTCTTGTCACAAGCTTACAATTAATTTGATTTTAATCTACAAACCAAAATTACTCATCAAAATTGGAATCAACATTAGTATTCCTAAACTTGTCTTAAACCTTAAATTATATCCACTATTTACATGACTTTCAATCCATGCTAGATAACTTGTCACCCTGGTAAAAACAGCAGGAACACCAATACTACAATCTATTGCTGAAAAACTCATTATTCCAATCACAACAGTTCTGTTCCTATCAATTTCATTTGTTAAAGCTCCACCTGAGTCTCCATGACATGGCGATCGTCCACCAACTGTTGAGACACACAAGTTGAATGCGAAAATTGAACCTCTGATGGCATCTGAACATTCTTGATTTGATATAACAGGAACTGTGATGAATTGAAGAACTTCTGAGAATTCTGTATCTAAACCAGTTGATCCAAATCCACTAAAATTGGATGCCCGTCCAGTAAGATCAATTCTAGCATCTGTGACATTTGGAAGTCTTATAAGTCCAACAAATGGATGATCGAGAAGCGCTGGAGTTGCTGTTCTTAGCCTAATCAATCCAATATTGTTCATAAATGTTCTCATTTCAAAGTATGGATGAAATATCATGTCTTCCCTCTCAGTTACAGTAACATTGAATGCTGCTGGCCCGAAAATTCTATTGACAGCTCCAACAATGACTTGAATCGAATTAAAACCGACGACGCAATGAGCAGCCTGAGGTGGAAAAAGAAGTTAGACTATTGACTTTAAAAATCTGGGAATACTCACACTCAATACCCAATTGAATCTGATTAAAGCACCTCCACAAATAAACCATGTGCTTCCAGATCTCATGTGCAGTACAACTGAGTATGGGAATTGACCTAATTGAGCAATTTCTCCACCAATTATCCTCCTGTCTCCTGTGTAATTTGGAAACATATTTTTGATTGCTTCCTGATAAATTGGAAGTTCAATTGGATCTCTGAAAGCTTCTGCATCTTCATCGGTAAGACGTTGACTCAGTACGAATGGAATGAGAAATATGAAGAAAATTTGCTGCTTCATTTTTATTCAAAATTATGAGTAAGACTGAATATTTTTGATGAATTAATTGGCGAATTGGTAAAGCCGATAAAAACCAGGGTTGGGGTATGAAATATGAAGACTTAGATCTATTGCAGACCAAGCTTAGTTCCATTTCATCAACTCTGATTTTAAAAAATCAAAACAATAAGTAAGTCCATCTGATAAGATTTGAAATTTGTTTTTAATTGCTGATAAGTCATGTCTTGTCAATAAGATTAGTTTGCTGATACATTTCACCATTGATACTTTGACTCTTGTATTTATGTACCGATCAAGACGGTCTGACTATATGCGTTATCACATTCCAAAAATACGAGGCATTCTCCAATTTATCTTATCAACTTTGTGTGATTTCTCCTTGATCACTTAAAACACTGTAAATGCTTAAGATATGGCAAATCAGTCGATTTTTGTACTAAAATGTCAGTTTATCGTCGTCATTAGCCAAGAAATGAAGTTTACAATTTTATTCTTATTCGCAATTGTTGCAATTGTGAACTGTCAGGAAACAGAAGGGGATAGAAGAATTACGGGTGGAACCAATGCAGTACCTGGACAATTTCCATGGCATGCAAGATTAGAGCCATTCAATGGAATAACCAGAAGAATTTGTGGAGGAGCATTGATCAGATACAATTGGGTGCTGACTGCCGCACAGTGTATTTACGGTGCAAGAGATATTATTGTCCGACTTGGAATTGTTAACATTTTAGGAGGTGGTGGAACTTCCTTTTTGGTCAGAAATGCTAATCACATCATTACTTACCCAAACTATAATGGCGATGTTGAACATTCCATTTTTCAAAATGACATTGGATTAGTTTTTATTGCTGGTGCTTCAGAAAGTATATTAAGCAACACAATCAATACAGTTCCACTTCCAAATCCATACGCAAACTTTACTGATAGTTTTGGATTAGCAACTGGATTTGGATTAACAGAAGACGGGAACAATGCAGTTCAGTCCATGGTGCTTCAGTTTGCTTTATTGCCAATTATAACTCGTGAAGCATGTAGACAGCAGCATGGAACATCAGTCATTACAGACAATCATATTTGTGCCAATTCATTTGGTGGATCATCAACTTGCGCAGGAGATGAAGGAGCTCCATTGATTACATACATTAATTTAAATCCAGTCTTGGTTGGAATTGGAAGCACACCTTTGAAGCTATGTACGCAAGGATATGCAGCAATTTTCACCGATGTTCCACGCTATATTGACTGGATTAATCGTGTGATTGCATTTACGCCGTTTAATTTGTAATTTTAAAAGTGTATTTTGGGAAATATTTGGATGATTCCCAGATATAAGAAGATTTCTACCGGAATTTCTCAATAAAATGCTTTACAATAAGATTTTGATATTTTTATTGACAACAGTAATCATTGAAACTTGATAATCAAAAATTGTATTTTTAGTATTGCTTCTGTGTACCATCTCAACACCACTCATCATCCATCTCACATTTCGCCGACAGCCAATGAGCCAACTTCTGTGTCTTCTCAGTGAAAGTCGCAAGATTCTCAATGTCAACACTAGCTGCTGATGGAAAAATCCTTTTAAATTCACCACGTCTGTTGTGTTCTCGATAGAATCTTTGGAGATATTCTCGTTCGTCTTCTGACATGCAAGGTAAGCACAGATAACATGACTCAGATTCACATTTGTCGTCACATTCACTGCATGCTTGGGCATCGATGGCAATGTTTTGAGGTAATGAATAAATTTGAGAGTTTCTGGAGATAAATAAGCATTAAAAGTAAGCATTTAAGTATCAATGGACCTACCTTAACTCTTCGTTCAGCTCCACAAATCCCTCAGCGCCAATCAGCCTTAATGTATTATAAACAACATGCTCATAATGTATTCCATTCCGCTCATATTCCTTTTTTGATGGTGTCAAATTTGGACTCATATTGATTTCCAACAAATAAACATTAAGCTTGTCGTCAACCATAAAATCGAACCTGAACAATTCGAAGAAATTGTCTTTCGTGCATTTAAATTTCTTACATTCTTTTTGTGTGGCTTCAATCAGTTTTCTAACTTTCAATGCTACAGCCTCTATAATCGCATCATCAAATTTTTTAAATAGAGCTTCCACATCATGTCCATTGTTTCTAAGATAATTCTTAAATATGTCCAAATTATTAAAGTTATAATGACCGTCAAGTCGTTGAAAAGACTTCATATTCCAAGCATGCTTCTTGTTATCGGCAATTACATATTGTTTGAGATTCTTTGGATCGAATGGATGATATGGTTCAGAGCAGAATCGAAACAGACATTCCGGTTTATATCTATAGATGACTAGTGGATCAATTGAAGTGATAAGAACATATATTCCAATATCAAATATGTGGCCATCGATTAGAAGTGGATTTTCCAGGAAGACTTGAATGAATCTAAACAATTGTTGTAAATTAGTGTACAGCACCTCAAACTTGACTTATCTTGTCTGCATACTTATTTTTTCTATCCAAGACCTTTTGTATAGCATCCTTGGACACTAGCTGTACTCCTCTGTTGTCATAATTCTTCTCAACAAATCTCGCATTTGGATTTTCTTTAATATATTTTTGAAACTTCTCTTCGTCTCTTGGAAATGAGAAAGCAGGCAAAACATACTCAGAATTAACAGTTGTAACAAATGCACGTTTATTGCCCATGGATGGAGTTCCTGGAAAGTGATTAATTCTTTGATTTGGTTTGATTGTTGAGATCTTCTCTGGAAATCTATCGAAGGGGAACTCTATTGACCACATAATGTCCCTAAAGAAATAAACTTAAATTATTCTGGTAGATGGAATCTAAACCTTTCGAGATCCAAAACTCACCAATGCTCCTCAGTTCCATTAACCATTTTATATCCAAGTCTATCAAACACTCTCTTCATTGTCCTTAAGTTATCATTTTTATTCCACTGATTAAGCACTACAGGCCAATACGTAAATTTTCTAACTTCTTCACATTTCCTAGATTCAGTCACTCTTT
This sequence comes from Chironomus tepperi, assembly GCF_022539635.2. NCBI lineage: Eukaryota > Metazoa > Arthropoda > Insecta > Diptera > Chironomidae > Chironomus > Chironomus tepperi. Next base: position 256,164 of record NW_027226552.1, on the reverse strand, counting down.
CAATAATACTGATTCTAAAGTAATAAACTGATGCAAAAATGACTACAACTAAGGAAGCAAAAAATACTTTCATGTCAATTTCAAGGAACTTGTTATTAGTTTGAAGCTTCTGACGGAAATAACGCTTTTAAGAGAAACTTTAAAACTTTAAATTAAGAATCGTGGTGGATGAATAGACTTGAATAGTTAGTTCTTAGCCCCGAGCAATACAACGTAGATTTTAGTGTGCCGCTATATCGACATGTTAACGACAAGATGTAAAACTACCATTAACGCTCATTTCGGCCTCTATCCCGAAAATTGAAATCGTGCAGTTCGGGTCCATGACTACAATAAAGAAGATTAATTTTGAAAATGTCACGATTTTGGCGATTTTTAACAAGGTGTTGACACTGAATTTCAAGTGCCAAAATTGGCAATGAAACTTCAGCTGGAACTGATCAGTATTTGTGGCGTGTTTCGTTAGAACCATTCAATGTAGTGTATGGATTTTGTTATTTTTATTCATGGAACTTAATTTTCACAAATTGCATTTTTAACACCACTCATAATCCATTTCACATTTTCCTGACAACCAAACAGCCAACCTCTGCGTCTTCTCAGAGAATGTCGCAAGATTCTCATTATTAACGCTAGCTGCTGATGGGAAAATCCTTTTAAATTCTCCACGTCGGTTATGTTCTCGATAGAATTTTTGTAGATATTCACGTTCGTCTGTTGACATGCAAGGTAAGCACAGATAACATGACTCAGCTTCACATTTGTCATCACATTCACTGCATGCTTGGGCATCGATTGCAATGTTTTGAGGTGATGAGTAAATTTGTGAATTTCTGGAGATAAATGAGCAATTATAATTAGTATTTAGGGTCTCAATGTGCCTAGTACCAACCTTAACTCTTCTTTCAGCTCCGTAAACCCCTCAACACCAACCAACCTTAATGTATTGTATATAACCTGCTCATAATGTATTTGATTTCGCTCAAATTCCTTTTTTGCTGGTGTCATATTTGGACTCATGTTGATTTCCATCAAATAAACATTAAGTTTTTCGTCGACCATAAAATCGAACCTGAATAATTCAAAGAAATTGTCATTCGTGCATTGAAATTTCTTGCATTCCTGTTGTGTTGCTGCAACGATTTGTTTAATTTTTGATGTAACAGCCTCGACAATCGAGTCATCAAATTTCTTAAATATAGCTTCTACATCATGTCCATTGTTTGCAAGATAGTTCTTGAAAATATCCAAATTGTGAAAGTCAAAATGTCCTTCAAGATGCTGAAAAGTCTTCATATCCCATGCGTGCTTCTTGTCTTCTCCAACTACGTACTTATTGAGATTTTTGGGATCAAATGGATGATATGGCTCAGAACAGAATCGGAACAGACATTCTGGTTTGTATCTATAGATGACTAATGGATCAATTGATGTGATGAGAACGTACATTCCTATATCAAAAGCGTGGCCATCGATTAGAAGTGGATTTTCAAGGAATACTTGAACGAACCTGGAAAGTTGACGCCAATTAGTATACGATGCCTTTGACTTGACATTATTAAAACCAACTCACTTATTTGGGTTATCCAAACCGTTTTGTATAGCTTCTATGGACACTAGCTGGACTCCTCTATTATCAAAATTTTTCTCCACAAATCTCGCATTTGGATTTTCTTTAATATATTTTTGAAACTTCCCTTGATCTCTTGGAAACGAGAAAGCAGGCAAAACATATTCAGAATTAACACTTGTAACAAATGCACGTTTATTTCCTATGAATGGAGATGCAGGAAAGTGATTTATTTTTTGATTTGGCTTGATTGGCATGATCATCTCTGGAAATCTATCGAAAGGAAACTCTAAAGACCACATGATGTCCCTAAAATTCGATATTTATAGGTTAACTACATAATAATGCTTAATAAAATGAACTCACCAGTGCTCCTTACTTCCATCAACCATTTTATATCCAAGTCTATCAAAAACTCTCTTCATTGACCTCAAGTTATCATTTTCATTCCATTGATTAAGAAGTACTGGCCAGTATGTAAGCTTTTTAATTTCCTCTTTATTAGATACAGTCAATCTTTCGATTATATTGACTCTAAAATAGTACATTGATGCAAAAATGGCAGCAACTAAGGAAACTAAGTATATTTTCATGTCTATTTCAAGTTACTTATCACTAGCTTGAAGCTTATTATTGAAATAAAGGTATTACTATGTAGAAAACTTCAATTTAGTAAATTTAGAATCGTGGTGGATGAATAGACTTGACACTTCTAATCCCGAGCAGCACAATGTAGCCGTTGGACGTTGCTATATCGCCATATCGATATTAAGACTTGAATGTGTCATAAAGATGCAAAATGGAATCGTATTGTTCGGATACGTGACCAGAAATAAGAAGAATAGCAACAAATATGTCACGATTTTCGGTCGATTTTTCCGTGACCGTTTAATTGTTACGTAACGCAAAGTTTGAATTTTATTGCACTACATATTGAAATTTTTGATTTCCTGGATATCCCTAACAGGCAAAGAGATCGCTTTTAGGTATCTAGTGGCATTTCTGTACTATGGGAGCATGCTCTTTGCATGTTAGGGCATATTTCCTTTCAGAAAGGAAGGTCAAGAATCATTCTGAATACTACGTAATAAGCACAGCTAATAAGACTGACTTATTCATTCATTGAAATATGTTAATTCTAAATTTACCTCACCAATGCATCCCTAATGACAACATAATCCCATTACACAGCGGCACATCTTTATACAAACTTTTTAATAAAAATCAAATTTATTGTCTCATGTTTCACTTCCAAAAATATTTTACTGTGTTGCTGCGCACCTCAAATAATTAAAATTTATCTTTTCATACAAAATAAAATACGCAAAAAACAGCTTTTTTTGATGCCTCAAACAGAAAACATTTGTGACGCAGCAGAAATTTACTTTTCGGCAGCAGATGTTCAACCTCAAGAAAATGTACAGTAAATCATTATTTTTGTGGTTTCCGCAAAAACACGACGTGTTCATGAAATTTTGTTTTAATTAATTGAAAATTATTTTTTATTTTTTGATTTTATTGAAATTAATGGTAATGAAAATTACTAGAGATTCATTGCTCTAGGACAATAAGGAATAAATTATGAAATTGGTAATGCAATGGATGAATGATGGTCGATCCTACGCAAACGTCAATGGCACATAGGAGCATGTTTAGCGTAAATAAAGCTGAAAATATATTACATTAACTCCTGTAACCGTGCGAAAGATTTTAATCCATAAAAAAATCAATCATTCCTTGTTTATATTCATTTACATTGAATGTTGAAGCCTACAAGTCGCCTGCAATGTCACATTCAATCAGGATTAACACTGATTATCTTATAATTCATAAAAAATTCCAATTTTCTGCCATTTCTATCTCATTCATTTTTATTCATGATTACAATTTTTACTCATTTTTAATCATATGCTTGACACCAAGCCATCCATTGTTTGTGTGCGTATGCGACCAGCTCTGATAATCTCAGATTCATTTCATTTAAATTTAAACAATAAGTAATGAAAAGCGCTAATTCGAGGGTTGACATTCATCGCCTCTCATTATGTGTGATTGTTTATCGCCCACTGATTCCTCTGCATTTATAGAAAATTTAAAATTAAATTGTTAAAAGATAATTGAAAATGAATTTTTTTTTTTGTTCTTTTTCTACCGACTGTCAAATGCCTTAAGGAGATTTTAGCGCTGGTATTTCTCGCTGATTCCGAGTTTTATTGAAATGACAATCGTAATTAATTAGGAAATTGAAATGGAAAGTGAATTTTAATTGGATTTTTCAGGAGTTTAGAAAATTGTATGTTGAGATGGAATCAATTATGGAACTTTGAATGAAATGTGACTAACTTGGATCGTCCTTGTATCACGTAACGCTTCCAGAAGGGGAAGAGAAAAAGAAGGTATCAAAATGTCACAATATGTGAACAGTCTTTTAAAGTCTAATGAAATTTTGAACATTTTGAGCTTTAAACCCTTTTGCCAAAAATCAACAGGAGTTCCTACCATCATCATTACCAACAACATCATCATAAAGATAATCTCAGAAAATAGAAAATAAATCTGTTGATTTAAAAGACATTTTTCAGTCAAAAAAATACATTAAGTCCTTAAAAATGAAAAATGAACTTTCACAAAATCTAATCCTTTTCAATTTTGGCATCAAAAAATATTTCATATTTTTAATAAAAACTCTTTCAACTTTAAAGAACTAAAAAAATGATCCGAGGCATCTAAAATTTCCAATAAATATTCCGCAACATCATTAATCAAATAAGGAAGCAGGCGCGTATCCGCAAAAAAATAGAGAGAACTAGAGAGGATGATAATCCCATTTATAAAATATGCACACATGTAAAGGGAATCGATTTCACGCCTATTTATTACTCTATCATGAATCTATCTCATCAAATGTGTACTCGCGTGCGCGCCTATATGGCGTAACAATACGCAACAAATAAATAAATTAAATCCATGAATAGAAACTTCAAGGAGTAAGGATATAAGTAGGGAAGCAAATATTGAAATAGAAAACGCATTTTTGTAGTTTGGGGTAATGGATAGATGGATGGGTGGGGAGACTGACAAAGTTAAATTGACTGAGACACGAATAGACTGACAGATGGATAGTATGATGGACAGACGAGTAGGCCAGACTGGCAGACGGACTGAAAGGCTGAAAGACGGAATGTTAGACTAACTAACAGACGAACTGAAGACGGATTCACAGGCATCAAGACGTATTTGTAAGTGGCTAGACAGACATCACAATGAGAAATTTTCTATCCAAAAAAGCATGCTAAAAATACACCATAAATCTTTCGTGCAGACGAGGCAGAAAAACTACGAGAAAAATTGTAAGAAATTTATTTTTATTTCCCAAAAAAAAACTTTTTAACATTAGAATTAAAATAGAAAAGAGAGGAAAAACCTCCTCGAAAGATTGACATTCTCAAGGAGAAAAAGTTAATGCGGAATGATACGCAGAATAATTTTTTTTTCGTTCCCTTTCCAACACATCCTGTCACGATATGTGGAAAATAACTTATTTGCACCCTCATCACTGCTTATTGTGTACGATTCTTTTTTGTGACTGTAAAAATAGTTTGAAGACTTTGCAATTTTTCCGTACTAATGGAAATAAGAATTAATCCGACAATGATTTTCAAGATTTTTATTTTTTTCACATACAAATCGCATATGTGAGCTTGTACTTATAATTTATGTATTTAACTATCTTGAAATCCATTAAAAAATTTAATTCCCTTGATACAGTTGATGCTTTTTAAACTCTTTACCTTTTTAAAATGTTTAAAATTTCATGAATATGTGTGACAGTTTTTTAAATGTTGCTGAATTATTGAACGATTTTCTTGTTCGTTCTTCTTGTTAGTGAACTGTATTGTGATGTAGATGGTTTGGATGTACATTATGAGTACTGTTTAAGGAGTAGAGGTTTTGCATTATTTTGGAAAACTAGAGTTTTAAAGAGCTATCTAAGCGCTGTAGACCCAAATGGATAAAAATACGTTAGAACTAGACAATCCCAGGATTCTTACTTAATTGTTATCCATGATTTCTCATAGAAGTTGTCTAAAACTGGCTCTATTGCTGGTTTATGCTTGCCAATTTTCAATACCAATGCAATACTGTCTCTATAAACCTTCCAAAAATTCTTAAGTCACCCAAGCGTCATCTGAAAAATCATATTTGAAAATCTCAATCTATGGAGCTTCCACAGGCCAACCTTCCATCCCAGGATGCAGCACATTCCAATTCCCAGAATTTAAACCCCTAAATCTAACATTCTAAATACTTCATCATTAAAGATTTAAGCGAGGTTAAAGTTCAATTCACTTTTCTAATGTACATGACTCTTCCTGAACTTTTTTCCTTCATTCTTTTATGCTTGTTCATCATTCGCATGTATTTAAATGTAGTATCATCGTCTTAAAATATAAAACATACTTGAGTTGTATTTCATTTGAATATTCATTACATATCATGCGAATGTTTTTTATGCATATTTACTTTATATTTATTTGCTTGAAAATTGTGGATTGGGAGAGAAGAATTGAAGAACTCATTATATTTAATGAAATGCTGACGTAAGGGTTCATCTGACGATGTTAAATGAATATAATTTGCATTGTACTTGTTCTATATTGATTTACATATGAGGATGATGCTTCAAATGATCTGTTAAAGGTGATTACATTTGCATGTATGAGATGAACTAGTGTACTTATGGTGAATTGCAATTGAAGGCGATTATTGATGCAATCATGTCGATGTGATGATGAAGTTCTGTTCAGGCTTTTGATGGAGTTAAAGGTATTACTGAATAATTCATGATTTTATTCGGAACTTCCGAAACCCCTTGACTTTCCAACATAAAAAAGCCAATTTACAATATTAAAAAGACCCGCAATTTCTAATGACAACACAATATCCATCATCAAAGGACTTACAAATTCCTACCAATTTTCTTCATTTATTGATGAAATTACAAAAGCGGAAAATAACTTTTTGCCTAGTTTGTTGATGCTGAAAACAGAAAACTTCTTTCATTCAAATCAGTAATGCATAAAAATCAGCAAAATATAAAAATCCACCAAAATTACACAGCATATAAAAAAAATAAAATCACTAATGGAACTCTTTTGTATTGCAAAACATGTGTGTGCATATGTGGAATATGTTTTGATCTTTAAGCGGAAGTAACAAGCTATCGTATGCAAATAAAATTTAAAATTTTCATTCACTAACATCATTTTTTTGCATGAGAATTGAGAGGAAGATTGGGAATTTTTTGGGTTGGGAGGAACTAAAGCGCATATTTTGATTAGGTCAGCATGCTATAAGAATATGCGTGGAAGCTCCATCAACTAGACAGTATAGCAATAAATGCGATAAAATCTGGAATCAGATCGGTAAAGTGTGTGAAAGTAAACTATTCATTTACCAGGTACAGGGTCATATTCAGGAAAAGAAGGGGTCGGCTGGGTAAGAGACTGACACCTCTCAACATGACCGCCACATACTAAGTACGCAAGCTTAAGATTGGCCTAGCTGAATTTAAAATTGCTAATTTTCAAGGGATTAGTCAATGATAAGGTCAGGTCAACATTCGGCGCATAGCAGGTCAATCAATGATTCACAATTGATTTGTACATCCAGTGATGTATGTGAGTAGAACGTGATGCTGGCATTTGTCCAGCTATTGCCAGCTTCTGAATCGACATAAAAAATTTAATAAACCATGACAAAATGCACTAAATATATTCAAAATCTGCAGCTATAATTCGTCCAATTCAATAAAATCCATGCGTACATTTTCCTTACACAAAAAAAAGGCAAATTTTCAGCAATTTCAGATTTCCATAAAACGCTATTTTTATTTCATTACATTTACATCAGAAAATTTTATTTTCTCGATATATCAAAACACAATTTGGCTGTTCAGAATTGAATTTTTTTAGAGCTACTGTCGAAAAAAAAATCCGATGATGATAGGAATGTAAACACACACGAGAGACTGGCATGTAATCAAAATAGAAAATAAGTCAGTTGGTGAAAAAATGAAAACAAGACAACCCCTTTCGGCACACAATAGATGATTTTTTTTTGCGAATATATTGCACGTTTATTAGATGTGATATTGATGTTGATGCTGATGCTTATTATCGTAAATTAAATCATATCATGATGCTTCATCAGTTGCATGCGTGACGCTTGTTTGTGTATTTTTTTATGCTGAAAAAATATTTTCTTCTTTTTTTTTTGTTTTCTGTCGCGGCTGTCTGTTTTTGGGGGGAATTGATGATCTAAAATTAAATTGAGTTTAAAGTGCATCTGTTGACTTTAAAGTGGGGTTTGTCCAAAATTGGAGGCTTGCAGCCTTGAGCGAGCTATAAAGTACAGCCAAAAACTACAGTACATACCTATGCATCTACAGGTCAGCTGTGATACATGGACGTTCTCCATTTGACGGCTACAACTGGACCTTTTGTGACTGCCCTTTGCCAATTGGCAATACGAAGCGCTACACTGTCTCTATCAACACAACTTATCAACTGCAGTCTTGACCGAATAACTCATTTTACTTTAACTGGAACTAACTTTTTCAAAATATCAAAACATCCTCAATAATTTAAGATTCTTCAACAAATTCATCTTTATTCAAAACCTCATTATTATCAGTATTTCCAAAATTATTCTTCAAATTCTCAAATTCAACCTTAAGTTCCTTAATTTTCTCATTCAAAATCTCATTTTCCTTCTCTAATCTACAAATTCTTTCAATTTCACTTCCTTTTTCACACTTTTTGTCACTTGTTTCCTCAATCAGTGCCTCAACGACAACTGCCGGTGCAGCAGCAACATCACTTGATCCCTCAGTACAGTTCATACGTAAATTTTCAACCAAATCTTCCATTTCAAATTGGTTTGTGGCTTGCATGCTGATGCATGCATTGTCAGTGAAGTCGGCAAACATTAAATTTTCGGAATAATTTATGAAACTTTCACTCATGTTCTTGATCTTATTTTTGGTCAGCCACAAATGTGTCATGTGAGGTGTTGGATCAAAAAGGTCGCCTGAAATCTTCTCAAGTTTTCCATTGATTAGTCCAAAAAGTTTCAAATCGTTGTAATTTCGAAGCTCATCGCCTTCCAGTTCCACAATGCTGTGATTGCCAATTATTAATGCCCATAAATTAGGGAAAAATATTTCAATTCCTTGCGGGATGAAGGTAAGCTGCGTCGCATTTTGAATTTCCAGTGTAAAGACATCAGAATTGTCTTTGTCCGGCAAGTGAGTTCCAACAACATCAATTAAGACAGTACTTTCAGTTATATTTGATATTGTTGCCCAGCATGTATATTCCTTACCAATTAGTACAAAGTCATTAAATGAGTATGAGCAATGAAAGATTATTGCTGATCCAGAAGAAATTGTAAGAAATAAAAATACGAAAAATTTCATCACTGTTTACTGCTTTGTGTTTATATCACAACTAATGAGTGATATTCAGCATGTTGAGCATACTATCAAATGCAAATGTGGTTGTATGCTGATAAGTTCTTATCAGAATTCATGTAGAATGTCTAGAATTAGAACAGTTAATGTGTTTACATTTTCGTTGTTTTGATTTGAATATTTGATGGAGTCGAGTTAAGTCGAGTTGGTCACAGCTCAGGCTAGAGGCATACTAGTCGTGGCCTAATCTGTCATCTCCCCTAGATGCGTATTTGGGTGGCTATTGGAGGCATAATAGCTGTTATCCTTGTATAAGACCCTGATATGTCAGATTTTGAGTCACTTACTTCAGAGTTCTTTCATAGTTCCATAACAATTCCTAATAAATCCTTAATAAAACTGTTTTTTATTGCATAACATGTAAATCTAGTGAAATATTTGATTTTTGTTTCCATCATTCCAGTTCCTTCATTCATCACATGAATGTTAAACAATTTTGCTGCTCTAAAAAAAACGAGAGCATACATCATCAGTAAGACATGAGGATAATCTCATGGGAACTGACTTTTTTCCTCCTTCATTCATTCACTTGCTATATCACAATAGTTTCTCAATTCTTCTTTCCACTTAAACTCGTGACATGACTTGACACATTGATATAGAAAATGATGGTGCAATAAACTTTAACTCAATCTGAAAGAAAAAGTTGTTGTTTAACATGTGAAAATTGGAATTAAATGATCGATTACACTTTTCTTAGAGATTTGAGATTGAGATTTAATGACATGTTAGGAAAAAATAAATAGATGTGATGCATATAGGGAATATAATGATGACGATGAAATAAGGGATGATGATGGCAAACAAGGAGGTGTGATGAGGATGATTATGAGGATTTTGATGATGGGATGCAAATATCCAATTATAGAGATGATATGTGAGAATTTTGAGCAATTAATGAAGTATTCTATTGGGATAAGGAGAGGGGGGGGGGGGGTCAGGTTGCTCAGTTGTAAGTTCACAAAAAATCCTCAGATTCTCACCAATCCCACCCCTAATTTGAATTTCAATTTCCCATCCACAACTATAATTCATAAGTATCCATAAAAAGTCATAAAAACTTTGCCTGGAAATCTCAACAAAATCAAATAAAATAAATTTCATTATCATGACATACGCACAACTAATATAAATACAACAGTGGCTGTATTAACAATAGTAATAAGTTATATATTAGGAAATATATATAAAAATTATTATTATATTCTTTTCATTCCTTTTTATTGGATCATCATCATCATTTTTGTCATTGTGGCATATCATAAAATGCTAAAAGTTATGACATTTTGATGAGCAAGAATGAGCAAAGACTGGGAAAATTTAATTCATAAAAAGGAATAAGGAGATGGAAGGGAACTACTGAAATGTGTAGCAACAGTAGACAGACAAATGGCATTTGATGTTTTGTAGATTGCGGTGATTTTGTCAGAAAGATTTTGGCAATTTTTAAAATTCTTCAAAATTTTGAATTCTTCATTAATTTTAAATTGAAAAAATATTTTGAGAATACCCAAAAATCATATTGGAACTAAGATTGAAACTATTCTAAGGACATCTATCGTCACAGTTTCATAATTGTGGAATAATTGATGAATATAAATTTCTATCTTTCTGGTTTTATGGTCGCATATCATTACAATTTTATGTCCCTCGATGATATCCCCCTCCATCCTCCTTACTCAAGTCATTCAAGACATTCTTACTGACTTGAAAGAACGAAAATTTTCATCAATCGAAAAATTCAATCCATATAAATTTGTTTTCAATATTTTTAAAGGAAATATGACAAGATGCGGTAAGTAGTAAAGTGATTGTTGAGACTTGTCGATGAAAGGGTCGATTTTTGTGGTGCTTTTGGAAGCAAATGTTTGTACATGGAGCGTGACGAGACATAATGGATTATTAGGTCAATAAAAAGTAGTTTTTAGTTGAAAATTTGTGAACAAATTTTAAAAAAATTGTAAAAAGTTGGAAAAATTTCTATTCTTTTATTAGGTCATGTTGCACCCCTACAACCCCTATCCATATCTCATCTAAAAACATCTTTTCACATAATAAAGTCCTTAAAAAAATAAAATTTCGCATTGGTGATTTTTATTACATTTTTTTAAGCACAAAATAGATACAAAAAACATTTTTATTCGCTTTCTTCCTTCCTTTTTGATTACCTAAAATTTTACAAAAGAGACATACATATAATATCAATTTCTACTACTCATATTACCATTTATGATGCTTAGATGTGATCATAAAAATCATTGAAGTGGAATTTATATCGGAATCATTTGGAAATTGTAAAATGTTAAAGAGATATGAGATGGGATTGTAATGAAGATGGGTCGGAAGTTGAGTTTTGAGTTTTGAGAGTTTAAAGGAAATAGGCGCATTTCATAAGCAAATTTGAGCAATTTGAAGCCAATCTGAGCAACTTGAAGCAAATCTGAGCAATTTGAAGCCAATCTGAGCAAATTGAAGCAAATCTGAGCAATTTGAAGCAAATCTGAGCAATTTGAAGCAAATCTGAGCAATTTGAAGCAGATCTGAGCAATTTGAAGCAAATCTGAGCAAATTGAAGCAAATCTGAGCAATTTGAAGCCAATCTGAGCAATTTGAAGCGAATCTGAGCAATTTAAAGCCAATCTGAGCATTTTAAAGCCAATTTGAGCAATTTGAAGCCAATCTGAGCAATTCAAAGCTCTTCTGACAGCAAGACAAACAAGAGTCAAAACAAAAAGTGTTCATCCTCAATCAAATCTCAATAACAGGACGCAATATCAGTTCCTTTTTCACTAAAATAGCGTTATTTATTGTAAAATTTCCATGGTTTTCACATTTCTTCACCCTTTCTTTCTCTATCAGTGAACATCATCGATGCTTATGTTTACGCATTGATATGCTCATATGCTTAACAACATAAATTTCTATTTCTTGTTCTCAAAAGTTCAGTGCCATAAAATGTCGCATTGATATTTCCGTTGAGGAAATTTTAATTTTTTTTTAACTGAATGGATTGCGAAGTAATTTTCATTAAAAGAGTAATTTATATGAATTTATGCTGCAATCAATTTTAACTTAAAATTTTTTTTCATCGACATCGCAAATTTGCGGGGATTTTTTTTTATGTGCCTCGTTAATGATAGGAAAATATTGCCGTAATGCACGCTTTTTTTCGCAATAACATTTATCTTGTGTGTTCATACAAATTTTTATTATTTTGCCTGAAAAGACAAAAATTTCCATTTCCCACCCTTCATGCTCAAGAGCAACATCGGCAGTTAAATAAAAAATGCTGCATTGCCGATGCTGTTGCTGTTGTTGTTGTTTTGGATGATCTGTCAATGAATTATGTATTCATAAAAGTAATTTAAATTTACTTTCAACTTTTTTTATGTTTTATTTATTGTATCAACACATTCAGAATCGACTGTCTACCCTCAAGAGATTACAATTATCATTATGAAATCGGCAGTAGCGTCAATAAATAAAATATTAAAATATACGGTTGATAATGACGGGAAATATTATTTGAGAGGTTAAGCGTGGCTTGAGTCATGTTAAAGGATTATTTGAGGTTATGAAGTGGATTTTGAATTTAGTTTGGATTTTAGAAATTTTAAGTTTTGCATGAAATTTGAAAAAAATTATTTCAAAAATTCAAAAAAATTGTTATTTGGTCAAAATTTTTAAAAATTAAAATTAAATGAAATTTAAATTTTAAAAATTTAAATAAATGAAATTTGCAAATTAAAATGAAATTGAATTTAAATTTAACTTCAAAATTTAAAATCATGAACTAATTTTAAGTTTGAGATTTTATGGAATTTTAAAAATAATTCAAATTTAATATTTAACAGACTCTTTTAAAATTTTTTTAAATTTTAATAATTTTTTCAACAATCTAACCCACCCAGCCTCAGTTCATTCACTTCAAATACAGATAACAATCTAAATAAACATGGGAAAATGCAGTACATCCAGGAAGGGATTCCATCTATTCTTTAAAAAGTCGTTGATTTTATTAAACAATAAATAATAAACACTCACTTTAAAACGCATTTCATGAAATTCGCTGTGCTTCGTTATCGCGTGGATTTTATGACTTTGTTCTGTATTTTTATGGCTTCAGCAACTGAGAATTTTCAACAATGTGTACTTACTGTCTTTAAAGGAATTGAAGGAGAAAGAAGAACTATAAAAATATTATTTTGCGTAAAAACAGAAGTAAAGTTTTTTACGAGCGAGAGAAATTTAGTTCCTAGCTTTGAATTCGTTTCGTTTTGTGATCTTTAGAATGTTAAGTTGATGGCTATAAAAAGTTTTATGACTGTAAGGTTATGCAATGAATTAATTAGAATACTGGAATGAATTTGAAATTTATTTAAATTTTTAAAATCATAAAAAAATTTAAAAATTTTTAGATTTTTTAAATTGTTTGAACTTTTTAATTTTTTCAAATTTTTTAAATTTTTAAATTTGAAAAAAAAATCAAATTTTTAAAAAAAAGTTTTAAATTTGTCCAAAATTATCCACAGATGTTAAATTCAATTCCAATATGATACAAAATTCTCTCAAAAATATTTTATTAATTTCCAAAAATAATATTTCTCAAAAATTTAATATAAAATTCTATTTCGAATCTACATAAAAACTCAATAAATCACCAAATACAAAATATTTTATAAAAAAAAAAAATATTATCAAGAGAATTAAAACATATTTGTAGTCATTACAGAATTACAAAATACCAATAGATAATAAACATCAAAAAATATTAAAATTTATGCAGGTGCCGCATTTTATACAAAATATTTAATTCCAAATGCAACAGCGAAGCGCGCACAAAATTCTAACAAATTGGTTTTGTTGTTAGAAATCATCCCTCATACTTGTTGTTGTACAATGTATGTGCGATAACGAGAACAAAATAAGCGTGAAAACCTATATCCATTGAAATTGAAAGGCAGAAAGTAACTGAAAAAACGAAGTGAATGTTTTGAAAATTTAAAAATGTAGAAAGTTTGAATTATTAAATTTAAAATTTTAAAGCGCATTTCAAAAATAATTAATTTTACAATAGTAAAAAACTTAAAAATTTTATTTTTTTCGAATTTTTAAATTTTTTAATTTTCAAAAATTAAAAATTAAAAAAATTTAAAAATTTAAAAATTTAAATTTGAGTTTTTTGAAAATTTTTAAAATTTCAAAAACAATTAAATTTTTGAATTTTAAATTTTTTAAGATTTGAATTTTATTATTTTTAAAATTTGAAATACGAATTTTTTAATATTTTAAGGACACACTGCCAGTTTATGGACCCAAAGTTAATCCATTCCAACAAAAAAAAGACAGCATTTCACATAAATTATCTTCATATCAAATACAAGTTTTTTTTTTTATATTTTATTATTTTATTTTATTTATTTCCAAATCGCGGCATTGTGGATGTTGAGCATTCAAAAGCGCAGGCAATAATGGAAATAACAACGCGTGATAAATTAAATTGACTTTGCCTTATTTTATATATAAAAACATTCATTTTTTGTGAATATAAAATTAGGGAAATTAGAATGAGATTTCTCCTGCATTTAATACATAAATACAATAGTCGTTAAATGGCACTTTTCAATTTACTAGCGGCTATAATAACAAGCACATGTGGAACAATCCTTTTCCGCTCACAACTGCCCTCAGAAATTCTATTGCATGCATATACACATCTACTTATAATTGCCCATCAACCACACATGCTAATCGTCAAAATTGCTTCGCATTTCACTCAATGCTCATAAATTTTTTAACCCAAAAAATGGTTTTTAACGAGAATTACGAAAATCGTATAAATGTGTAGCGGTAAAAGTAGTCATAAATGTCCATAAAAAATTATTTAATGGCAATTTTACAACGAATGATAATGCTAGTTCGGCTACTCATCCTTTGCCGTTATTTTAGTGTTATTTGGGATCCCTTTGGATGAAGCTTCAGTGATTCTTAAATTTTTGAGTCTACGGAAGGGTTATTGGTGACTGTAGCTACATTCTTGCTTATAAGGTCTAAAACATGAGTCAGAATGACTTAGTTGGTCAAAATTTAACTACGAATGGCCATTCCTGAATCATTAGACATCAACACATCGACTTTAACCAAAATCTAATCAAACCCGACCCAAACCTTATCCAAATTACTCAAACCTACTTCCAACCACCAACCATTCCCAAAATTCCGAACAAATTCCTTACAAGAGCCTCTTTTTCACCACTACAAGCCATAAATTAATAAAAAAATATATATATATTGAAGCAAGTAAATGTCAATATAGCATGCAATCGTGCCATTCGGGTAGGGCTGTGAATAAAACATAATAAAAAATGTGTAAACATGAGTGATTATGGTCTTTGAGCAATGATTGTTGTTATTATTGGTCAAGTTGACGAAATACGCTTGTTTTAATTGAAATTATGAGGATTTTTTTTGGTCAATTGCTTGAGGAATAGGAACTACTAAGTGATAATCGGTTGAAGAGCCAGCTTGAGGTGTCATATAAGGAAAGTCATCGATCACGGCTGATCTGGCAGATCAGCAAACTAAGTAAGTAATTGTAAGTAAGTGAGCAATTCAGCCATTAATTCTGTGAGACAATTCAGTCATTTTTGAGCATTTTGGTCAGTTTAATTAGGATTTTGCTTCTTCATACATCCAGAGATTGAACTTGACTAGTATTAGATGAAATCGAGTTGATTGTGAGCTTTGGGGTCATCTAATGGCTGCCATGCATCATGAATCATGATGCTTCAATTGAGAGCTTAAGCTAAGACTGTGAATCAGTTCAATAATTTATTATCAACTTTGCATTCATGTCTCAGCTTTGAGAGGATCAATCAGATTGATTTCCTGTAAATTGACTAGTCTAGCATAAAATTCAGTTAGTTCCACAGCACCACCATCTACTAAAAATCCACAGAATCCGTTACAACAAACTTTCCCATATTCCACTCATAATTCTTAATTACAGCCCGACCAATTGCATTTGTAAAGGGCACCTCAAAAGAGATTTATTGCCAAATTGAATTTTTTACGAGTCAAACAGCAGCGTCAACCCAAACCTCTTGTCAAATGGTCGAGTAAATATTCGGTGAATCTTCACTATCTCGTGTGTCTCTTGTTCCACAAAAAAAAGTGAATCTCAGTCAAGCACGCATCCATTATGCACGTGCTTATATTTAATTTACAAAAGAAATAATCATAAATAATATACAGCAATCATCATAATTCACTTATGAGTATGTTGCAAACTAGCGAAAGTAAAATCCATTTTTACAACCCCTGCAGATACGGATACAAAATATTGCCGATGCAATGAAAAGTTTTTTCTCGATAGTTTCAAGCCATGTATTCAACACATGATTCAAATTTATTTACAGCACCAAAATTATTTTTAATGTTCATTCTCTGCTAAAAATTTATTAGATTTTTATGTTCACACCCTTCTTTTTTATGAATTGAAAAAATATACATTCTCAAGTGAGAATTGAACACTTTTATTGTCACTAACATCCATTAATATTTAATCGATTATAATTCCAAACATGGATGAGTAAATGAGTGTTTATGGTTTATGAGGCTTTATGTTTAATGGATTTGCATTTGCATAAAAGGAAGTTTTACTAGGTTTGCAATTTTTTTTTCTGTTTTTTTGCTCTTGAGCATTGTTATATGTTGTTGTTGTTGATGTCATTAGGGTGGAAATGGCATTTAAATTATGATGGAATTTTTTGCACACTTTAGTGACTTATTGGCATAGAAATTTTGTTTTGTGGAATTTTAAAGAAAGAAATTTCATTTTAAAACAGCATTGAATCAAAACAAAGCATCGCTTTTCATTTATATCGACCAAAAACTTAGCATTGCTTCATCTTCAGCATTGACTCAAAACAAAGCGTTGCATCATTTTTGCGATTGACTCAAAATGGAGCGTCGCATTATCTTTAGCATTACATCAGAACAAAGCGTTGCTTCATCTATAGCATTGTCTCAGTACAAAGCGTTGCTTCATTTAGAGCATTGCCTCAAAATAAAGTGTTGCATCATTTTCAGCAGTTAATAAAAGCAAAGATGCGAATCATCCTTAAGCATTGACTCAAAATAAAGCGCGTATCATATTAAGGGTTAACTTCGAAGCGTCCTGACTCAAACTAACGCATCGACTCAAAATGAAGGATTGCTTTATGAATTCTAATGCTTGATTTATTCAAATTATTCAAATTATCCACAAAATTTATTCATTGAACTAAATTTCATAATTTTTAACTGTAAATTTTTTCAAAACATATCCTCAAATAATCATAAGCAAAAATAGCATTTCCGATGAATTATATCATGCCATAAATAATAAAATAACTCATAAATCTATTGACAAAAATTGTTTTTCTGTGAATAAATACAGCATAAAGTATAAAATTATTTCTAGCACGTTTTCGATTTCTATTCATTTGCAACAATTGAACCAGAAACATCATAAGACAAATCCTTTCCCTTTTTACTTACTCTTGTGATAGTTTACAATAAAATCCATTCAATCCCCTATTAGCGATGATAGATACAAATAATTTAGATGAAATAGTAAAAAGAATATCAATAAGGCACACATAAAAGGGTGTTATGTGATCTGGAAATTATTCTCTCATATCGATGAATGTCTTAATGGAAAAAATTTCGGGCAAATTAATTTAATAAAAATACAGAAAAGGCAAACGATAATTATTTTTATGGAATTTATGCTGAATGGCACGAATGAAAATGTAATTAAAGGAAAACAAGCAAGAAATCATGAATTTATGACTTGATGAGCTGCAGTATTCGATTTTTGGGGGGATATAGGCAGTTAAGTGCAGAATGGGGAGCGATGACACATTGACTGCCTAACATTAAGTACAAATAAGTAAAATTGACGCTTCAATTAACAAAATGCGCCTTATGCCCTCAACCCAAAATCATCCTTACTTGCCAAATAAATTCCTTCCTTACAAAAACTATTTAGTTAACTCAATAAATCCGAGAAAAAATATCCGATCAAGATGCCAATAAAATATTTATTTATCAGGATAAAAATGATTTTTATGTGTTTTATTTGATTTGATTGACGGGCCTTTCTGATGCCAATTCTACGGTCCCTGTGTATTGGCTTTTCATAATTCATGAAATTTCTCTGTTTTTCATCTTTCAAGTGAACAAAGGATTGCAAAGTGAAAGTGAAAGGGTTAAACATGATAGAGCCAATAGAATATTAATGAGCTGAGATCATGTTTGACAGGCCAGAAATGTTTTGGTTGATAAATTGATGGGATTTGATGCGATGGTGAAAGTATGGAAGGGTTGGAAGGAGGATTGAAAGATGCGTGGACAGGATTGAAGTTTAATTGTGCTGAATTGAAGTGAATTATGCTGAATTGAGGCAAATTTGTGTTGAATTGAGGCGAATTTGAGCGGCATTGAGACGAATTTGAGATAAATTTGGGCAGAAGATTAAGCTGAATTGGAGCAAATTGAAGCCATACTGAGCTGAATTGAGGCAAATTGAAATAAATCGAAGCAAATTTAACTGAATTTAGTCAATGTTGTCTTAAATTAAAGTCAATCTGAGATGAATTTAGGCAAGTATAAACCAAATCTATCTAAATATTTGCTAATTCAAACACAAATTGAGACAAATTCATGAAAAATCTTCCAATTTTCCCTCACACCCCATCCAAACCCTTTTCCAAAAGAACAAAATCCTATCTAAATTTATTCAAGGAAATTTGAAACGCATTGAGATCAATTGGACGTCATTAAGTCACAAAGCATATCTAAATAGATTTTCCAATTCCTCATCTCGTATTCCAATTCAACACTAAACATGATAATGCGTAAAGAAGAGAAAAAGGAAACTTTTGACAAATGAGATTGAATTGTTGACTTATTCATCATTTTTTTTTATCGTTGATGTTTCATGTTTTATTTAAAAATTCGTTGAGTGGCCAGTGAAAAATTGTTCTATGATTTGGACGTGACCAGAATGGGAAAAATTTTTATTTTTTTGGGTTGCTGTTGAATTTCAGATTTTTTATGAATAAGAAACTTTTTTTTATGAGAAATAAAAAAATTAACGAAAAATTTCAGTTCATTAAATTTTCCATCCAGTTGCACACCCGATTTACGTAATTATAAATTCAAATCACTATTTTTACTTCATTTGAATGGATAGAAAAATCAGGAAAACTAAAATTATAAAAAATTGTTCAATTTTTATTAAAAATTCCCAAAGCGAATATGAAAATTAAAATGCAAATGATCGTCTCTCGATACCTTCAGTCGACTTTCACTCACGCGTTTAAGCACTAATGATGGTTGAAATTATAATAATAATTAAATCTACGAGAATTTTTTTATTTTTTTTTTTTCCTTTTGGGTCGCATTGTGCACAATACTTTATTAATATCAACTCATTCTTAAATGCGACCATGCAATAACAATAAATATCTCACATTAAAGCCATTGCATTCAATGTTTGGCAAGATATTTATTGACAATAATAAGAAAGGGGTTTGAAGGACTCAAAAAAGGACGCGCGAATGGTTAAAAAAAGGGTTTGATTTTAATTTTAATGTTTGGTAGTTTGTTGTTGCAATCAGACGCTTTAATGAGATGGAATTTTGAGAGATATACCTCAATGAATGATATCATAATTCGGGATAATGATGGTTACTGGATTTTATGAGGTAGATGTTGGGTTATGTTGAGCTGTTTTGGGTCTGTCTTTGAAAAAACTTCGAAAATTTAAAATTTAAAAAATTAAAAATTTGAAATTTTTTTAAAAGATTCATTTAAAATTGAAAATTTAAAGATTTGAAAAATTAAAAATTTTTAAAAAAAGCAAAATTTTTAGAAATTTGAAAATTGAAAAAAATAGATAATTTAAAAAAATTATAAAATTAAAAAATTTTGAATAATTTAAAAAAATTTAAAACTATAAAAAAAATAAAAAATTCTAAAATTTATTTAATTTAAATAGGGTAA
This sequence comes from Chironomus tepperi, assembly GCF_022539635.2. Taxonomy (NCBI): domain Eukaryota; kingdom Metazoa; phylum Arthropoda; class Insecta; order Diptera; family Chironomidae; genus Chironomus; species Chironomus tepperi. Next base: position 236,008 of record NW_027226552.1, on the reverse strand, counting down.
AAAATATAATTTCTTGCGCAAAATGCAGCTGAAATTTTTAAATGCTCATAACTTTTGAACGGAAGCATGAATTTTACCAAACAATGTTTAAAAAAAATACGAATTCAGTGAATTTTCAGATTCCGGAAGAAAAATATTTTTAGGATGCTCCATTGCTTCAAAAATCGATCATTTATATTGAATATAATTTCTTGCGCAATTTTGGACAAGTAGGCGATTGATTTTGACGACACAATATTTCAATTTCCTGATGATTTATCATACTTTCTTACGTTGTTTTGCTTTCAAATGGTTTGAGGATGCTTCTAGATTATTTTAAAAATATTTCAGAGGTTGAAATCGCAAAAAAATTACCAAAACAAAATTTTGAAATTTTAGTGTGCAATTTTGGACAAGTAGGCTGGCACAAAAAAATTTTGTTGTGATAATTTTTTCGCATTTTCAGCCTCAGAAATATTTTAAATTGATCAAGAAGAATCCTCAAACCGTTTGAAAGTAAAACAACGTCAGAAAGAAGGGTAAATCGTCCGAAAATTTAAGTTTTATGTCGTCAAAATCAATCGCCTACTTGTCCAAAATTGCGCAAGAAATTATATTTTTTTGCGCAAGAAATTATATTCAGTATAAATGATCGATTTTTGAAGCAATGGAGCATCCTAAAAATAATTTTCTCACGGAATCTGAAAATTCACAAAATTCGTATTTTTTTAACCGATTTTGGTGTCAGAAGAGTTTATCGTTAAAGAGGTATGAGCATTTGAAAATTTCATGTCAGAAAAAAAATTATTTTTTGGTGAATTTGTTCGCGCAAGAAATTATATAACGCAAGAAATTATATTTTTTACCCTAATGCGCTTTTAACTTGCTTTTAACATCAAATTTATGCAATTCAGCTCCTTAAGAATATTCTCACAACAACTGACAATAAAAAGGACGCGACAAAAACAATTCCCACTTTTTTTCAATTACGCATGTAGCTGATTTATTATCGAAAAACTCGCCTTATTTTTTATTATTAAAAAATTTAAAAAATATTAAAAAAATTTGTATCGCTATGGGACGCACAAATAAATTCAAAGATCTGTTTTTAATAGCTTTTAATATCTTTTGCAAGGAAGTTTATCGTCAAATTTATGACAATTGCTTTATGAGAAATTCAAATAGAGTTTAAAATAAATTTTTTATAATCCACAGGTCCGCAAGAAGCAAATAAAAAAAAAAAGAATTTGAAAATGTAATAAAATCGTCTTCGCGGAAGGGTTATGAGGCAAGGATCTCATTACTATTATTTAAATTACTTATTTATGCTAAATGATGTTAATAGCATACGGCTTGTAAGCCATTAACATTTTATATTCCTTAACCTGAATTTTAATGATCTTTGGGATTGTTTTGAGGGAATTTTGAAGAAGTTTGCAATTTTTTAGAATTGAAATTGAATTTAACTCTAAAAATTCATCCTTAAAAATCAACTTTTGTCTTCAAATCTGTAAAATTCTGACAAGATTGTTCTTAATTTTCCTGAAATTTAAAAATAATAAATTCCTTTATTTTTAATCTTAATTTATTAACTATCTTTATTAGAAGCACAAAAAATCATATTTTTGGATATAAAAAAATTAAATTATAATAAAAAACAAACAGCAAATAATTAAATGAATTTATAATATATTTAACTCACTCTAGTGTCGTGTACTTGTGATAATATTATAAGGCATTTGGTTCATAGTCATTTTATGGGTGAATAAAATTTTAATTAATTCATCTTAGAAAGTCTTAAAATTAAATATTATTTCAATAAATTACTTAAAGGATAATAAAGATGAATAACAATGAAAAATGACTTAAATTAAGTGAAATTTATGAAAAATTATTTGGTGGGGTTGGGGGGTAGATGGGGTGATTTTTGAGGCTTTTGATTTTGAAATTTTAAGGAATTGTTCGTGAATTTTGTGAAAATTTAGCAAATTAGAAAAGGACCCGAGTGGTACAGAGGTCGTTCACTTATTCAGTAATGCACTTGGAAGAAGAGGGGGATGTGGATGTGACCTTCGGATGGATGGGTCGATTTTCATGTTGCGCACTAAATGAACGGCCTCAAACCCGCATTTTAAACGTTAAAACCAAAATCTACCATCAAATTGACGCCAGGGTAACGTTGTCTTAAGCTTATTACTGGGAAACAGCGGTGCCCTAGTGAAGATGGTAAGCTGCTCGGTAATACAAGCAACGTTGAGTCAAATTTCAAAATTCTTCAAAAACCTTCAAAAATCATTTCTTACAATATATTGATTGTTATGAGCAGCAACTTACTATTTAGTACTCAATAGTAAAAATTGCTCCAACAATCCTTAAATTCTAGCAAAAAGTCTTAAAAATGATCAAATTCTTCAACACTTTCCATGAAAGTCTTTACAGTCTTAACAATATTTCTCTTTAAAGTATGTTTTTCAAGTGTACGCTTTGGTTCAATATTAGTTGCCTCCTTAAATACTTGTCTACCGACCAAGGTAGTTTCAAGACTAACAACAACTTCTTCCTTTGGTTTCTGTTTACGTCTTAGACTCTGTCGAATTGTTTGGAATATTCCATCATGCTTTGGTTCCGAATTTTCTGATGACTTTTCATTCTCATTCTTTTCAGTCTTTGAATTTGGATGCATTAATTTTCTGATGCTTCTGCGGATGGAACTGCCGAGTTTTGAAGGCTTCTTGATAGGTTGGTCGAGTGTTGGTTTCTTAAATTCCACAGGTGCTGGTGCATCTGTTCGATATGCACGCTTAAATTGACCTAATTTACCAACATCCTCAAATGAATCGACTTCCTCAAACTGAACATCATCATTGATGTCATCATTATAATAATTTTCATCATCGACGTCACTTTCCTTTAATCCTGATAATGATCCAATATTTTTAGTAGCTTCATCGACAGTCTTTAAAATTTCTTTGGTAAATGTTTCACTGTTAACTTGTGGACTGACTTCCTCAGGATCAGCTTGACTTTTATTATCAAATTCATACTGTTTGTTCTGAATTTTAGCTTCATTAATTGAATTTTCCAACTGCAACTGATAATTATCCAGTTCCTCTCCAATATCGATTTCCTCTTCGCTAATCACTGATAGTGACCGTCCAGCAATTGCTGCTGTCGTATTCTTCTTTGGTGTCCCAATTGGAGTTATTTTAGCCTCATTATTTTCCAATACCAACTTAGTTGACAGCAATGAACTCGGCGTTAAATTATCCGGCATGCTTGAAAAATCAATACGATGATTGACAGTCGGTGTGAATGGCAATGGTAATACGAGTGCTGTTCTGACTGGATTATTTAAATCCAATGCAGAATTTTCAATTCCACTGACATTTTTTTGTACCTCAACCTCGTCACGTTTGACTTCAAATGGATTTGTGGAAATTTCTGCATTCGGCTTTGGCTGTGGCTCATTTTTAATGTCAAGTGCTGGATTACTTACACCCATAGCAAGTATTTTTGCTTCTGTATCATCATCACGTACAACCTCAAATGGATTTATGACTTTTTCATCAACTTTCAAGTCTAATCCTGGATTTACAAAGCAACATTCTTCAACTACGGCTGCCTTTTTCTTCTTCTTTGGTGGCTTTCGAATCACTTCGTATTCGTTTGCTGGTTGTTGTGATCCTTTTCGTTCAGCTACGATTTCTGCAATGGATTTCACTTCCATGCATGATTCAGAAAAATGAAAATTCTCTTTGTTGTTATTGTTGTTGTTCATCTTTATTGGCGTTGAACTTACAAATTTTTGAAAATTTTCACGCTTCCTCTTCTTGCCCGGTGTATCCATGGCATCGAAGCTGGCATTTATCATTGCGAATTTGAGAATTTTGTCTTTGGTGGGGTTGAACTAAAATGAGAAATTGAAATTAGGATTAGAATTAGCAGTCTTGGGTTGGATATATTGGGACCAAATAGCACGAATTGGTTAAGCTACACATGAGGCTGATTCAGGCATGTTGCCAGATTTAAACTGAATCATAGTAAGGAGTTAAACTAGTTCTGACATGAAATCAAAGTCACGCAATCCTGAAGCTAGTTTTTTGATCGATTAAATGATGTTAAGCCATTTAAGGTCCATAAATATTAAAGAGATTTAATTCACACTTCGGATATAAAAAAGGTTTAAGAATGAAAAGGAAAATATCATCTGGATCAAATTGTAACATCCTTATTGCACTGTCATTGATACATTTTTGTCTAATACCGTAAAATAAAGGAATTAAAGGAGATTAACAGGTAAAAATTGATACAATTACAACTCCAAAATTGATATTGGCAACAATGTCGAGGATTTTGATATTATTTTAGAGGAAAAGTGAAAGAATGACGAATATCAATCCATATAACAAAAAAATTTCAAACCATAGTCTTAATGTATCATGCACAGTACTTGCCAATTGAATATATAATGAACTATACAGTTTAAAACACATATTACAGCCATTTGCCTCAAAACTCAGCAATTAAGAAGAAAAAATAATTTTTAAACCCTTACAGGAAGTGAGAAATTATTGAAATTCCAATTTAAGGATTTAGGAGAGGGAACATTTGTACAACTTGTGCTCTATACAGATAAATTTGTTAAAATTATCACTTAAACTCTTTAAAATTCGCCAATTTACCTACCTATTAAGTTGAATTTTTCAAAATCCTTCCAGATTTTCTCAGTTTTGACTTTTAATTCACTTATAAAACTTGATAAATTTAATATTTTAATTTCTTTATACTGATGTACTTGAGATCAACGGATATTTGATGTGTAAAATGATGTGTAAAATTTGAATCGTCGTACCCCTTAGTATTGCTAGGGTTGGTGTCGTTATTATGGAATATTTTAGCTGATATACAGCATTATATGAAGTTATGGATGTTAAGCTGCATGACTAGATCTTAAAAATTGCAAAAAAATCCACAAATTCATCAAATTTGCATGAAATTCCGTTCCAAAAATTCAATTAACTCCAGCAATAATCAATCCACTAACCCTAATGTATACCTCACTACTGCATAACATCACTCCGATTGTTTACAAAAAGAGAAAAGAAAATATAGAACAAGAAAAATTTTCTTTCAGTACGGAAGGAAAATTTTCAGTCGTGATGAAAAAATTAAATAAATGACAATTAGGAAACAAGTAGTGATATAGCTTAACAATGGCTAGTTTTTATATGATCTTTTCTGATGAGGATGATGAGGAGTTTGGTGATAAGAATAATCCGATGGCTGCAAATGACGATGACGATTTGGATGCGTAAGTTTAAAGAAAATTACACCCAATTTTTACCCTAATTTCCCGTTCCACATATGACCTTTTTTCATGGCTAATTCAGGATTATTCCATTTCTTCGTTTTCTTGCATATAGACAAAAGAATAATAAGCATTATGGCGGTGAAGACGGTGACGAGGAACGAAGTTCAGCTACGGATTCGGAAAATTCTAAAGTAAGCTGGGAAGTATTACTTGCAAAACTCGTAACAGCGTATAAAGTCATCAATAATCAAAATACAGTCATCGGTAAATTAGGCTTTGCAATATTAATAAGCGATAAAAGCCAATCACTCAAAATTATATTATACAAATCAAAAATCGATCTTCTATCATCGCTTGTTCTACGGTCTTCAAATAAAATTTATGTAAAGGGAAATTTCATTCAATATTTGGATGCACACAATAATTTCTGGTCTGTATTGTTTGAGAATCCCAACGATCGAGACGAGGCAATTAGATTATTGGAAGAACGTTGTGAAATTGAAAGGGATGAGATGGAAGTTTCAATCAAATCAAATACAAATGATTCGACTGTAGTTGTTGGTAGTAGCAAGGACGATGAGAGTGAAAGTCATGAGAATGCCAAAAATGATGATGTTGCCGCCACAGAAGCAACATGTGATAAAGCAGTTGAAACAGATCCAGAAGATAAACAGAATAAGCAAATGAAAGCCAATATATTAACACGTATGGCCAAGATGGGAAAACGTTTAGTACCATCAAGTAATAAAGCATCTGGTAGTGATATTAGTGATAGTAGTGATCCTGAAAGTAGCCCAAAGCGTCAATCACGCAAGCCAAATGCAAATTCATCACCTATATTGCAAGTTGCCAAATTGCAGCCCGCACCACAAGCCCATTCAATTGCTCAAACCGTAGAATTTAAAACTAATAGTCACCTTGGTAACTCAATTATTTCCGCCGCTTCTTCCGACACAAGCCTAAATTTAATGATGATGCAAAATACGGAAATACGCTTTAATTTATCGAAGCTCGATAGCAAATTGGATAAATTATGTGACAAGCTTGAAGTGCTTAGTACAGCAAGTAGTTTTAGTGGTAGTAGTCATAATGATAGAAATAATAATGACAGTATTCGCGAGGAGGATATTGTTAGACTCGAAGAGAAACTAATAGCAACGAAACGTGAAAATTTGAGTCTTAAATCGATAATACGCGACCTCGAAGACAAACTGAAGACTATAACGTCCAACATACATTCCGTTGATGAAATTAATGAACTAAAAGTTCAAATTAAAGCTTTACAACAGGAAAATAAAAACATATCATTAGATTTAGCTGATAGAAATGATCGTATACAGTTACTTGAAACGAAATTAAAGCATTCCATTGAAATGTTTGAAGAGCGTGAAATTGAAATGAAAACGAAGGAGGCCGACTTGGGGGAGCTACGTTCACAGCTTAATATTTCGAAACGCTATGGACAGGATTTACAGGCCACCCTTGATGCTATTAAAAAGCAACGCGATAATGTCTTAACGAAAGAAATACAGACCGACCATGTGCCAGTCTCAAAGGCTTTAGATCCAAATGTCAATGTGCCATCAGAAGTTGTTATAAAGGAAATTATGAATTCACTCTATTTCCGTCTATGCGAGAAAATATCCAACATAAATGAACTGAAACATAGTGAAGTGCTTAAAATTATCGGACAAACGATCAAACATGAGACGAGCGAATGCCTGCGAAAAAATACGTCCTAATATATTCTATTGTAAAGTCTTGTAGACAATATGACTTGTTGTTGATGAGATTTATTAATTATTTTACTATTTCTATTATTCTAAAGCTTTTACCGCTTTTCCGCTTTTTGCTCAATAAATAAAAATAAATTCGAGACAGAAAATGTTATATAAATGACTGGAATTGGAAGTTATTCGAAATTTGATGCTTTGTTGTTATAGGAATTTGATTCAAGGAATGAGAAATGATGAATGTGTTGATTTATCTTTAACCAACAAAGAGCTAGGGCAGTCGTAAACATTTGAGTAATTAGCCGATATGGCTGAGAATTCTTCGTATATTTGCTATAAAGGCTGTAAAAGCTACAACACAGACGGAATTGACTCATTTTTAAGACGAAAAAAGCATTTTACCGCTCAAGGCAAGACTTCATTTAAGATCACTGCATGCCCTTAAAGACTAGTAAAACACGTGATGTAGAACAGGCCGGCCGAATCCAGGACAACTTTACGCTAAAGTCGGATTTCATCATATCTGCTTGGAGCCATTTGAAAAAGTTATGCTGGTCCTAAGTCTGGTTAATTCAGCCATTTCCACACCTTATTTTTTGTGCCTTCCGGAAAGATGTTTGAATCAAATAACAACAAATTCCGTCAAAATTATTCTGAAAATCATAGATTATTATAATTAACGGTCAGAATATTTTTGAATTTTTCTGCGTAAAATTGGGAGGCATTACATAGATGTGTCATACATTTTATATTTACGTCAATTTATCCTTATATAATGAATATTTCAAAACGTATGTAAAATTCAATATAAGTTCAGATTACCTACTTTAATTAACCCCAGAAAAATGTCAGCAATTACACCATCTCCAGCATAACTCATTATTCCATAACATCCAATTTCAATTGTTTACCATTCACACTCACCTACCCCTTGCCAATCATCATAAAATTTATTTTTTTTGTGTTGAGCTACAACATTCATTATGCTAAGTTTATTTCAATATTTCGTATCGATAAAGTGACGTGAAGAGTCTTCGGAGTGCATCCGATACAAATATCGTGTGACTTATCGTCCAGTGTTGAAATTAAATCCCAATTATAATCCCAAAATAGAAAGAAAGTTTAAAGAAATTTTGTGAAAGAGAAAAAAAAAATAAAAATTTTGTGCATTTTAAAAATATAAAAAAATAAAGAAAAAAAAAATTAAAAAAATTTTGTGTGTAAAAAATTTATTTTTAAATAAAACAAGAGAAAAATAGTGTAGAAAAAAAAATTATTGTTGGATATAGCAAGGAACAAGTTCTGCGTAATATTAGCACATCATTATTGGATTATACTGTAAGTGACCTTGTTTATTCCGCTAGGAATCTTATTATTATTATGATTTTAAATTCCTTATTGTTACGATAAGTTTTATCACATTGCATCTAATCTTATCACATCCGTGATTGGCTGACTTAAGAGGTTCCGTTGTGTGACAAGAAAAGGCAAACAATTAGTCACAAATGTTGTTAAGTGCTTAATTCGGATTTCATGTGAAATTCGTAATTTTATGGATGAGATAGAAATGTGAATGCGAATGCGAGAAGCGATTAACCAGTAAGGTCATCTGGGAGCGATGATCGAGGCGCATTATTGCTGTGAATGATCGAGAAAGTGAATGTCGGAATTTTGTGTTTTTTCGTGTAATTAAATTAGAATTTAATGAATTTTACAAATATTTTCAACATTTCCGCAAATACGGTTTATGAACAGTTGTGGCTGTTCTTAATTAATTCGTATATGATGAATGAATTTTACATAATATATCGAACTATTGTATCATAATGATGAAATTATATCGAATGTATGATTTGTGAAAATAAACAGCTGCAATTTTTTTGTTGATTCAAACACTAACCCAGTTTCTCGATCGGCACAATGCGGGGAATCACATTTTACGTCTTAAAAATTAGTCGGCATCAACCGTCAAGATGTCGTTAGAATGACGGTGAAGGAGCGGTGTCTTAGAGAACATGTTGTGCTGTTCGGGTATATTTGTTTTGAATCCCGATTAAGAAGCTACGACAATCCTTACATTTTGTGTCATCATGTCATTTGGATCTCTGTTTGTCCAGCATAGCCAGAAATATTTTGTAAAAATTTAGAGGAATTTTGGAATATTTTTTTTTTTTAAAAAAATTGAAGAATTTCTGTAAAGCCTTCCTCATCCCTGCATACGTCCCTAGCAACTTTGCTGTACCATTTGAGTCCATTAAAATATTCCATAAACTTCTGAACTACATGAACTTCTGAACAATCGATAGAAAGTAATTAATCTACAAGCAAGGTTTGTGGATGAATGCAAGAATGAATCCCAAGATATAAGCAAATGCAGTGGAGTTAATGCCAATTCCCATCCCAAATTTTAAATAATTCTTTAAGTTCTTTAACATACAAAAATCCTAAATTTAAGCACAATTCATGAACTTCCATCCACAGTCAACGAATCAGCATGAAAAATGAACTATAGTAATTTTCTTTTTTTTCCTATTAAAATGGTTGAAGAAGCACTTGATTTTTCCAAGACTTAAATTAGAATCATTTTTTATTTTTTTCAACATTAGCTCTCGAGAGAATCAAAATGAGAAGAGTACATAGAGTAAGTAGAGAAAAGAACAGTAAGATTCATTAAAGCAAAAATCCACTTACGATATGGGATGTTAAATAATGTAATGTACAATTTCTACATGAATATCGAGGTACTTGACAAGATCTGTCATTGTGTAATGATTCTCATTGTAAATAGACATGCTCTAGTGTCATTTGCGTAATGACTGTATGTTAGAGTAACTGCTATGTCTATCATATGGATTGTGACATTTCATTAAAATAATATATAGTTATTATCATTTGAAGCCATAAATACACTGTCTTTATATCCAGTAATTGGCTTTTTTTTTCTCGCTAATATTTGACTTTGAATATACCAGCATGACTTGTGTGGGCGTCAAATTTAATTCGCAGTCATTCAGTCTCGATTATGATTGAAAAAGCAGATGAGTTTATGACAGAATGTTCTTCACATTATCATTCATCCAGAAGCCACTCGAATCACTAAACCTAAATCCATCAAACATTTTTTTTTCGATGGATATACCCACCTTAAAATATATCAATCGAATCAATTGTTATGTCTTGACTGAAAATAGAAAATCGTCTCACATAACAATGGTGTGTCTGTGTACTAAATGCCATTTGAGCCTCATTCTCTCATGTCACTTCCATAATATGAATTTATTGCATGCCTCTTTTTTATCGTTACCTTAGCGACCTGTTGATGCACATTCATGTATGTTTTATTTATATTTTTTTGCCTTTGTGAAGCCAAACAGATGAGCGCTCATATGTCTATGAAATTTTCATCGACTGGATTAAATGTTGAACAATTTTCAAGTTTGTAATGATTTCTCATTTATTCATAAAATGCAATTTGCTTCTAGAACGAATTGCAGATTGTATGTGTGGCTATAGAAACGAATGAGTCACAGACATAAAATGGAAATTTTTTTAATTGTTAACATGGAGATGAATGACGCAGAATGTGAAATTTATTTGGACTCGCGTGGAAAATCAGGTATAAAAAGTGTAAACATTCCAGACTGACGTAAATCGTAGCGGTTGAATTTACGATGTTTTGGAATTTCCAGAGAATTATTTTGAGGTTTCCGCAATTTCGTGCAATGCTAAATGGCTGGAGTTACTGTTAATGTATTTCAGTAGAATACAATGTAGCTTAAAATCCTTCAAATGCTCTCCATTTACACATTTTACGTTTGACAGTATGTCCATTATTAATTAACATCAATTTTCATCTATAAGTACACAAATCTGTACCGTCTAGCCATGAACAATGTCAACTAAGTTTAAATTTCGTAGACTAACTTAATTGTAAGCACTTATTGAATGTCCATCAATCATGAGAAACTTACCTATTGTCATAAAACCATAGCAACAATTAGGTAAATTATTAAAGCAAATAGGGGGTTATTAAAATGTAATGTCTTATTTATGACGAGAAGGAATGAAGAAAGGAAAGGTTAGAGACCAAATCATCAGGAATTGAGGGTCTTGAGATAGTAAATAAGCCATAAATCTAAGATTCCAAATTACGTCATTCCCAAACTCCCCCACAACCCCCAGAAGTAGCCAAAAAGTCCATTAAAATGTCACCGACAATACAAACACTCTGCGACCTCAAAAACAGTGTGGACATTAAAATGAGGTACGAAAACCATGCCCTCGAATTTTATTTTGTAAAGTTAGTTTCGCTGATGCCGATATCCATCATACGAGAGTTATATAACACAAAATGCACAGCCACAAACATCATCACATGAATCTCTTTTTCAACTTTGCTTTTCTCTGTTTAACGTCAAGTCTTACGAAATTTTTATCGCACATGTCTTAAATAATATAAAAATAATAATGAAGAAAAAAAAAGCTTTAGCGAAATGTGCTTGTTGAAGGTTGAAAGCGGTTTAACTAATTGATATGTGTGTTCGGTCTCGATGCTTCCACTAGATTGACCAATAATCCTCTTAAGGGTTTCCACAGCTCGTGCATCGGTACGGTCTCTAGAGAACTTTTTGTTTTATATTGTGGAAGAATGTATTAGTTTCTATTTTATGATGCGGAATTGAATGATTGGATATTGTTTATAAAGAGAGATAAATAATGGGATTATAGGGAAGTTTAGTAGTTGAAGTATATTCAACTTTGTTTCACATTGGTCATTCAATACTGCAACATCAACAAATGCCTACCATTTCAGCCTTAATTCAATTACCATCGGCTACTAACCTCAATATACCATCAAAAAAAATCTCAAAACCAGTTCAGCTAATAATAGAAAATATTTCTATATTCAACCTTCTTCAAGTTCATTGCAATCAGCTCCCTTTCAAAATAGCCAAAAAAATCAGGTTTCTCACTTGCTTCATCATACTTACAAGTCCAATATCCAGTCCATTTACACAATGTATGTAATATAAAAATGTTATTCAGATTAACATTGCATGTCCACACAAGATGAATAAAAAAAGCTTTGAGTATGAGATTAACATTTGAGAAGGGCAAGGGCGGTGAATCAATAAAATGGAAAGCAGATTTGAGCAGCCAAAAAATAATGAAATTCAAGATCAGCTGATTATTCAGAGGAAGGGGAAGTGAAACTTGCCGAGCTTTTTGCCGTCACATAAAAAATTCGATCTTCCTTATTTACATACGTCATGCTCTACTATGTGCTTACAATGGCGAAAAAATTGTTTGTTTTTAGTGCTGTTGCGTGCTGAAAAAATTGCAGTAAACAGATTTTATAGTTTATGAGCAATTAAAGTGTGTGGAGGTTGGACGTCAGTGATGTCTATCTGGCAATTTGGAAATTGTGGATACTCAGGACATGATTAACCGAGATTTCTCCTATTCTAGAGTACTACAGGGTACTTAAAAGTCAGAGTAGATGCAAATTAGTCATCACATTAAATGATCCCTAGGATCAGCAGAAAAATCGACAATTTTAGCTCCCATTGCTTGAGGCAAGCTCCCTTTTAAGAGCGGTCCATACTAAGTGCACGACCCTCCAGCATAAAATGCCAGCAATTGAAATTTAAACGATAAGTTACATAACTTTCTGTGTACAAAATGAGATCAAAAGCCACAATAAACTCTTTACTAGGAAGGCACAACGGTAACAAATTTTATAACAGGTAAAAAACAAACCAAAAAATGAAACAAGAAGAAGCAGCCGAAAAATTATGCGATTTAATTTGACTGCGGTAGCCGCACATTCTCAATAAAATGACCAATTTCACTTTCTCTTTCATTTTCATTTCCATTTTTTTGTTTATTGTTGTAAGCTTTGATGAGTTAATGATTTATTCATAATAAGCACAATACTTTTATTTCAATGTGATTTACTGCATGTTAAATGCCGTGCCGGGAGGAGATTTTAAATGAATATTAGAAAGAGAGAGAGTTTATGAATGATTAAAGCGCATCAGTGAGGTAATTTGCATTTGATCTGTGTGATTTGTGTTGTGGATTGTGTAAGAAGTGATTTGGAGATGATTTAAGTGGACTTTAGGGGATTTAAGGAGGATGGGTACCATGAAATAATCTAAAATATGAGCTTATACCATTGCATAACATTCAATGAACCCTAAAATTCAATTAATCAGCTGATATTGCAACCTAGCATTTCAATACCTCAAGAATCATGCATTCACAGACGTCATCTTTATCATTTAATTAATCCAAATCTAGTCAGCTGATCTGACACAACAAAAAGTAGCAATTGCTAATTAACTTATCACGTTTTCACCAAAAGCTCACGAAATAACAAGTTCAACAGCCATACCAAACCTCAACAAAAATGACAACACAATACCTCGCAACTTGTACATCCAAAAATTTGGCAATGAAGAGTGCAAATTTGAACATGTCATAATAACAAAAGTATATTGTATTTTTAACCGTAAGTTGGCTAATAAAACTGTCTAATATATGTACAGCGATCACTTCTGCAATGTTTTGAATAATTAAATTTTATACTTTTAACTGCCTCAAAGCTTAACTGCCACAATCGGAATAATAAGTTTTTGTCAATTGCGCAAAAATGACGTTTCTTCTTCCTTTCATGAGTCAATGTGATTACGTGACGATGACGATAAAGTAAGGAAGAAGAAGTTGACTTTTTCTTGAGAAATATGGGAAGGAAGCAGTGTCACGTTGATGAAACTTTTATTTTTGTAAAGGTGGATTTTTTGGGTAAGGTAGGCAGGGTAATCGTGGCCTGAAGGTGGAAAGCTGTTGCTTAAGTTTTGGATGAATTGATATTGATGATTTGCGGAAGTTTGGTGATTTGTGGGTTTTTAGTTTTGAAGATGTTGATGATGAATCAACTGTTGAGGAATTGTTGAAGGTTTAGTTGGATGTTCTTGGAGCAAGCGACGTTTTATGGACTAAAATGATGAGATTTTAAGATTTGTTGTCAAAAATGCAGCTAATGTCCCTTTGACATTAGTCGGCATTCACTTCTTATTCCTCCAAATGGTACAAATCGGTAAATACGGCACCATCCCAGAGTCACACTGGCTTGGGAACAGGTTTTGGATCAATTGACCGACTTGTGCACTTCGAGTGCATCTCAGGACCTCATAAATTCGCTAAAATATTCAAAACCGTTGCCTTTCTCTCAAAAGAATTCACAAAAATCCACAAAAAAAAAACAAAAATTAATGAAAACATAAACATCATGTAACTCACTGTCAAAATTTCAAAGAAAAACTTACGATCTGAAATCGTAAGCAGAATATTTAGTGACAGGCACATGCCGTTACATGTAATAACAAATCAAGAAAATCATTTTATGAGCAATGAACCACAAAACAAAATAGTTCTTCAATTATCAAATTATTTTACATGAACTATGCGTTTATTGAAAGGGAATTTGATTATTGGAAGTATGTAGCTTTACGTAACCAAACCCATTTTTAATCTCGTTTTTCTGTGACTCAATTTGAATATAAATTCAATTTTTATATCCATATGTACATGCCATATTAAAGTTATTTAATGCATAACAAATTGCAAATGAAATAAATTTTAAAAGCGTCAAGCTAGAAAGTATCCAGCAATGTGATTACATGACTAGAGCTTTACAAAAATAAGGATTATTATTTTTAAGAAATAGCATGTCCACTTGTAGTTTTCTTGTACATGTTCTTACTCAATCCAATTTTATTATTGACCTTCGTTTGTGCCCTTTGCAACTTTCATAAAATTTATGGATTTATTCAGTTTCTGACCGGTATGGCCTTATCGTGCTGCTGCTGCTGTTGAGTATTGGAAAGGTAAAGGCAAAAAATAATGGTAAAGACTTGTACTTTATGATGTTGTTTTGACCAAAATAAAAAAAAACTGAATGTGAAGTTGATATGCGGCATTGTGGTTTGGGGTGCAGCTTGTCGGATAGGTTTCTGAGAGCCATGAAATAGGTAATTTAATTTGGATCTTTGTTTGTACTCAGAATTTTGTGTAGATTCCAAATGATTGTCAAGTGGTTACCAGAGGTTCGATATCCCTAATATCACAAGTCGGTTACTCGATTCAAATTCCGGAGTCAAACCGGCGTGGCTTGGGCATGGCATAGAATTCGGCATCAAGCCATCGATAACAGATTCAGTGAAAGTCAGTCTCGGTTTAGACTCGCACTGGCCTAAAACTGAATTTTTCTACCAATATTGACTCTAGACTTCCAATATTGACACATTCAAGCATTGCACAGCATCCAATTGACCCTCTTTAGTGCAACAATTAATCCAAATTCAAAACATTCTAATTACGAAAGCCTTTCTGCTCTCATATCATGTCATAATTTATAATTCATTATATAAACTCTATAAAATTGTCACTTGACTACATTTCTACATAAATTCTATCATGCAATCAAATTATATGATCAAAATCACTACTCAATCAACATTGTAATTACATCATTTTACTAATTTCATTGTATGATATGTCTGATTACTTAAAATGTAAAATGTATTACTTGATGACTGAAAATTTGATACACGAAAACTATCAATTGTGTCATCATTTGAATTTTGATTGTTATGAACGTATCTAGGGGATTTAAAAAGGTATGGTCCTCTTACTCGAGCGACATAAATGAAGGATGTCCCGACATGGAGTTTTTCCTCCAAAATATGCGTCAAGTCCACCTCCCCACAATGACTTTCCTACCTACTTTCAACTTTTTTTCATTTACAATTTCAATGTGCAAGCCCATCTCCATTCAACCATACAGAATCGCATGCCACACAATGAAATAAAGTTGTTTATGTTTTGTTGAACTGATTTTTTTTTTATTTCATATTTCTCATTTTATTTTACTGTTGACCCATTTCTTGAAAATGTTTAAAAAAGAATTTTTTTTTCACGACTGTATATGTATGTCCATATTTTATGCTGTGTATATCAACAACATGTCTATTCAAATTACAAAAGCTGAAACTGAAACAAGTTGTGTCATGTTATAAAGTCTTGTATCACTTTACAGATGTAATATACAAATTAATAGTCACTTTTACTAGTGAAACTTTTTATTTCTGTTGCTGGATATTAATTGTAATTTATCAAGTTGATTATAAATTATTTAAAAAAAAAAGTCCGGAACATATAAACAGCACAGGAGAACTTTATGATAAACATACGAATTAAATTGGATAATTTATGATTACGTGCTACTTGGTTCGGATTCATGAATAAAAATCTGTTTACATTCCCGAAATTAAATTGGAGGTTGGAAAAAAGTCGAGGAAATTAAGAAGGAATTATGGGAATTAAGAGCATATTTTTTAGGGGGCGTGAAGAAGTTATAAAAAAAATTAAATTTTTTGTAGGTAGAAAATGAGTGTTTTTGTGTTTTCTGAGTATTTTGCATAGAAATCAAGATAAGAGACTACCTGGAAGTCCATAAAATATATGTGATATTATGCTGAACTGCCAATTTGCCTTCAAATGGATTCACAAAGAACGACACTGCGTTTCAACGTCTTTTCTCCATTTTGACTCTTTAGACTGATGTAGCAGTGCCCTAAAGTTCCCAAAATACATTTCAGGAGCAGCATCGAGTCAAATATGTGCCAGATCAACGACAAATCCCGCTTCAAACCTCCTTGAAACCTCAATTTCTCCAACTTATGCATTCTAGCTGAAATGCTGCTCGGGTGCATTTCCTCCATGACTCATGACTCTTATTAATAATGTACCATTGAAACTATTTAAAGCAAATACAAAAGAAGCATCTTCATCTATGACTCTCAACTTCTTTGTGATTTCAATCTCTTTTTTTTCATCATTCCATCTATCTCAACTTTTAATATATGCCAAGTATCATAAAAGAGTCATCAAGCTGTGACACTTTTGAAGATTGCAATTTGCATTAACTTAGTTATTCAATTATTCATACAGTTAACCAGCCAGACAAGATGTCAGTAAACTGGTCACAATCTCAGTCAGTCGGTCGAACAAAGAAAGAAAAACTTTCTTTAATCTACTCTCGCATATCTTTCGAGAATCAGGCAGTAAAGCAAATTTATTTCCTTTTTTAAAAAGCTGTTGTTGTAAGGGGGCATTTGGAAGTGAGGTCTAGTCAAAAATCGACTCGAATTGATATATGTCCTGTTGAAATCGACATGATTTGAAATTAGTTAAGCCGACTAGAGTGGACTTCAAGCTCTGAATTCTAGTATGGGATTGTTCACTTATTAAGTAGCACTATATGGTGAGGATTCTGTTAAGAATGGGGGAGTAAGCAGTCGTTGTGAACAGTTTCCATAATAATGGTGTGCCTTTAAGCAGAGCCTGAATTTCATGTAGTCGAATAAATTCCAAAATTCGCCCTCTAACCAAACGAACACCTGAAGAACCTACTCAATCCACAAATTCTTCTACCATCCATGCATGACCCTATACATGACATCATTTATAATCGACCCTACAAAAGAAAATACAAGAAATTTATGAACATTGCGTGAAAAGTTCGTAATAACATTCTTTATCATTTTCTTTCGCATATTTGAATCATAAAGGTTACTGGCTACACAAAATTTGTACTCTCTGCCTCTTTCCAACGCACTCTCGCTGCCTGCCCGAGAATAAGTCAAACAAACTTGTTTCCTTCTCTTACTTTACAAACACACGAATTTTTTTACTTACACAAAAAATTTTAAATCTTCGCCGCAATCGCTTATGTTTATAAAATTCATGCGATTACAGTCTTGACTTTTTTTTTGTCGGAAAGTTTTTCAAATTTTATTCTTGAAAAGTTTTATGAGAGATTTTTATTTACATTATTCGAGGAAGAAGAGTATAAAGACTGACTGGCTGCCATAGCAATGTTGTTGTTCTTTTCTTGTCTTTTACAATACAATGTAATCAATAAGCTGCTCCCTTAGGAACAGCTTTTGTGGACTTTTTGGATGTAATATGCTTATGGGATTTTCCACAATGTGTTTTTAAATTTTTGGCATTATCTTAGTGTTGGCAATGCATCATGATTATTCATTGCTACTTGGCTTGGTGTTGTGATTTGTAAGTTTAGTCAACTTTGGAGGTAGGAAGTGACTTTGATGTCGATATGACATACCAGAAATCACGTAAAGTATTATTTTTTGGTTCCATCCACTTTGCGCTCATGTGTTGATGTCCAGCTTCATCGCCGTTTTCGATAACATTTAAAAATTCACAAATTTGGTCACTAAATCTCATCTTGAGCTGTTTATAGCTTAAATGCCAAAGTAAATGCATAAAATTCCTGTTTTCGGGGACTTCCTAATTCAGATTTACCTCATTTGAAGCTTATTTATTTTCAATATGATAGTTTATACTGAATCTGCATCTTGCCTGTTCAGGAACCTAACAACATCTCCACAAGGACTGCATACATATTTCTGTAATTTATTAGCAAAAGAAAATATTGATTGAAATGAAAAGAAAAATAATTTATGGAAATGAGATAATTTGTGTAATGCTGTAACAAATAAATTTTTGCGGAAGGAAAGTAGAGCAAAAAGTTGTAAACAGATGAATAGAAAAAAAGGGTATTGAACGGAGGTAGATTGTGAGTAATAATATGTAAAGTTAAGGAAGGATATGAAGAGTATTTGTAGAGCAATTTTATGTAAAGGAATATGAGAGCTTTTGTGTAATTTTTCCAAAGAATTGATTAGGTTCATGTAGTGATTTGCAGGAATTTGTTGCTGAAACTTTGCTACAAAGTTGAATAATGGGACTATTTTTGGGGTTTGTTCATTTATTACGTAGCTCCAACAGACAAGGAGCTTTCTTACCTAAGCAGATGAGTATACTCAATCAATTTAACCCAGCATGCTCAATTTTGTGAACACACTCATGAGTATGCTCAATATCTGCTTGGGTAAAACTCTTAAAGGGAAGCTAGGAGTTGTCATGAGTTACATAATCAGTAAACAGCTCCCAATACCAGTAATTGTCAAATTAATCTCATAACCTATGCCACATACATACTTTCCTGGAAATTGAGCATCACACAGAGAATAACTTGTTCATGCAGATACAATTTCTTTTGATATTTATATCCTTGATTGCTGAGCTGAACTGAATTTTTATAAATGCAAAGTTTATATTTAATGAAAATTCCTCTTCCAACATACACTTGCTGTATATATATTTTTAAGTCGCATTTTCATGATGACAGGAACTAAATAAATGTCAAATCAAATTTCACACAAACTAGAACTGAATCAAATTTAATTAAATTTCACAGAAAACTGTGCAAATAAAAATGTCTAAGTCATAATATTGTCGATAAATTGTTGTGCTAAATTCACAGTCTACAAAATTCACAGTTTGATAAATAAAAAGTCATAACGAACCATGACAAATTTGATGTTCCACAAAATCAGATTCTGCTAAATTGTTTGACCTTGATTGCTTTAGTTGCTTGAAGGAATTTTATTGTAGTTTTGAAGGTGTTTTGTGTTTTTACAAGTTTTTATGAAGAAATCTTGTGTAATTTTTGTTGGGAACGGTTATGGGCGTTGATAGGCTTTATAGGTGCTAAGAATGGACTCTTGAGATTGGAATAAGTTCAAGGTATACCAGGATATTTGAGCTAACTTGTAAATTTGACAAGATCAAGACATTATTGACTTAAAGTGTGTCTCTATTCCACCTATATCTTAGTCACAATCAGCGACTATCCTCATAAGTCAATCCACATCTGATTCAAAGAATATTATCAAGTTACCCACCCCAAGTCACTCCAATTCCAGCTGATAAAAACTAATTTCAATAAACGACACAATTTCCTTAATCTACAGCATCTCCATCAGCTTATAAATCACTGAAAAATACAAATTATTCATGGCTACTTGTGACATATTCACGTAATAATCAAAACAGCACAAAAATGTTGGCGCCAGTGGCCTTAAAAGTTTATTTCTTCTCCCTTTCATATCATAATGAACTGATTTTTTTTTCTCTCTTGAGATAATTTGTAAAATTTTAATTTTATTTAACATGACAAGGCCACGATTGATGCGATTAAATTAATATAAATGAACCCATTTGGAATCAGTGCTACGAAGACACTCCTCTCTGTATATTATCAACCTTGATGTCTTTAATTTTCCTAGAAGTAATTTAATGTATGTCAGAGTATCGGGTCAATGTGAAATGTATACTTGAATGGTGTCTTGTTGCTTACTGAATGCAGTTTTATAGTCCGAGGGACATAAGTCAGTTTGTAAGGCATATGGCTGGCAATATTATGAGGCTAACATTTAGTATTCTAAGAAGAGGTTTAGTGGATCCTTTTTAGGTCCAAAACGGAGCGTTCTTCATTTGAGTTGATTGGATAGCCAGCGATGCAGTCACAACTAAGAGTTTTTTTTTAGGAAATCATGCAAATTGTGTTTCAGCTTTCCTAATTACCCCCATATATTCCAAATACTTATGACTCTAGTATCACAGACAACACAATCTCTCAACTCAAAAGTTCTGACAGCACTCAATAACAATCAACAAGCATTTTAATTAGATTACTCAAACTATTCATTCAAGTGTTCATTTCATCACAGCAACCATTAATTAGTAAAGTTTTTTTAACAATCAAGTTTCAAATAATCTGAAAATTATTTTTGTCGTAAATTTCGTAACAATTTTCTCGTTACATAATTTTCATAATCTTTCTCATCGACATCTTAAGCACCGAGTAAATCAAAAAATATAAAAGTTTGTGATGGAAAACTCATAATGCAAATAGAAGTCAAAATGAATTTTTTCTTTCATTTCTCGTTCGTCAAAGAGATTCAACTGTACGTAAACAAGAAACTTTTATTTTTCTTTAATTTTTTTATATATTTTTCTCATCGTCAGTTGAAATGAGAGGAAATTTGATCAAGCTAAGATTGAAAAGAGAAGATAAGTTTGAGGAGATATCTTTGGTTTCTAATGGATAGAGTGCATTTTTTTGTCTTTAAAAATTGAGAATGCTTAATTATGTTGATTGAGTTTACTCATGAGTATGCTCAATTGTGTGAATATGATCATTGTCTGATGGAGATCAGCACTTGAAGTCAACTTTTGTATGAAGTTGAGTTGACTTAAGTCGGCTTAAGCCGACCTATACATACAAAATCCAAGTCGACTTCGGTTTAATTGATACGAAATCCGGTAGAAGGTCAGCTTGTGTCTTCCTTTGTCTTGAATTTAATACGAAACCGGCTTCAAGTCAGAATGACGCCGGTCTGGGGACGGATTAAACGATTTTTAGTGTTCAAGTTTGTATCAAGCATAGCTTGACTAAGAATGACTTACAAAACAGTTGAAAATATCAAGTCAGCCACTGACCAACCCATCAGATTCCTCCCAATTCTCAAAAATTCCCAACATTAAGCTTACTTTCAGCCTCTTTATTTCTCTTAAGCACTGCACTCGATATTGTTTTTTTTTCTTTCTCATATTTTTGTTTTGTATATAAAACTACAATCTACACACAATCTCAACTTTCTCATGTTCACGCTCAGCCAAATTCTCCGACTACTCATTTTTCTTACAGTTGAGAAAAACTTTTTTTTTCTTCGTCAGTTACTGCGCGTTTTTATTGCGATAAACATATTATATTTTTAATACAATAAGTTGCAATATCGTTTGTAAATGTGTGCGCGGTCAAAAAACAGCTGTAGCTTACACTCTTGTACATTTAGGAATTAAGTGTGAATAATACCATTGTCGTCACTATCAGATGAGATTGGCAACTATTTTAAGAACTTTTTAATTTTGCTAGTCACGAAATTGAGGAAAATAGTGAAATTTTAAGTAAGAATCAATCACTTTGCGACCATAAAATATGATTGCATGTGTGATTGTGATGATGGAAAAAAGTGAAACTGCATTTAGTGACCAAATGAGGGAGAAAAATTAATGACTTTAAATGACTTGGTGTACGATAATGAGTTTTTAGCTTTAATATCGCCAATTTTCTGACTTTAATAATGACTTATTTGGATTGATAGTCGATGACTTGAAAGGATATCAGCTGTTTTGCTTTTGCGACGTAAATAGAAGTAAGCAGTTTCAAGTGGATTTATTATGTTATGTGATTTGACATATATTATGAAATTCAGTTGTATTAGACTTTAAAGTCTAGAATCTTCAACTATTTAAAATCTGTTTGCACAGATGCTTTGTAATTGCCTTATTTAGTTATTTAGAATCGAGTGAAGGACGAGCTATGACCCAAATTTGACCCTAAACGACCCTTCTCCCTGAACACACCCCTCAATCCACCTCACTACCTTCTATCATCCAGCATTATCAAATGACTCAATTTCCCACCCTATAAATACCTAGAAATTGTTCATTAATATTTTAACGACCTTAGAACATTCAGCAATACCCAAAAATTCATCTATAAAACGTGTGTGTTTATTGCAAAATAAAATAAAATATCGAAAAGTAAAGTGATAAGATTACGATGAAAGATTTCTGCTTTGTTTATTTTATTTTATAAAAAAATAAGTTTTTTTGTGCTGCACACAATACAGATGAAAATATAAGAAAAATATTTTGAGAGCCGAAATGAATGTTAAGAGTGATTTAATGGTGTCATGGAACATAAAACCGAAGTTATTTATAAAAACTAGATTGCTTTTTAAGAAATTTGATGATTGTGTGTGAAATTGGGATTTTTAAAATATTTTTAAAAATATTTGTAGAATTTCAAGGCTTACGAAATTCTTTGAAAAATCAAATCCTACCTAATAATGCAGCCTAACTTCAAAAAGCCGACAATTTTTTATCTTACAAAATACAATAAAACTCAAGATTTCTCAACGACATTTCTTGTCTACTCAAATAGAAAATTAAAAGCTTCCTATTTGCACTAAGAAGATAAGAAGCTCAACGTAACCTTCAGTCAGAATTTTATGCATTTCTGGTTTACTTCGTGCTAATTTTCCAGGAAGTATTTTCAACTTCTGTTGCTATTTGAAAAATTAAATAAATTAGTTTAATTTATTAGCATTTGAATGATAAGTGGTGTGGCTTTAGAAATCTAATTGGCATGAGAGAAATTTACGAGAAATGTGTGTGGCCTTCCTATGGAATTAAAATAAATACAATAAGTGTTGAAATGAATCATTACGAGGTTATTGAAATCGGAAAGAGATTAGAACTAATGAATAAGTTAGATTGGAGGATTTGCGGATGGAAATGTAATGAATAAGGGGATATTGACTTCTGGGAGATTCACAAATGACGTCAATACAGTCCAAAACTCATTTAGATACTTTTTTGCTAAAAATTTGACATAATCCCTTAACATTGAGTTCATTGACAGTCATAATCAATATACACCTCCCTAGCTGACTCATTCACATCATCTTCATCCCCGGAAATTACATTTCTTTGCAAAACAGAATGCCTTACGTGTTAAAAGCCTTAAAATACAAACACATGTCTCAATAAAAAAAATTTGAAATAAATTTTTAAATATTTTAAACAAGTCGATGTCGTTGCCTTTTTGAAGAACTTGTCAATGAGTATTAACTGCAAAATCGTGCATCGAAAAATGATGATGAAATTTTCATAAAAAATTAAGCAAATTGAATTTTTCACAATGACTTCATTGATTGAAGTGCATAAAATTTTAAATTGGATTTTGCTGAGCTGTTGATTGAATTTTTACTAGTTGGATAGAGTCAATGTCCTGTGGCAACTGCGGGGGTGTTTAATGGCTCATGTAAAAAACAGCAAGAATGTGTATTAAAATATTTTTACCATCAGAGATTTGCAAGAGGCTGACAAATTGATCAATTTCCACAAAAAAATTTTCCATTTGACTGCATGATGACATTAAATTGTGAAATTTGCCTTGTCTTGAATGCTCGCCCACTATACTGTCGAACGCTCTCTGAATCTTGTGATACAGCTTTCTTTCCTAACAAATATTTCATAAATTCATGCCAAGAAAATCTAAGTACGTCATAAATTATCATGTAAATCCCTCGAACCCGATGAATCATAAATAATGATAATGAAGCATCTACAGTTCATGATTAATTGATGAATTAACTGCTTTTAGGGGGTTATTGAGCAATTAGGTTGTCCTAAAAGTGAACGTTTTTAGTTCCATTCTCAATCACTTTACATCATAAGGAACCACCCGACTCCCACCTCCTGTGATCGTGATCACACCTCCCCCACACCCTCTTCTAACAGCCTAACGTAATTAGCGAACCATCCTTAAGTAAATGAGTTTCATAACTGAACTTTCAATAAATAACACGAATTGTTGGCACGAACAAAATAATTTGGAAGGCTATAATGAGTCACATGGTGCTAACATGAGCAATAAACTTTTTGCTTCTTTTTCCTTGTTGCTGAACGAATGTCTCAGTTGTTAGAGGATGACAAATAAGATCTTAAGCTTATTAGATGATTACATTGAATGTGGAAATTTTATTGCTCTGCAGATGCTATGAATTTTGCATTTTTCTAGCTGTTTCGAATTGTCTATTATAATATTTTTAATATCTGACGTTTTTCTGCACCTGGATATCATATTTCGCTTAGATACTTGAACATTACTGACCATTAAATGAAACTGTTCATATGAAACCTAATACAACAGCTTTAGACTCTCCCTTAACAGGCAATGAGCGTGAACAGAGTAAACTGAGAGTCATTAACTTGCCTTGGCATGCTCATCCAGTAGATTAAGCTCTCAACTGTTAGAGCCCATAATTATAAACTTTAATTAATTTTAGTAATTTATCCACGCTTAACAATAATTGAAACTTTAAGGAAGTCTTCATTATAAACGCTCTTAACGCAAATGCAATCTTCAACTTTTATAAAAAAAAAAATTGTAATTAAAACTTCACTGTAATTATGCGAAAAGAATTCATGTTTGATATAAACTCAAGTTGTGACAAGGATTGGATATTGTGGATGTGGTTTTAATGTGGTTGCAATTATTTTATAGGAGTATGATGTGGTTTTGGTGAAATTTGAAGCTTTATTTCTGGTTTTGTGGCTCAAAGGATTTTTTCTAATTTATAAGGTAAATTTAGATGAGGAAGGTAAAAGAAAGAAATGGAAAATTCAACTTTATTCGACTCTACCTGACTTTGCTCGACTGTACACGACTCTACTCGACTCTACCTGACTCTACTCGACTTTTCTCGACTCTAGTCGACTCAGCTTGATTCGATTGATGACACAATCTCTCATAGGAGTGCCAAAACACAATTAAACCTCAATATACTTTCAAATCGTAGCAATAAGGATCTTAACATTTCATTGACTGTTAAAAAAAAGACTATAAAAAAAACAATATCTTTAATTCAATTTTTATTAACAATTCCTTTCACTTTTTCTCTTTACAGATTAATTAAAACAAATTAACCAATGCTTGGATTTTAATACGTTTTATTATCCTCACCACATCATGTAAGTTACAGCACGATAAAGAACTTAATTTATACGTTATTATGTAAAAACCTTGCGATAACAAAATGAATATCCTCAAGGTCTTTTTAGAGATATTGCTGCAGAACTCTCAGAACTGTAGTTTAAGTCATACAACACTCATGTTACCACTTAATTAATGTAATTAATGGAAAGAAGATTAAGTTATGAATTTCATCGACACATTAAGTTAATGAAGATATTGAGCGTTAATACTATTTTTTTGTGAGGTGTTTATGCGGGCCAGGTGATTAGCAATAGCTCGTTAATCCTGTTGTAGTCGAGGCTGTTAACTCTAGAATCCAAAAATACGTAGACAGGCATGTCCACACACATAGGGCATCGATCTTGATTGCCTAATAACAAAGCCCCATGACAAATTATAATAATAAACAGAATATTCGTTCAGCTTCAATATTAACTTATAATAAGATTAATTTCGTTCAATATACAGACATAAAGATTTATTTAGAATCGATCAAGATGAATAAGCTCACATATTGCATGTTTTCATCATGAAGTTAATAAATTATAAGGCAATATGACACAGTAGACATTTTGTAGTCACAATAAAATATACACATGCATACTATTAAGAAAAGAGGAGTAGAGATATGGCACCGATATCTCTATGAAATGATAGATGTGAGTGTCATTAGGCTTTTGTTGAGTATATTAATTTATTAGTCTATGAAATTAGAAAATTTCTATGAAATATGGATGGGAATGATGTTGAGGTAGGTTGGGGCGTATTCAGGGAAGGAGGGTCTACGCCCCTGATTTGAGGTAGTTGAAATTGATTCAATTTCCTGGGAATTGAAATTTTTTTGGGATTTTTTTATATTTTATCGTATTTAAAATTTGAAATTCAATCGAAAATTTGAAAATATTCAAAATTGAGCATTAACTCTTCCTAGAATCATCAAATTAACATCCAAAACCACCTCACAACCTCAAAATTCCACCAAAAAAATAATATTTATTCATATCATGTCAAGCGATTACCTTCATAATGACGCTAGATGTTTATCATAAAATGTGTAATTATATTTTTTGTGTGTGTGACCATTTAATGAGCAGTTAAAGTCTAGATTGTTGAATATAATGTGTGGAAAAAATGACAGATGTGAATAAATTTTCCCAAATTAATTTTTTTCAATTTATGCTTTATCTGTGGCTAATGAAATGCTTTACTATCGTTTTGATGGGTTTATTGTAAGTAGAGCGAGACTAAATTACTTTAAAAAGTGAAATTTTTTGGGGTCAACGAAATTAAATTAATTTTTTAAAATTGACTACGGCTGTTATCTTACTTTATAGTCCGGTTAAATTGCTTAAAGCATTTTTTTAATCCATTCAAAATTATTTCATCAACTGATTTTATGACATTGTTTTTGAAATTTTTTATCACATGCCATTAAAATTATACATGATTAAAAAATATTTCAGTGACAAAAAATGCAAAAAAATGAAAACTTTTACCAGGTCAATGTCACATAATTGGTTACAAAACTGTTTCCTTGCCATTTTCAATATCGCTATCAAGCGTGTGGCTCTATTTTTGTATCTGTTATCTATAGACATTTGAGGGGTGTTTGGTTGTGACGTCTAAATATTGCTTAGGATGAGGATTAAGAGCTGAGCGACATAAATGGAGAAAATTCAGTCACGGAGCTTCTAAGGCTCTGCTTAACCTTCTTTATTAGGACCTAATGAAAGCTTCTTATATTTGGCAGTCTTATGGACGTGAAAACCAATTTTTGGTCACCTTATGGACGCGGAAGCTGCCTATTTTTGATTTATCGGAGTCTTAAAAGCTCAATGGCGGAACCTTCTTCACTTGTGTCACTCGGGAGGACTTTAAAGTTGCATATGACTTCAAGAAAATAATCCTCTTAGATTAGAAAGGTGAACAGCCATAAAAATCCAATTTTCAACAGACATCACATCTACACAACCCATCACAAAACTACCATTAATCCAAATCCCATGATAGAGACAATTTTATCCGCTCGTGACGAGTAAAAGTAAATAAAATTCTCGGAAGAAAATTTCATTTTATTCATTTTAATTAAATTAAAGCCTCGAGTCTCAATAGATGAATAAACAAACTCATGACACACATATTTTCTGAACTTTCTTGTTTCTCAATTCTATATTTAAACAACATGATCACTAAAAAAAATTTATTGAAAACCAGAAAAATGTCGACATTTTTATCAGCTTATAGTGAGTCATCAAAATATGTCTTTTACGACTCAGTCGGTCAAATAAAAAAAAAAATTAACGCGGGAGCTAATCGTTTATTTATTTATTTATTTATGACTCTTTCACGCAGCATTCTCCTTATCATTTCATATTCACATGTTATTTCTGTTTTTGTTTTTGTCGCTTTTGTTTATAATCTCTCACTGCTGGTCAAATGACACCTTATAAAGTCATGGAAAAATGATAGCGACAGGCGTCGTCTTTTGTTATTTCGATGGCAACTAATTGATGGGATTAATGGACAGGTTGGATGGGGTCTGGAGGTCTTTTGGTCTGTATTTGATGGGTTGAGTTATTTGTAATTTGTAATGTAGAGTTGGACTAAATTTTTAAGCAATATTTGCATATTATAAGCATGCATGGGTACAGGAAGGGTATGATGGGTGCACGAAAAGTTTGATGGAACCTCGAAAGGTATAATGGACGTATGATGGATATGAAGAGTTCACAAATGGGATTAGGGACTCAAAATCTAAGTTGAAGCATCAATACATACAGTTAGTCCAAAATAAACACCATTTATCAATGGTCATGGACAAATATTGGCATAATCTGATATATCCAGCTGTTCATAGCTCTTTCATGGACATCACATCCAAACAACCCCCAATAATCCCCAACAAGCCAAACAAAATCCTCTTTCACAAAAGAGAAAGACAACCACCATTCATCCTACCTTACCATTAAGCATCCATCTATTTATAGTAATCTTTATAGACATGATAACAATGCCTGTTGTCAATATCATCTTTGATTATCTACATTAACTTATTATATGATCGTCAAATGAATAAGAATCGAAGAAGTAAAATGCCACATTCATAGCACGACATCGTCTCAAGTGCATCGCACGTCATTCAACTTGAATGTGATTTTTTTATTTCAAAGTTAGATAGAAAAAAAAAATATATAAAAAGCAATGTCGAGGTTTCTTCTCGAATGCATGCAGCTCTACATGAATATATTTTTGTACTTGGTCAGGTGCAATTATGTGCGTTTTTTTACTGCTATAGAATTCTATAGTCGATGTAAAACTAATTTATAGGATTTAATTGAAAGTATTCTGAGTAAGGCTGCTGTATTCCGGGATGAAAAGACACAGCAACAAGCTTCAATTTTCATAGAATTAAAAGTCTATTTATTTTCTCTGGACCAAACGAAAACAAATTTTTATTCTTATTACACTCAATATTTTTTCCCTTATGGCACACATGGATTTTATTGCTTGTATCGTTTCACTGTAACTGCTACCAATAAAAACGTATGTACATGCTGTTGAGACTCGTGTACTTAATTATGTCGAAGAAAAAAATAAAATAAAGTCAGAAAAGTTTTCGAATTTTCTAGGCGGTCGAGTGGAAGTGATGTTTGGGTAGATTTGAGGATTTTGGACCTTCCTTAGTTGTTACAAGAGCTTGAAGTTGACTGGAATACTTATATGGAGTCTAGTCGAGTCAAGCTTCGAGCTTTGGTTATTACTGAGTTTGCAGTCTCAAAATTCTCTAATTTAAGGCAATAATCAATCCAATTCTAGACATCACAACTGCATGACTCCATACAAAAACCTTTTATGATCAAAATAAATATAAAATTCATGGTTGACGGCTTTCGGATGTTTACAAGATTATACGTCAGCAAAACTTTATAACAATATTCACTTTAGGAAGTTCAAGGTTGTTACATGCTGGTTGTAGTGCCTTTATAGAAGGTAAAGGTAATTTTGAATTAATAATTTTATAATCAGCTGTTGAACTCTAAACTTTGCAATTTCAAAAAGTGCCGATGAATATTGAATTGTTGTTGATTTTTATGATTGTTAAATAATATGAAAATAGATTTTTTTACTGGGTTTTTGGAACTGGGTTACTGGCAAAACCGGCATTTGAATTAAGGCTTGAATTAATTATTGTTGAGCAAGTAGAAAATGTGCTTGAGCTCCTTTTGGTATTCATATGCATGCATAAGGGGCCATTTATTCAAAATTGCAGAATTTGCATCTTAATGTTCGATATAAGCTTCAATAAATCCTATCCGAAAGGCATACCTCGTAGAAAAGGTAAAAAATATGTCTACTGACTATTAACTCTACCTTAGAGTCGTATTTGCTGAAATTCGGAATCACTAATTCACCTTTAATTGTTATCTAGCTATCACTAAATCGCTCACCCTCTAAAACCCCCTAAATATCCTCAAACATACGTTAAAAATCAATAATACAAAAAAACTAATTAAATCCGTTTCAATTACCGAGTAATGACATTACACGTGACATTGTAAATTGATTATTTAATTGATTAAAGTAATTAAAGTGAAATTTATGAATATATTCTGATAATTAATTCTCTGTGCTGGTTTTGATAATAAAATTAATGATACGCAGTGTTTATTAAATCTGTTAATCATCAAAATTACGAGGCATAAAACAATTATTAAGCTCTTTTGAGGGTTGAATGGTTTTAATTAAAATTAAATTATAAATAAAATTTAATTATTCAAATATCATTTAAAATTGTGCAAAATGTGCATGTATACCTTTATATCCAAATGATGTGTAGCTCACAAAATCATTAAGAAAATCTCTGTGAATGCATAGTTGCATTTACGACACCAATTTACACAAATTAGCCAACTACAAAAAGAGCAATAAAAATTAAAATACATCCTTTCCTTCATCCGCTGCCACCTCCTCTAATCTTTCATAATTCATCAAAGAAACAATTTAATTTTCCATAAAATCCAATTAATTTTATCACATCTAAGCTTAAAAAAGAAGTCAGAAGCCCTGAAGTAATAAGAGAAAGCAACAGATGTTCATAATGTGTATATATGTGTGCTTGTCATGTCATATTAATTTGTATGTATCTCATAACCAGAAAGATGTGATACAAGAAGAGTCGCTTTTGAAGACGAGAGAAGAAGTCATGGGAGTGTTTAAGTCTGACGACGAATTAAGACATGGATGGGAAGTACAATGCAGTTGTGGGGTCGTCGGTAAGCCATCGACAATCCATGGTGGTGCCTCGACAGTAACATTCAGCAGAAATGAGTGAAATGTCAGAGTTGGCTGAATATTTTGGATGAATCAAGCTTTTTATAGCTTATCCGCTGTAGTATGAACTCTAATTGAGGCTCCACTGCATATGTCGATAGCCATAATCATGCTGCTTCGAGCTTTAGTTCAATTGCTTCCAACTACTCGTTTCCGAGCAGCAAAATGCAACAATCCACTGTTAACTCGCAAAAATGGGTCAAAATCAACTGTCACACCATTGTCAGGACAGCTAAGCGATGTCCTAGATAACATGGTGCGCTGTTCAAAATTCCTACTAAATTCACTTATCGTATAGATCAATTAAGGACTCATGACATCTCTCACACGTCCCCTGAAGGCAGTTCCATCACTGACAATCGCATGCCAATTCCAACAACATTGTACAATTTTCACATCGATCTACTCATCTCTTCCACCCATCACAATACTCAAAAGAAAATCTCTTACAATATTCTATTTATAAACTTTATCGTCTTAAACGTGTGTAAGTGCAAGCAGCAGTAGAAAAAAAAAATTGCGAGCGAGAGAAAATAATCTACACAAAATGTCACACTCTCGTCGTCCGCCAATTTATAAATGTTGAAAGTTGATCTTGAGATGTGAGCGAGAAAAAATATAAAAAATAAAATAAAGCAGCAAGGAGAAAAAAATAGCAAACAGTAGCTTGTTCTAAATACCCCACGTTTTGCTGCATAAGCTTTTCACTCTTAAAATTCTCAATGGCAACGGAGAATTGTTTATTATTAAAGCTTCAGAATTTCATGGAAGTTCTCATTTTCATTCATTGAAAAGCTTTCCTTGTAGTGCATTGTGACGTTTACTGGCTTATGAAATAAAAACCGCACGTATAACCTGGTTTCTATCATTATATTTAATGAATCACTGTTGCATTTATTTCTAACTGCACGCTGTTGGATTGACTGCTTGAAAGAAATCACGTTTCTTTTGTACACTGAACGTAATAAATGGTTTGTTTTTGTTTACTTTTTCTTTTTATTCACTTTGTAATGGTTGCAAATATTGAAAGAAATAGCTTTTATGTAAGATTCTTCTTCTTGTGCTTTTGTTCGATTTTTGCGGATTTTGTGAGAGATCATGTGGAGCTTTTGTGAATGGTCTGAGATAATGTTTTTTATTAAATTGTGAATTTAAAAGTTTTTGGAAATTTTTAGAGAATACTTTGTGGATTAGAGGCTGTCTAGTCTTCCAAGTGCTCATGGTTCTAATAAGAAGTACTTGTAGGGGGTTCTGATACTTTTGTACCCTTCAAAATGTGGTTTGCCACATTGTGCCGCTCAAATTAATTTACAATCATACAACCTGGCTCGCTATGACTACCAAAAGCTAAAATATATCCCAATACCCCTGAATTCCCACTCCAATATCAGCTCTAGTCCCTCAATTTTCAATTTTCCATAACTACCTCTCATTTTGGCACTAAAACCCAATTTCTAGATTCTTTGTTCTCCTTCCCAATTACCTCACGATCCACATTTTTAAGAGCTACTTTAATGTGCTTCGTGATTATCGTCATTTAAACTTCATATTTGGTTGCAATTTAAATGAGTTTTTATTTTTTGCCTTTTATGCCAAAGCTTTGATGAAGCCTTAAGAAGATTATTATAAAGACTTCATAAGAACTCAAAAGCATGTAAAAATTTTTCCTTTTAAGCACTTTTGAGAAAAGTTTGTTTGGAGAGAAATGAGAATTTTTTTTTCTTTCTCAAGAAGACTTAGGAAAGAGGTTTTGAGGCAGTAAAAATTGTTGTACAGTAAATATGAAAAGCTTTGATGAGCATATGTCAGATGTTGGAGTGTTCTTGTTGGAAAATTTTGATTATTTTGGAAGGAAATCCTATTAAAAATTTGTAATATTTTTTCTATTGAAGTTCAAGGCTCTATGTATGATATATGAGCTATTCAGGGGCTCTTAGGTTGTAAGTTACAGTTAAGCTATTAGAATTTGGACTGATTCTTCATTACCATACAACAGAGCGCATTCAGAGGATGGAAAAGTGATGTTTGAAGGTCGAGCATCCACAAAATCCGTTCTGACCACGCTTTTGTCACTCTGACCCACTCCACATAAATTCTGGAATGCTTTTATGTGTGAAGCAACCAAAATATTCAAAAACATTCAATCCGGACATTTCTCACAATCGGAAGCACTTAATTAACTCTCAATTACACCTGAAACCTCAAAAAAATATCCGCAAATTACGATAATTCCGCAACTGCTACCGTATTAATTACAAAATTACTACCCTCATTAAGCCTGACAGTCTATAAAATGACTTAATATCTTCAATGATCGAATCTAATCGGCAACAAAACCTTAATAGTGATAACATTTTCAATTTTTATTTAATGTACTCAAAATTGTGTCAAAACCACCATACGTATATTTTATTTATAGCGAAACTGCACGTCCTCTGAGCCGTCGATGTTTTTTAGAATTCATTGACTTTATATAGCGAAAATTACCGCATTATTATTCATCATATGTGAGCTTATGTAATTTTGCTTTAGTGTAAAAAAAAACTGTGTGTGTTCATTTTACTCGATATGAGTAAATTACTGTCTAGATTAAAGTGATGTGAATTATATTATGGTTGGAGATGCTTTGTAATTTTTGGATGCTGGGTTGATTTTGAGGTGTTATGTGAGAATGGTTTTGGTAGGGTGTCTGGTAGTTTTATGGTGGGTCACCTGATTCTTTTGAATCAAAGCTGTAGCTTGCTGTACAGATTAATTGAAATCTATGGCTTCTATTATTTGTCGCATGACACTAGATTGTAAGCCTTCCCATCTCTTGTCTGATTGTTAAGTCGCCACCCTTCAGACAAGGTGCTATGGATTGGGTCTTACTCTATACTTTAATGACGTTGTCCCAGCACATAGCTCGGTCGACAGCGGCGTATTTAGCGATATCAGGGAATACCACGAGAAGGAATAGCATTTGACATTTGGTCAGCTTCGTAATCAGAGAATTCCCCAGATTCTGGTGTTCCTAAGACTGAATACTCGACATACCCACCCTCAGAATACCTCATCATGTCATATCCATCCAACACCACAACCAACCCTGTCTCCCATTGTTTAAACAATAAAAAAATTCCGCTCATCATCGCATCAAGACATTTAATTTACAGTTTACAGCACTCATAATAATAAAACGTGTTAACTCATCGTCGAGTCGCTGTCTGTGAGCATTCAATAATTTCATTAGGTGAATGAAACATGATTACACTTCCTATATTCTTATCACCAACATCATCAATAATTTTCATACATAGTAATGACATACATCACTTAAAAAAAATATAAATAAAGTAGAAGTTGAGAGAAAAATGAAAAATTGGGTCAATTTTTTGTTATGTGTGCTGCTGATAAGAGTCATTACTCATCTTTAAATATTAATGTCACAGTTTACTTGACGTTAACGGCTGCTTCTTGTTGATCTTTCGTGACACTGATGACATTTTCATGATTAGAATTTTTTTGAATATATTTTTGTTGTTTACTTTCTTCTCCTCGAGACTAAACTGATTTGGATGTGGTTGGATTTTTGGGGCATTTAGGCTCGTTTTGTGAGAATATTTTTGGGATTTTGTTTTGTCATTTTGGCACATTTGGAGGTTTTTGAGACTGTACACGTGGGATTGTTTGGAGAGTTCAGAGGTGGATTAGGTTAGTTGGGCTGAATAGTCAGAAGTCTGAAAGAATTAGAATTTCTGTGTAAATTGTTGAAGGAGAATCATCCCAATCGAGCTGAAATTTTAGGAGATAATACAGCATATTGTAGAATCTTCAGCTTAATTTCTCCCAATATTCATCATCTCCCCATCCAACAATCATTCCATAATACATCATAAACAACCACAGCACGCATCACATGATGTAAAACATTCAGTTTACTTAATCAATAAAATATATTTGATCTATCAATTGATCTCATGGTGACAACAAAAAACTCAGCCAACCTTCCATCTAATTTTATAAATCAATTCTATAAATAAGTCACAATTCGATGTGACAATAATTAATGTGAAAAAAATTGGAAATATCTTTCGATTTGCGATTTATAAAAATAACATTCACATGATTTATACTTTCATGATGGCAATTAAATTATTAAATATGGATGTTTTCTGCTTCGTTTTGCTATAACTGTAAATTTTTGTGTAAAAATAATTTTTATGTCTTTGAAAATTACAGGAGATTATTAAAAATTATGGTTATGATGCTTAATGGATGACGCGAGCATTTTGTGTAGTTTTTGAATGGGTGGGTAGGGGACTGTTTACATAAGGGGGACGTAATGCCCCCTACATCCTCCGAACTGATCTCAACTTATCCCCCTCCCATTTCTGCTTAAAAGCGTTCCATAATAAGTAAACGAAATCTCAGTGGACTGTACGGCTTCTGACCTAGGTCAAGGGAGGACGGCGGTAGTGGGAGGGATGTTGGTGATCAAGCCCTTAGCTACATCACGTTATAAATTTATGAATTTTACAAAACTGTAATATGACATCTTCAATCTCAATAACTCTATCCATTTTAATTAAAATTTTAAAAAATCTCAAATAAATTCTGACAAATTTCATTACAACAGACTTGAAAAATGTAAAAAGAGAAGGAAGCAATTTCAATTTAAATTTCTCTTGACGTAAAATTTCAAATCAATAAGAAGAAATGAAAATATAAAAAAAATAAATGATTTTCTGTAATATTTCATGAATATTTTTGCTAATCAAGAAAATGGAAAGAAAAAGTAAATTGTTCTACAGAAATCGGAAGTAAACAACATTAGTCATGGATTTCTATAGACTTTTACTGTTTATGTACAATGATATTATGTAAGAGAATATCAAGTTAATTTATTAGAAATACGAGAGTTATTTTTGAATGAAAATATAATAAATCGATTCTCATTTGTGTGGATTTGGTAATTGAGTTATGGATTGACTTTTTGGCATTCTAGGGGTTCTGGGGAAGATGACTTGCAGAATTTGATTATAAGATTCAATGTCAAAAGTGAGAAATATCTCAAACTTAAGTTATGACCCCTAAATCAATTCGCCACAAAATCTTCAACAATCTAGTTCACTAACTGCCACTTTCATCGCCTCTAGAGCTCAATCCACTTGAAACTAACCCAATTCCCATTTTTCAGCTCAGATAAAATTTCAACATCATAAACAGCAATTCAAAGTTTCGCAGAAAATCCCACACAATCCCAAAATTCATATTTCATTAATTCTTCCAGGAAATCAATCAGCAGCTTCATGTACAGAACAAATCAAAATTCATTCCCACTGTATGATTATAAATCTTCTGGATTTAACTTGATTTATTTTGTATCGTGTTCTATAA
The DNA here is from genome assembly GCF_022539635.2 of Chironomus tepperi. Classification (NCBI taxonomy): domain Eukaryota; kingdom Metazoa; phylum Arthropoda; class Insecta; order Diptera; family Chironomidae; genus Chironomus; species Chironomus tepperi. Next base: position 199,728 of record NW_027226552.1, on the reverse strand, counting down.
AAACAAAAGAATTGGCAACAACAAGCAGTTACATACAATTTAAAGATTCTATTATTAAGTTTAACATTTCCCAGTACTTTTGTCTGATTCTGTTCCTCATTGTTTCCCACAATCATCAACCATGTTCTTCTTCTTTGCCTTTTTAAATCAACTGGCTGTAAATTACCTATTAATATGTGTACTTATGTGCTTCGAAAGAGAAATCGTGTAAAAAGAAGGATTTATGGGTTTTGAGATGTGGGATTCGAGGGAAATAGAGCGCATTTTCATGAAGTTCTGTAGAAATTGGTTGTGTATGTCTGGGCACCTACACGATTTGCTATTAACCCGGCAACATATTGTGCTGCTAAGGCACACAAGACACCCTAAATTGCTTGTTAAATACCTACAATCTTCAATTCAGCACAACTCATAAATCACATATTCCACAAAATTCATATTTAAACCCCCATCAGGTGCACACTCGCACAATATCAGCCCACACTCCAAAATAACTAAAGCTCTTATATCATCATCAAACAATAGACAACATAACTCCTCCAAAATACAGCACAAGACTCCCCAACAGCAGACAATTTGCGTACCATTTACGTAAAACCGCGTCAAAAAAATTAGCAATTTATAACAATGTAGATTAATAAAGTATAAAAATAGCAGCAACAAGAAAAAGTTTTTCAAGAGAGAATTAATTGAATGGTAATTTACGAATGTCTACAAAAGTGAGCGAGAGAATAAAAAGTTCCTTTACGATCGTGAACAGTAAGATGAATGCGAAATAAATAAAAGACTATAAAGTATTGTAGTCACTCACTGAACTGACACATTTGTTGATGATGATTAATTCAGATTCCTTCAAAAAAAAATAAATCACATATTGTGAATGAGGAGTGATAATTTAATTTGAGTGAATATTTCAGACTATTTTGAATAATATGATGAGGAATGTGAGCGATGGAGCATGTGATTGAGACAATGAATGAATATGTCATGAAGATTGACTGTTTATCGGACATGTAGGGTAGTTGTTGTGAGATTATGTTCGAGATTTAGGAATTTTGAGGTATCTTCAGGATTCTAAGCATCTATGAGTGTCGTGGGGTGCCTTTAAATGTTTTATAGTATCATTTAGAGCTCTAAAGTATCAAGCAATGTTCCAAGGTGTCATGAGGTGTACGAAGAGTTCTAAAGTATGAACGAAGGTCCAATGTTCAATGTTCTTGACTCTACCTAAACTAGATAACAGCTAGTTCCATTTGAGTCATCAAAATGTTACTTTAAGAGCATCTCTACATCATTTTAATGTTCCGCCCTTGATACGGCATCATAGCAGTACCTCAGTGACTTCCTAATCTCCAAACCACAACACACCACACTATCAAGTTCCATTCATTTATTTTGAACTATCTACGCCAATAATCGAATGATAATTTATGTGCATATCGTAAATCTATACCCCATTTCGATAATGCGATGTTGCCAATTTTTTCACATCAACATCTATTTATACTCCAATACTAATAAGGAATATCAATTCGCTCATAAAATATGCAAATAATTTTTTTTTATATTTTGATATACAAAATTCCGCATTGAATTCTGTAGAGGAAAATAAAGCAAGAATCTTGAACGTTCGAAGATGGGAATTAGCACGTCTTATAGGAAAAAAAAATCATCTTCTGTCATCGTGATGATACAGATTCTGTCCGGTTTGCAAGGTTGACTCATTAACAATTTTTTTTAAAAGACAATTTCAATTTTAGCCGTTAATGCGGTGAGGCTGACTTGCGAATATGCCAATTAGTCGAAGGATTGATTAGTGACTTGATATTTTCCTATTTTTTGTTGAATTTATTGACATGCTACCTGAGTGGATTAGCTAAGTGATTTCTCAGAATCTGGACCAGAAGTTTGAATGATTTGAGGTCATTCCAAGGCATCCTAAAATTCTAGTCTGATAGACATCACTTGTAAATGCCCCCATCTACAAAGTACAATGACTCAAAAGTCAAAAAAGCACATAAAGAGTCAACCGAGACATCTTAATTGTACCCTTATCATTTTATCACGTTATCAACTACCTCATCTACAAAAATCTTACCGAAAAGTCTCATGTTGGAAGTTTCCAATATCTTTCGAGACACGACCAAATTGACACACAATTTAGGACCCATATCAATTACCTTATTGCTTTCTAGATCAGAAAGCTTTACCATATGTCACTAAAAGACTCAAATTAACCCGGAAATTTCCATCTTGTTCATTTTAAAAAGCCTTCCAAGTCGATAACCATCGATTGCATAATTTCCTGTAATATCCGAAATATAACAATTTTGCAGTACTGCTATTACCTTATCAAATTGCACACGCCAAGGAATTTACTTCCTGCTGTAAATGTTTTACTGTCTAAATGATTTTCTATTTGGCATTTTTTTCTGTGTAAGAAGTGCGCATTAAAGAAACGAAAAATATAAATCAGCTGATAATGAATGTGCGTCATAGATAGTTTGTGAGAGTCTCGCTTACTGTTGATTACATTTTTGTACATTTTTAAGTGGATGTGATAAATGGATAGAAGATAAATTGAGGGAAGGAATTATAGTACCGACTCGGAAAGCAGACGGCGTATGAATGGCTGAAAATATGGCCGGTAGGGCTAGCATGACTCTGATACTGGGCAAGTTTCGATGAAATTCGGCCTCAAGTCAGAGTTAAGTCGGCTTGAAGCTGGATTTTCGGTCATTCTTGCGCAGTTTGGCTTCTGAGAGATGAACACAGATCCGGTGGTTAATTTAGCTTAAATACCCAACGATCCCTGCATGAGGTCTGTCTAGTGCCGGATTTTGGATCAATTAGCCAACTTTTGCTCTTCCTAAGAGCAATAATCATTAAAAAACTCAAATTTTCCCATTCAAGTAAAGTTCAAAGCTCTGTTTACACGAACCTAGGTCATGGTTTTAAGAAGCTTCCATTAAAAAATATAAATTGTTTACTAAGTGCTGACAATACAAAATCAATATTCAACAATGAAAAAAAAAATTAATCACAAGCTAAGTTAAAGTCAAACAAGCGTGAATGATTAATTCAGCTTTCTTTCCCTTTCTACAAATAATTAAATTTAATTAAAAATTCAAATTAAAGCCATTAAAGATTCATCAATTAAGTATGTAAACACGAAGCATACAGCCATAATAAGTAATCAAAGAATAATTAAAACAATAACATCGCATGGAAAAAATGTCATCGTCTGTGAAATGAGACTGGCAGGAGTGACATCACCATAATCACAAGGCAGATTGAGTAGAGTGGAAGAAGAAGACTTGTTTACAAACAATCAGTGACGATGACACGAGGATGATGTGATTATACCAAAGTATACTTGATGCTAGGTTTAATAGATCAAAGAGAGAATGTTGGGAAAAGTTGAAGGTTGAATTTGAGAGCTTTTTGGATATTTTATGCTTTAGTGTTGCCATAAAGTGTCCGGTCTGGTTTCCGGTCACTTGATTCCTGTACTGTTTGGGAAAATTTCATTTTTGGCCATAAAATATGCTTAGACAGCTGCCAAAGTGCCATCAAGTCACTTTAATGATCTAGCGATGGCCCAGCGACTGTCATGTACTGCTCGGATCTCCTAAACATTCAAATCATGCCTACAAAGGCTCGTGGACATCCTTTTCTGTTACTTCTAGGAAGATCCTTTCGTAAATCGGTTTAAAGCCTTCATCTCTCTCAAAATTTAAACAGAAAACTTCATTAAACTTTCAAGAACAAAAGCTCAACATGCTGATTATTTATTTAATTTACATGATTTGATATGAATGCAGACCATTCAAACTACATAAATTTAAATATTCAAAATCTCATGCTGACAAATTGAATTCTCATAAGATTTTGACTCAGTCCTTCCAAGTAGAAACAAATGCTTCTGTACGTCCTTAAAGAATGCTTGAAGAAGGATCAGAAATTAAATTTAAGGAAGGTCAAAAAAATTGTTTCAATCTTGAAGATACTTGAAGTTATTTCTGACGTTTAAGTAAATTTTTAGTGTCACGAGCGATTAACTTCCATGGGAATTAAGTTGCGATTTATTTTGAGTGGCTTGTTTGTAAATGATGTCGAGAATTTATGAGTAATGATGAAGATTGGAAAGACTTGGGAAGCAGTCGACATAGAAATGGCTGAAAATTCAGCTCCTGGTTGACTTGATTCTACTCTGTGGCTGGATTACATTGACTCCGGTCTAGGGCTAAAGTCATGCTAGCTTAAAGCAGGTTGAATGGTTCTGTCACTTGTTAGTGTCACTAACTTTTGGTGCCAGCTTGCTAAATTATCTCAAAAGCATAATCAGCTACCGAAAACATTTTTTTTTTTTGGATTATTGCGGTTTCCTTTTATTGACGTTGGGATGATTCTGTGGAAATATTTTTTTGTGAGGAAGTTTGTTGAGTGATAAGGAACAAAAGTCAACTTTTATTGCTGCGGTTTATTGCTTTTTATGACTTTGTAGCTGCCGTTATCATGTGTATGTGTGGTTTCTCTAGAATGAGATTAAATGACTATATATGTTAATTAAAGTGAAATTGTGTGGAAGAAAATGAGTTTTTCCGAGTGGGATGTGGAAAATTTGATATTCAATTATATCCAGTGGTTGGTAACCAGGGAGGACACGGAAAGCTCAGGGTGTGGTAATGACTGAAAATCAGGTACCAAGAAAGCGTGACACCAACTCTAGGCAAGATTCGATAAAGTCCAATAATACATCAAAGTCAATTCGAACTAGGATTGGATTTTCGGTCATTTCTCCACCTTGTGCGTTCCGGGCTAGTCAAAGTCAAGCTTTAGCAATCAAAAGCCCATTTATGATAATATCTTACTTGCTGTCCTCACTTAAATAGTTGCTGCAGATTAAAGACATACATTTATTAATAAATTTACTTCTAGTTACGATAACAAGTTATGCTAAATTAATTTCCAAGACTAAAAGCTTTTAATAGAATTTAATCTTTGCTAGGCAAGCCTTCAGTGGAGATTAGTGATATTTAGATTGAAGAATAAGAAATTCTTTTTTTCCCACGTTTTGTAAATAAACTTTTTATAAGGAACACGAGCCCAAGATTGTGCTTTATAATATAGGTAAGATATTTGAAAAGGATGTTTTGTGCGGGAATCATTAAAATTATGAATTAAATATCAATAGGTTTTTGTACTGTGCAAACATAGTCTAAGTGTCTATAAACTTTTCATAATAACACCCACAAGAACTTTAGATTTCTATTTTGGAACTAAACGTCTTATGATCACGAAAAGTTTAAATTTTCAATTAAAAGGCACTAAAAGGTTGTCGAGAAACTAATTAAAGTGTTCTTAAATTGTAAGAGCAAGCTGTTGCCTGAAGAGTTTCTGCGATCCTAAATGTTCTTATTTAATACAACCTGCAGACGGTTCTTACGTCATGTTGTCCAAATATGATGTCCATAATTTACCGTAAGACAAGATGCAAGGAATTTCCAAAACCCAAAAAACAACAAGTTTTTAAATCAACAAAGAAGCCAAATCACAGTAAACATTTGATTATCATTCATAAAGATATTATTATTTTGTTATTAAGCTTTTAAAAATTCCGGAATGTTCTTTTAGTTGCTAAAAATACATTAATGATAGGTAATTACTTGACCCCTTAAATACTTAAAAATACTGAAATAATAAAAGAAGGCAGGCGTAAATATTTTCATTGTTGTGGTCATATAAAGTGTAAATAAATTTGTGTTATAAAGTCATTGGGTTATGAATGGCTGGGAATTTGTTTAATGGATGTGTGACTCATTCCCGAGTGACAAAATTGAAGAAGACTCTGTTTTGTTTGTTAGGGCACTGCTATGTCGTCTTATTAACCTTGATTGCTGAATTCCATTCATTTTTACAACGACAAATGTGATTTTCTGCATTGTGCCCCTAGGGATAGACATAAGTCAGTCTTTGTGATCAGTTAAAGTTTCTCAAAAATCAAATAGTTTCTTAAAGTTCCACCAAATGCTTAAAAACAAGAAAGTTTCTGAAAAACAGTCGAACAAGCATAATTTGCTTATATTTATATTTATACCGTGTTCCATGTGTGGCATGTGCAAGTCAAGCGATATTAAACAAGCAGACACAATCTAAATAGATTCAGTAAGTTTTATGTCTGCAATGCTCAATTTTACGATGGAATTTTGAATAGAATGTAAATTTCAGGAATTGAATTGCAAGTAAATTCTTAGAAGACCTTGAGGATATATTTTAATTTTTTCATAATTTGAGGTTATTGGACGTTAAACAACATTTAAGAGATTTAGTCTAGATCTACTAGAATTTGATACAATTTGAAATACAAGCAGCTCAACCATGCCTCAATTTAAAAATTCATAACTGTGTTCTAGTCATTAAATATTAATTTCTAATTCTCATCTTCTCTTGTCTGTTCTTTCAGTGAACCATCAACATTAACATCAACGAAACAGAAAACATCAACCTTGAGGCATAACAAGCATAATTATACAGACAAACTGGCTGTTTGACGTTGTGCCAAACAATAAATATTTGCAAGAAGACATAAAAAACTTATCAAAAAAAAAAGGCAGAAAAGAATTGCTTCCTCATCGAAATTAAATATCGCAAATTGTGCTGTGCTTTTAGAATTTTTATTCAAATTGTGCATAAGACCTAGAATACAGTCATGTAAGTTAAATAATGAAACATTTTTCCGGTGTCCAACAAAGAATCATGACATTTTAAAAGAACTGAAACGTTAGTGACAAAAAAAATATTAAAACAATTTTTAAACTTAAGTTAGTGAACCAAAAGATTTACAAAAAATACAACAAAAATAATAAACAGACTCAACAATGCGTAGGAATAGGTCATCATTTACATTTCCTGACTTCTCGCTGCGACGATTTTTGCTTCAAGCTCGTGCAGCTCGAGGTAGTCCAACGCTTGGAAATCGCTGTGATATTGAGAAAGCCGCAAGTAGTACGAATAAGGCAGAAAAGTCAAGTTCATCAACGTCCTCCAACAAGGTAAGTTTTTCATGAAGTTATTACCATATTATTGATTATTCGGACATGCGATGGTAAGCTATTGGACGTAGTGCAGCATTTCCCATGGTTAAGGATTTGCAATATTTAAAGACTATCGCATAATGACTGTAAAGTTTTTTGATGAATTATTCAGTTGCATTAGTTTTGAATATTTTATCATTTTAAATCTGATTTTTCTACGTGTCAAGAGAAGTTCTAGTGGAATTATGAATTGTTTTATTTATAATTTAAATCGCTGATCCATCCGAGTGTTAAAGTATTAAGTAGGTCGGTGTAGACTTCGATTTAAGTTGGATTTGTACAAAATTGCAGGACTGATGGCAAAGAACGCAATCCTGCAACTTTAGGCGAACAATAAGGTGCAGCCAGAGAAAGCACAGTATTTTCAGGCTTGCTGTTCTTGACCGAACCCTAAATTTAAGTTTTGAGCATCATTTTAAGTGACAGAAATGCAAATTTTGAATTCACGATGTAATTTACATATTCCTATACTCAAGTGCAACTAAATTTGCTTATTGAACGTCACATCCTTTAAACTTCCACAAAAGTTGTTCTAAAAACTGCACTCTTCCCTCAAACAACCCACAATATCCTTTAAACTTTCATCCAATCTACATAAATCCATACACCACAATTGCTTTTCATTTTACATCCGCACTAACCATTATAACAACAATAACTCGCGTTATAGAAATAATGAATGAAAATATATGCTAATGTAATGGTTCTGTTGTTTCATAAATCAATCAGCTGTGTTGTGTCCTTCATGAACAGTAAAGAGGAAATTTTTTTTTGCGCTTTTTCTTGTTTTCTTTTTATAATTTACGAGCTATATCATTTGTACATTGTTAAGTGTATGTGGATTGTATTGTAATGCTACATTAATTTTTGTGAATGAAGTATTTTCGTTATTTAAATGAGGATTTTCAAGGGCAATTAAGAATTTTATCATTTGTAACATTTTAATCTTTCTGAGGTCATTCTGAGTGGGGAAGCAGAGGTTTCAGTATCCGGGTGGTCCTTGTAACGACTTAAATCATCAAATAGGATCATTGTCGCGTTTAGAGTTAATCCATAGCTTGTAACTCCTTCTTGAAGCAACTTCTGTGACATAAGCGATTTCTATGGCATGCCGGCATCGACCTCGGTGGCTTATGCCCAACATTTGACCTCTAAAGCTATTCTTAGACATTCCAAACAAATCCTCCACAATTTATTTAAGAACATTATTAACTCAACTAATTCAGCACATTACTCTTTGTCTTTAAAAGTAAATACAATATTATATGTGCAAAAAAAAAAAAATCACATCATTTCCATTTAGTTAGTCAACAGTTCTGGAAATTCATCTTGAGAACATTGAAACAAAAGCCAGACAAGGAAATGGCATAAGTTATAAATGTTAAAATATATATAATAAGTGTAAATATTGTCATAAAAAACTCTTTTGTGTGATGAATAATTAAACAATCAGCATTAATGAAATCAGATATCCGGATTGAGATGTGATTGAGAATGTAGAATGAGACGTGTTTGTGGCAACAAAAGTTGAATTAGCGAAGAGACACGGAGTATGGTCACAAAATTGAATATCCTCAGTTATTTTGAATGTATATCCTTATGGACACGCTCATTTAAGTGACTGAACTCACTGTCTGCTAAGGATCACAGTGTATTCAGTAAAAACTGTCAGAATTCCCATAATATATACTGTAGCTTTGACACAAAATGTCAAATCGAATCAAATTTCTACATAAATACTCAAAAATTTCCATAAAATTCAATAAAAGCGCCTCTCATGCCTCAAAAAAATAAGCTCAATAAAGGAAAATTTGTCAACAAGTTGTTATTTTCTTCCGAATTCAATTATATGCTCACTTGTCACATAATTGCTACTTATGAGATAATTTTCTGTGTTCCTCAATGATACTTCTGCCAATAATAAATTTCATAATAACATCAAAAAATTTTTGCTTTCGATGTCACATTCAAGAATGTTTTTGGAGAAAATAAAATTAGATTTCCAAGTATGAGAAATCTCGACACTTTAGAGCTGCTGAGTGGGAAAAAAGTTTTCAAAACAGAAAATAATCAAAATCATGTCAGGAAAAATTTGAATTTTGCGAGCGTCATTTTGATGGGGTTTATGATACGGTAAGCATTATTATTGAGGTTTACTTAAAGAGGAGGTGGAATGGCTTGTGATTTCAAGAATTAAAGGAATTGAGGAATACTCAGTCCAGATTTAAATCGAATCCGGAACCAATTCAGACTCATGTTGGCATTTTTCATCAATTAATCGATCTGTCCTTCTTTGATCCTTAATATGCCTTCCTGGAAATCACACGCATCAGAAATTGCCATAAACTTGGCACCAGGCCGCCTGAAATCAGGTCTGAGACCGAATTTCATCAAATCTGGTCTAAATCAATTGTCACGTTGTCCTGTTGCCAAATTTTCAATCACTTATACCCTGTGTGCCTTCCAGACTCAAAGTCAAAAATCTGAAAATAGTTAAAAAATCTAAGAATTTTTGTCTACGTACCTGCGACATACAATGTATATAATATCTCACTCATTTAGAAAAGTTCTTAGAAAAACATTACAAAGTTTCAAGTTTTTAATCAGATTTTTGACATAATTAACACTTCAAAGGCATCAGACTGTTGTGAAACACAATTTAGGTGGAATTAATTAATGAAATGATTCGCATAATTGCCTCATTATGATACTTACACGAGCTTCCAAAATACAAAGGCTGGAAAAAATTTCTATTTTTTGATGCCATGTGTCAAAAAATTTCTGAAAGGCTTAAGGTTGTCATGAGAATTTTGAAAAGACAAGGCATGCAAAGCTATGTGATTCTGGGAACCATGAAAAAATAAACAAAATTAGATTTTTTGCATGCAATTTGCTTATTAATAGTAAATAAACGTTTTGATTATGCAATCTTACATTCAGCACATTACATGTAATGTATGAATAATGTAAACAACTCAGTTAAATTAGCATATAAAGTTCTAGTAAATAATATCTGACTATAATTAATTAGTTTTACTGTATTTATAAAATAGGAATTATGGGAATTTATTGCAATTCGCGTACATATAAAAGGTCAACAAGTGTGGGAGTGCAGTTGAAGTTTGTTTACTTGATGCTTCTGTTTATGACGTTTGATATAAGATGAGATAGATGCATGTTGGTTTATAACTATATTTAGCATTCAGCATCAATATTTAATATATTTTTGCAACTTTGTTAGATTTAATGGATGTTGCTGTCGATGATATAGAAATAATATTAAAACTACTTTTTAGAATAATAGCTTCAGGATATAAGTGACATTTCCATGAAAATTGTATTTCAATCTTAATTAGCACATGTCGATTAATCGGCAATAATCTGACATAAGGACGTGATGTCTCTAATTTTGTTCCAGATTCGATTTATGTGACTGCAACCTAAATTAGTCTAAAAGTTTACTATTTAAATCTCAGAAATTCCCTTTTAAATCAATCTACAAAAAATGTTTTAAATTCCCCTTTAAATTTCCTTAAAAATACAACCTTAAATACCTCAAGAAATACCAAAAATATCAAACTCAATTTCAACTGAAATTGAATGGAAAAATTATTTATTTAAGACAAATTTTTTGCAACGTCAATATTTTCTGATTATTTTTACTAAGAACTGTTTTCATTTCATTCTGCTACATTTTTCCAGACCTTTTTTCATGTGACTTTTTATTCAACTGCTGTGAAATTTGACCTTCATTTTCAATGTCCTTCTTAGAATTGTCCATAAATATAAGTCAAAACAAGTATCGGATTTTTCATTGAATTTTGCTTTTTTTGTAGAGATAAATCCTGTCTGATGATATTTAAGAATAAAAAAAATTGGAGTACGTTTGGGGCTGTTCACTTGTTGCTTAACGTGTGAGAGCACCCTCTCTCATCCCTCCTTAACCAAATCCGACATCAAGTTTGGAAACTCTAGCATGGAGCCTAATTTAAATCAAATGCGGCACCAATTCAAAGTCACTCCAACGTGAAGCCGGATTATTAATCAATTTTTGCTATTCAGGCTACCTGTTACGTCCCCTTAATAGAAATTTGATAATTCAGAGTCAAAAAAGTCTCAATTTATCGTCTCCATAAATTTCCTAATAATATCATTTTCGAAAATATCCTTTATTTTCTGGGAAGCAATATAATAACCTGCATAGTATGTCTGGGAGTATAATTGATTCAACAGAAATTCATACTTAATTCTGAGAATCAATTTGTTGACAAAAAGCAACAAATAATCGAACATAAAAAGCTTTTTTCCAAGAAAGACTGATGAAGCATTTAAATGTAATAATTTTTGGGGCAATAAACTTGAATCCATGGATATTTTCATTCATGAGGACAATCAGCTTCGAAATTAAAGACGTCCATCGGAGCTCCTTTAAACAATCAAACTAATTTTACATAATTCCGACTTCCCTAACCTCAATTCAATAACATAACCTCAAACATTTGTGCATATGAATAATAAATCGCTTCCAATGACTTCCCTATGGCTTATGACAGTTTAAACTTCCGAAGAATTTTTGCATGTTAGATAATAACTTTATTATTTAATGTTCATGCTATTCATTGAGAATATATCATTGAACAGTGTCAAATGCGATTAATGGAAACATGCGATTTAGTAATTTTATATGCTCATTTGTTACATCTTACTGAGGCACTGACAAAACGATTGCGTCACCTCGATAAATCATTGAAAATTATTATTATTGTATTTTTGTTTACAATTTTCCTTTTATAAATATTTGCAGTTTGTTAGTTTACTTTTGAGAGGTTTCATGTTTTCAATTAACTCAATTCCTGTTCATTTATCATCGCCGCAATGACGACGATTAATTAACTCACAATACAATTTTCATTTTCTCACATTCACACGAAATTATTTCCACTCATTACCGGATATCAAGCACAATTAGTCAACAATCTACAATCGTTTGATTGAATGTTGCTTTTTTGATATTTATCAATCATCCAATAACAAGTACAAGTAATGTTTTTGTGAAAGTATTGATACAATTTCTACGATTAATTAATGAAATTAATTCGAATTGCTGTGACTGAGGGTATTTAGGAAGGAAATTGAGGTTAAATTGCTTGAAAAGTTAAAGTATTTACTGGAAATATTAGTCAACAAATTTAGATTTGTCTGTAAGGAATTAGATAATTAATTGAAATTATCAAGAATTTCCTATGCTCTGCTTTCAATTACAGCGCCTACATACAATCAAATGCATAGCAACATAGGCTGGCTAGATGCTTAAAAATCGTGTCTTGTGCCAAAACAAATTTGTAATAAGGCTGGAGGTCGATTTTTTGAGAATTTTATATGAAGTTGAATTGACTTTTTAGGGTGTAGCCATAAACGGAGAGAGGGGAAGGGGGTCCTCTTCTCCTTTTTTAGGGGTTTGGTCAAAACTGAAAACACCCCTGTGACCTCGAGCTCTGTCATTCAACGTCTTTAAGAAGCTAAGGTTAAGTAGATCCCCAAAAAACATTCATATCCTCCAAAAAGCTATTCTTATTGCCACCCCAGTATCATATCACAACCTAATTAATTCTTCAATCACAAACACTCACCCACATCGTTAATTATGTTCAATATTTTCTAATAACTTCTATTCACTTTTTCTTGCCATATTGTGGCCATCAATTCACTTAATTAAAATGGCAATGAATGAAGAAAAATGACTCAAATTTCCAACAATTCACATTCATTCACAATCTTGAAGGAATTGATAAGACGTATTGACTTTTTGCCCTTAAGATAAATTTTAATTTATGCAATTTGTCATGAAATTCTCGGCTTCGTTGCTTCATGCAATTTATGAGATTAAAAATTCATTTTGATGTAAACCTCCGGGGTGTAATTTTTCACTCGAGTGAGGAATTTTATAGGTGGAAATGGAAAATTGATTTGTTGGATTTTTCACGTTTAGCTTTTGCATGTTTAAAAGCTGATTTTAGATTGCTTGGTGGAAAAATTCAATTTATTTTGAGATTTTTTAATCTATACAGCACAAAACTATCCAGTTTCGACATCAAATCTCAATCTTAAAGCCACTACCGTTGTCTGCCACCAAAAACAATAAACAGTAAACCGACTAGACACAAAATGAATTACGTCGTCTTATTATGTACGTCACTAACTTGATTCAAACTACTTCTCATTAAATATGCAAGAAATACAATAAAATCTTGCAAAGAATACACAAAAGAATGATGAGAAAATTTATTCCACGACGTCTGCGACACAAGCAACGCATTTAAATATATTAATTTTTTAATTTGTCATAAGATTATATTTTTAAAATGTTAAGGAAGACATTGATTGATTCATCGTGAACAAAGTCCTTGCTTAAGACTAGACTTAGAATTAAGAACTTCAAACGTAATCTGACATGATTTGGACAGTCAAGTCATTTGCATATTTAAGCTCTCGAGATGTACTTTGCTTGTTTGGATCAATCTGAGAACGCCTGGTAGTCCACATGCAGTTCAAAGCTTGATCGATATTCAAATAGCCCGAGATTGTCTAAATCTCAAGAATTCGTCAAAATCGAGACATGGGGAATCAATACTTACCTGATTCCAGACCTAGACAATAATCTATGTCTAATCCTAGTAGCATCCATCCTTTAACAAAGTCTTCCTCAAGCATTTACGCCTTAAAAACATTCCATTTACTCTATATGTCATGTAAATATAAATCTTACTGCTATAGCCTTGGAAAACACATAAAACTCTGCATAATTTTCTTTTATGGTCCACATGAGACTGCTTGTTTCTCAATCGTCTTACACCGATTCTGTTCTATAACTCCAAAACATCAATTCCATTAAGAACCTTCTTGTAACATTCAAAATTATTCAAATCCGGCTGAAAATCAAGTTTTTTTAGTTGTTTTAAAATTCAAAATATTTTCATCTGTAAAAATATATATTTTTGGCAGTAGTTTCTGTAACTGCAAAGCATCAGCAAGCTTCATGCGTCCGAAATATCATTTAATTTTGGTACGGGAAATTGCTAAAATATTTAATTTATTCATCATTTCCTTCTTTTTATTTGTTTAATTACAGCACAATAATAATAATAACAATACTAATGACAGTACATCGCAATGCTCGGGTACATCCACAAATACCGATCGTGTTTCATTTGTGTTCATTGAGAAATCGCCAAATTGTAGCCGTAATAAGTCACAATCAACGACCGTAAAGGTTTGTGAAAATTTACAAGAATGTCAACTGTGTTATATGAAGTACGAGCAGCCCGATGATATGTATACAATGTTAAATTGTAGACATTCAGCATGTCGAGTATGTCTCGAAAGCTATCTGACGATTGAGATTACGGAATCAAGAACTGATATTGGTAAGATTTTTAAGGATTTTTAAATATAATTTTAAAGGTGCTAATTAAAATTTCAATAACATTTTAGCATGTCCACAATGTACTGACTCCATGCATCCATCAGATATACAAACTTTGCTCAAACCGCATCCGAACGTGATATCAAAATATGAAGGTAATTAAATTTCAATTTTCACATATTTTTTGCATATTCAATATTCAAATTGGATAGCGTATTTCCAGGAATAATCTGTAAAATATTGAATGAATATTTAATGTCATATACCGAACGATAGCAGTGCATATCCATAACAATTTAATATGCCCTTGAGCTATCCAAGGTTGCCTCAAACTCTTTTTTAATCTGTTTTCAAATCTCATTTTAGACTTTATGGTTCGTCGAGTTCTCCTCGCCGATCCCGATTCACGATGGTGTCCGGCACCTGATTGTAGTTACGCCGTCATAGCAACTGGATGTGCATCATGTCCACGTTTAAAATGTGAACGTCCGGGATGTAATCTACAATTTTGTTATCATTGTAAGGCTGAATGGCATCCGGATCAGACATGTGATGCAGCACGCGCATCACGTCATAGTCCAACGAGACAAACATCTGGAAGTAGTCAGGATTCTCAACATCGTATGTTATAACAATATTGCATGTGACACTTAATAATATAGATTAATGATAAATCACGTATTATTTCATTTTGTAGGTGATGACATAAAACCATGTCCTAGATGTCAAGTATTAATAGTCAAAATCGATGATGGATCATGTAATCACATGGTCTGTGCCGTATGTGGAAGTGAATTTTGCTGGCTGTGTAAGAAAGAAATTACTGATTTACATTATTTGAGTCCATCTGGATGCACATTTTGGGGTACAAAACCGTGGTCGAGGAAGAAGAAATTGTTATGGCAATTGGGAACGTTGGTCGGTGCACCTGTTATGATTGCTCTAGTCGCAGGTATTGCTGTACCTGCTATGATTATTGGTAAGTTGATGGGGAAGTCATTTGCAGATGCTTAATATTTGTAATTACTGAACTATCCCGAGTTGTGTTCCACTCGAGGATGTTCAAGGCCGAATAAGGACAGCATCTGTGGATGGCATCAACCACATATAATTCAAATTAATCCCTTTAATACTAACATAATCTAAATTAATTTTCTAGGAATCCCAGTATGGGTCGGACGGAAGTTACATGCCCGCTACAAGGGTGTCAGTAAACACAAAAGGAACTGTGCAGTGATGGGTGGAGTCGCAGCATCGGTAAGTTGAATTAGTATGATTACTTTTTGTACGATGCATCTTCAAGCAATGCAAGAGTTTACATCATAAAGAGATTATAGCTTTGAGATAGTAATCCCCTTATTGTTGAATGTACGGTGCTGTAACTTCATCATAGTACAAGTCGATTATCGTATATGTAGTGTAATCTAGTGAGAAGAGCTTCTCATCTTAAAAACCACTTACAAGAATTTTTTCAATTTAATATCATCGATAAAATTTTTATAAATTTGTTAGAAATAAATCCATTTAATCTACTTATTGAAAAATATCATAGATCCAAACGTTTCATTTTAATTCTCCCTAGATATCCAATACATTCAAGTAGTTCTTTCGGTGCGAATGTTTCTCAAATTCCTCTCAAAAGACGTAAAATTATCTTCTTGATACTGTCTATCTTTAGAATTGTCACGCGAGTCTCTTTGGAATTTCGTATGTGGATGTAGTTATGTCTTTGGACATTCCTAAGCATTGATGTCCGAGTATTGCATTACGAGGACAGTATAGAAATAGATTAAACTATTTTGATGACTACAATGTAATAAATTATTGGGTAATTTCGTATTAATTTTGGGTAGACATTAAGTTTATCGACCTACAAATTGGTGTCTTGAGTAAAATTAGAATCTATCTATAGGATGTCTTAATTTAGAATAATAATTAATGATAAGTTCAAGAATGTCAGTATCTATAGTCTATTTTACGGATGTTATGCAGTATTGACGTTATTTCTGTTAGGTGTAGGTGGTCATTATTCAATTTCATGCTCATTAAGGCTATTTTGATGCCTTGAGGTAGCTATGATATTGACCTATCTTAAATTCTGAATTTTTATGAGTTTCTTCATGATATGCAATCGACTCTGATGGATTTTAAAGCTTTTTTGTCTTAGATTACTCGATTCCTTGTATATAGACGACTAATGTCGTCATGATGTGACTTTTCGTCGTTAGAACTTGATCTACAACTTGACAATTGAAACACTCCTTTCGGATTAGATTCTGTCATATTATACTTTGTACTGAACTTTATCGAAAGCTCTGACGTTAGTGGCTACTTAGTCTATCTACATAACATGACTCAAATGATTTTGAATCGAATTCTGCTGCAATATTAGAGCTATTGTCATTTTCTAAGTCTTCAATGATCTAACAATTCTCTTTAGACATTCTATACATCCTACACATCATACTCTTCAGTATCCTTTCAATATAGTCACAAAAGATATGAATATTAACCCTAGATAAACATATTCATACATACTTCCCATCCACTGAACTGTTATATGAAGTAATAAGTTCAATCATGCTGAAAATAACCCAATCATAATCAATAAATAACTTCCATCAATGCATTTGGCCATAAAAAATTTCCCATCATAAAAGATTCATTCCATTTCGAGTCCGTCGACCTCGAATACTCTTTTACGACTTCAAGGACATTCTTGAGTAGAATAGAATGAAGTGATTCTAACTACCTCAAAATGCACCCATCCTTCGAACCGGCAACTTTATTTTACACTAAAGTTTTGACTGTATTTGTTTATAGTAAAAAGCTTCCAAGCTGGAAGTGATGCTGTGGACATGCGCAACACTAAATTCTCTCTTTTTTAAGTTCTCTCACATACGGCAGTAAAAATCTGCATTTTTATTCCATTTCGATGACTTCTTACTTCTGCTTGATATATTTTATGATTCAATAAAGAATTTGGTACAATATGTTACAATTATCGTCAATATCCGTCCATACTGACTCATCCTTATCATTTTAAGATTGATTGAATATGTCATTAAATTTGTCTGCATTAACTCATAATGTTATCTTATATAGACAGCATTTCTTTGATTGAGACTGACTGAATGTAATGGGCGGAAATGAAGATTCATAAAAAATCACTTTTGAGTATCAAAATTTATTGACACAATTGTCGTGGGTCGAATGAAGCATTTTCATTATTATTATTGACTATTATAGACACAATTCAAAGAAAGAATAAAGTATGAAAAAAGAAGCAAAAAAAGGCCTGTGCCTGAGCTTATATTTCCTCATAAAAGTTATTCATGTTGATATTTTCAATGGCAATGAAAATGTTACATTTTGTGAGTCCAAATCTCTTCTTTATGGTATGAATGGCAAGCATTCATGAAAAAGAAGGATTTTACGTAGATTTTGCGATAAAAAAAGAGTTTATTGTGTTCTGTGTGTTGGCTGACGTATTTGAGGATTGTATAGGATTGTAGCTATTTTGTATTAATTGATGCTATAAAGTTGTGGCTTGTTGCTCTGAAAATAAAATATTTAGACTGGGTTGTTTAAATTGAGTAATTGGGTTTTTGGTGTAAAGCAAGCATTCATGTCAGAGCTTTTGAAATGGTCTTTAAATTGAAGCTTTAATGCAATTTTCCAGCAGTGCTTTAATTTTCTGAATCATTGCTTCAAAAGTAACTCTTTTAATATATCGTTACTTTAATTTATCAGAATCAATGCTTTTAAATTGATGAATTATTCAAGTCAACGTTTCAAAATGGTCAGTTTATTGAGTCATTGCTTTAAAAGTTGTAGTTTATCAAAGTCAACACTTCAAAGTTGTCAGTTTGTTGAGTCATTGCTTCAAAACTGCAATTTTCTCGTTTCCCTCAACTTTGCTGTCTCTCATATTTAGTCATTGTTCTTTGGTCGATGCCTGAAATCTGAAAAAGCGTTCCATTTCCTAAAATACAATATATTCAACCAAATTTTATTCACTTAAAATCCATTGAGAACTCAGACATCTGTGACACGAGACTATCCAAAATAAGAAGAATAGAGAAAAAAATTAACAGACAGAGAAAAATTTTGCTTGTAATTTGATTTTTTTTGCATGTACCAACAACTGTTTCCACATTCTTTATTATTCTATCGCTCATTTTTCCATCTCTACCATAATTAATTATCCATTTCTATATCCATAATTAACATTTTTCTCTCTCTTGCTCACTAATCTACTTAAACATATCGTTATCATCAAATGCAAAAATTTTATCCTCATGAAAGTCATGAAGGACGTCAAGAAGACGCTGTTCAGTTTCTTCATGTCCCAAAGCGACGTCAATTGAACCAATGCATAAGAGAAATGACAGCAATTGAGATTTTCTATGGATAGACATAAAAAAAATAAATTGAACATTAGTTATTAATGGCCATAAATAAGTCAATGACTCACCTAAAGTCGCAATCCATTTTATTTCTACTGTATTGCAAATCAACTTCAATATCGAGTCCTATCTTTCCGCAATTACTCCTCAATAGATTGTAATACAGGTCAAGTAATTTTGTCGTATGTTGACGTCTTATACATGATGGTAATGACGATGTGATAAGCAATGCAATGTCATTTGTCGGTCGACTATATGTGATCATTTGCCAATCTAATATCGAACAATTGTCATTATAGCTATCATCGGGTGTTTCCTTAAACAGGAGATTATTACACCAGAAATCAGTATGAGTAATAAGACCCATCGGTTCGACTGGTTGAAGAAGATTTTCGATGAGAGATTTCGTAATTGGACGCAATTGATCGAGAACTTGAAGTTCACGTTCAAAATTGCCTTTTTGTTGGAGGAACTTTGACAGTTGTGGGAGTCCTTGCTCGAGGAGTTGTTGGTAGCTTTCCGTTGCCTTGTTGATTTGGAATAGGAACTAGAACAATTAAATTGAGAAAATTTTAAGGTTATCTCTCCTTAATCCATCAACTAATTCTATTAAAAAGCTACTAAACATTAAGTTCCGTTGCTACCTTCATCATAAATGTTTTTAAGGTTATCGTAAATTTTTCTGACCCCATTTATTATTCAATTAACTTACCGAGTACTTTTCATTTAAATCAACTTTTTCCTTGAACTTCATACCCAATGATAGCGCATGAACAGATGCTATGGCCTTGATCGCATACTCAGCTTGCTCTAGATTCAATCCATCGACGAAATTCATGCCCTACGATGAAGAGTAATGAATAATATTTTTTTTAGAATATTTGCATAACATTATAAGATAAAATGGGATAGGGTATGGTTTTGAAGTTGTGATATAACTTAAAGGTTCCACGATGGGTGGCTGATTGGTATTGACTGATTGAATTTGACACAACAATGCATCTAGTACATATTTCGAAATTTTCAGCTCTAAAATCCATTATATAATCACATATACCTCAATATAATCCAATTCAATTTCAAAACCACTCTACATAGCTGCAAAACTGTATAGAATTTCAAATTAAATTAAATTATCTCATTCATACCTTATATCCCGATGACCGCATATCCTCCAATACTAAGATAGACTCAGGCGGTTCAGGGCTACCAGTAGCTGGTAATTTACCGGGCGAGTAATGCGTATAGAAACATTTTGGCACACAAATTGACATTTTTTCACATCCAGGCTTTATATTTTGATTTTGAAACTCCATAAGGTCGGGTAGAACGCGTGTATAGAATCGAATTTCACGTAAATCAAATTTTGCCTCGGTCACGAAATACCGACTAAATGGATCGTGCGGCAAAAGTTTAATAATAAATTCAAGTTTCTCGCTATCACTTCCAATGTCAGATGATGCAATTTCCGTCGGTGTTGAGCCGATGTTGTAAGTTACGGACACGGCAAGGATGTCACTTAAGTTACTAACGCCATCCGAGCATCCTTGTTTGGCTGAGAAATCAGCAATCTTTATATCATTATTTGTGCAGTGATGAGTCTTTAACATCTCAATCAACCAATCTTCGTTGACTGGCCAACTGTCCGAGCTTACTGAATCCTCTTCCGTATCCGTCATGATTATTAATTCTACTTAATGCGATGTGTATCTAAAATAATATAAAAGTAATTAATTAGATTAATTAAATGGGCAAAAAAAAAGTTTTTTCTATAGAAAAGTTCAGCAACTGTCATCCACTGAATAGCCAATTACTAACTGAATAATTTCTCATTTACATTTATCAAATGAAGATAGAAACAGCAAAAAAAAATTTGTTTTTATTCTCAGCTTTTGGATGTGACATGACCGTCCTCCAAAAACAATTATTTTGTCAGTTCTTCTTCTTTTCTGTCCCAAAAAAAAAAAAACATTCATTCTGATGTTCGTTGGGATTGTTTGTTTAGGAATTGATGGTGGTTCTGAGGTTGCAGGCTATGTTGACATATGCCAGCTTTGAACTTTTGTTCAAAAAAATTGAAATTCAATTCACTTATCACCCTTGTGTCCATAAATGACGATGATTTATCAATTGAATGTCAATAAGTGCACAAAAATGAGATCATTGTCATCATTTATATCTCCTACATGTCTCATTTCATTTATTTTATCCATCGTCACAATTATTTAATTAATTCTCAATATTCACGTCACATTCTCATTTGCCATTTTTTCTTTCTATACTGTTAATGATTTGTGGATGTGGATGTCTCTGTTGGTATAAAATAAGAAGAAGGAAAGAGGAAGCTTGACTTGTAGACAATGCATTTATTGGTTTATATACTTTAGTTCTGGATGGATTGAAGAGAGACTAATCCTCATTATTATTTCAAGCAGCACACAAAGTGACTCGTATAAGTTTTATGTTGAAGTGCAGAGTTGTTGGGCGTTGTTTGAAGATTTGGGGTGGATGATGATGGACATTAGAAGTAGTTTTGAAGGGTTTTGTTCATAAATCAATGAATTGGAGTTCTAGAGCTCATCACTAACTTCAGGAGAGCGTGTCTCTGGCTCAAGGTCAGATTTAATGAAATATGGCCTCAGGCCAGTGTCAAGACGATTTAGGCCTAGATTTTTGGACATTTCAGCATCATATATGTTCTAAATAGGATGTTCCAAAGACCAAAAACAAGACCCAGACTTCACAAGCTGTCCTAAGTCCATTTCAGTTCAGTTTTACTTAGATTTCGTTCCTATCTTCATCTCGTTCTCCACTTAGTCAACAAAATTTCAATTAACAACTCCCAATGACTTAATTTCCAAGAAAACTGATCAATTCCATGACTTGACATATCTTTAAATTATATCAAGATCAATTGCCTTCATATTCATCTAAGTATGACTCAGTGTATCAAATTTCATTTGGTATTTTAGAATGTCGTCAGTTATTGAATCAAGTTTCCAATTTATGTACTCAATTTAAAACTTTCAAATGTATTGAAATAATTCTTAACTTCCTAATAGCTCATTAATAATTCAAATAACATAATCTAGATAATAAATACAACCTATATTCTGGGAAATACAACCCTGCATAAGCAAATGGGACTGGAAAAGTTTGAAATAACTTGAACAAGTTTCATCTATTTTTGATGGAAAATTTACTAAGTTTTTAATTAATTCGATTTACTCAACATCAAAAATTATCTTTCTAGTTAAGTTTAAATTAATTTTTCAAAAACTTTTCATTCATAATTTTAAAGACTAGAACATTAACATTTATGAACAACATGTTTGGGCGTATGTTGGGTTAACCAGAGCTCTTATGAGGTTTTTATGGTTTTATTTTAAAATTAAACACATCAGACCTGATGAAATATTAATTATGGATTCTTCTCTGCCTCGATATGATGTGGATAAAATTGTTATAAAAAGAATAATAAATGAGAAAAAACTCTTTGAGCTTTAAAAGAATTCCGTTTTGGAGAGAAATTTTGCTATTGAGGAAATTAAAAATGGAAATCGAATCTTTTTTGATGTAGTTGATAATGTTGAGGGATGTTAATAATTCATGTTGACAGGTTTGTTTTTACTCTTTTTTGAATGGGGTGTCTTTGAGGTGTAGTAAAGTTTTGAAAATCTTGTTTGGAATTTTAGTTTAAGAGGATTTTAAAAGGTTTGTGGTGTCATAATATTGCTATTGGTTTTCATTGATTTATATTCTAATTTTGAGTTCTGTTACTAGATCCAGGAGAGAATTAGAAGAAGTAGAGGTGGCGTTATTCACGCCCCAACCTAATTTCACCAGATGTGCACATTTATAGTGTCACAAGACAACTTGATAATTGATTAAGTTGCAAACTAATTCGACCTTCATCTTGTTGTGATGATATTTAATTATAATAATTATTTAGCTTCATAGAATTTGATTATATTCAGCCTTCAAACTAAGGCAATCTTTCTTTGAGCATTTTCTAATGAAATTTATATTTTTTAGTATTTTATGGGGTTGAATCAATGCTTGAAGTTGACTTGAATTTGGTATGACATCGATTTATACAAAATATGAGTCAACTTCAGACTCTGGAATGAATTTTGCCATAATTGTGTACTAATGTGTGCCTTGAGGATCTAAACCCCCATTGACATAGAAATAATGATTAAATCTACAATAATATAGACCCCCATCCACCCCAAATGCCCTATTTATCTAAAAAAAACATCAAAATTTTCAAACAGCAACCCCAAGTCCACATACCAAAAGGAATCATTTTTCATTCGTGAATGGATCTTTCTTTTAGAATAAGCGTTTGAAAAATTGCTTGCTGAAATACTTCTCATTCAACTCACAAATCTGTTTATATTTCATTCACTTAGCAGATGATTTATTTCATAGATCTCTCTGTGGACTCTGAAAATTTTTCCCGTTCTCGCATTATCAGAAAATATTTATTGTGCTTTTAGGCTCGTAGAATTGAAAATATGAAATATTTCGGAATATTAATGTCTTGAAAATTTATGATATTGAGGCAAAATGTGGGTCAAGTTTTGGGTTAACATTGGATTGTTTTACAAGATTAAAAAGGGATTTTTTGGATATAGCAGGGGGTATTGGGGTCAAATCTCCCTAAAACTTGAAGATTCTCATCAATTCCCCATGCATTTTTGAGAAAAAAATTCAATTTAATTCTCACCCCAATGAAAAAAATGAAAATTCTGGAAATGCCTATGACCCCCCTCTAGGGACCCCCCTCATCGACAATAAGTATGCAGCCTACTTCTTCGAAAATTTTTTCATGTACGTCAATAAGAATAAAACATTTCAATTCTTATGTATTTCAATTTTTTCAAATAAAACTTTTTGGATATACTTCAGTCATACTTCTGAGGAAAGAATTCTACTTGATGTACATCAATTTTTCTCTCAACAATAATTTTTTTTTTTCTGTTGTTCAAATAAATTTCCAAAAATAAAATGCTGAAGAAACAATTCTTTTTGTGTACTTCAGCTATCCTCAGGAAATAAGAACAGAATTGTTAGGAAAAATTTCCTGAGAAAAATTTCATAACAAAAAGCATTAAAAACTTGAAAATTTTGTGATGTAAAAGAATTTTTTTCAAGGATGAGAAAAAAAGTTTTCGGTCTATTTGGAATTGGTCTTCTTAGAAGGAACTAAGATTCAAGACTTTTTATGTAAATTGAGCTAAATTTTTGATTTATCTTTCTACTTAAGTGCGATAAGTGCTTGATTATTTAGGATTGGTATGGTCTAGGATTATTTAACTATTGTGA
This sequence comes from Chironomus tepperi, assembly GCF_022539635.2. Classification (NCBI taxonomy): domain Eukaryota; kingdom Metazoa; phylum Arthropoda; class Insecta; order Diptera; family Chironomidae; genus Chironomus; species Chironomus tepperi. The sequence continues at coordinate 175,468 of NW_027226552.1, read as the reverse complement.
AGATTTATTCAGAATTTTAGGTAAATAAATAAAAATTTGAGGATAAGCTTATTGCCTTAGAAACTCATTTGAGGAGCTTTCAAGTATAATTGGACTACTTAGTAACTTAAATGACTATTTCATCCTTAAAATCTTTCGTTAAATCATTCAATAAGTAAGTTGGATGAACATACTCATTTATAGCCTTAACTCAAACTGATGAGCATACTCATGAGTATGGTACAATTGACCTCAACTGTATCCCCCAGCAATCCCCATCCTCACCTAACCCAATTCAAATCTCATAATTCTAAAAATTTTCACAGCCATTTCCTAGATTTTTATCACAAAAAGCTCGCTCTTTCCCACATTATCATCATATTTCCACCAGAACTCCTCCAGCTTTTATGCCTTGACCTAAAAAAAATTATCACACACAAAATCATCGACTGTGAAAAAAGAAATTATCCTCCCGTCTACAAATATTTCTAGTTATAGATATCCGTTTACTAAGAACACGCAGAGCATAAACTTTTTAACTTTTATATGATTTTTTCCCTTGACTTGTTCCCCAATATTAGATAGGAAACAGAAAAGAGGCGGATGAACAATGAAGAAGAAGCATATGAAAGATTCATTCTATCCGTACGCGTAATGTTGGGGAGGAAAATCAATATCCTCACTCTTCTCCTTCTTTTTTTCATACAAGTATGATGTACAAAAAAAAAGTTTTCATGTTTTGTCTCTGCCTCTTGTCAATTTTATTTCGCTTATTATTCTTGTTCTTTGGAGCAAAATTGTTGTTGATTTTACAATTTTCATCAGCTTTTAATGGAACAATGACTTCTTTTTGTTATTTTGAAGGCTTTTGTTTTTAGAAATTGGTACTAATTACAAAAGAAATTGGATATTGTTAGTTGGTTGCTCTTAAAATGATTAGATTGTGAGGTTTTACGGTCTTTGAGGGTGGAGTTGTTGTAGAATTTTTGAAAGATTTATTAAATCTGACCCTTATTTTTTCGATAGAATTGGATTGATGTCGTTTTATTGGATTTATAGAGAAGAATTTTAAGTTTAATTGGATTTTTTGGGGAGCTTTGCTGATGGAGCTCTTCTGTGAGCTTTACTATGAGAATATGGTGGGTCTCATGATTTACACAAGCTAGATCTTAAAAATTATTAAATTTTCGAGAGGATCTTTTAGAGCGAATTTAGATAGGCATTTAGGTTCAAACTCCACCATCACTCTTTCTTGCTACTCTTCTGACATATCACGGCAAGTTCTACAACTGTTAGGCTTGTAGCTCGACTAATCTTAGCCTGGTCCACTCAGCATAGTCGATTTCAAGCTCAAATTCTTAGTAAACCCAGATCAAATGATCTTAGTCATATATAAGTCTCTAATCTATAAAGATCCAGATCTAAGTATTACATGTGAACATTTCTGGTCCAGATCTGCCTCCCTATTTGATAAAAAAGCTATCAATTCTACAGAATATTCTTTAAAGCTCCAAAAAAGAGTCTTCAATAATTCATGACAATCCAGATGCCTAACAAATTTCCTTCTAATTCAATTATTTTCTCGCCTGACTTTTGCCCGTCAATTTTCCGTTAATCCACATCTCAAAACCCCACGAAGCGTCATTTTATTATCGTACAAACTTTCCTCTTCATCAACCAATTCCCTAAACAAACTGCTCACGAATATATTTTTTGTTCAGCAGCACATTCTAATCGTTCTTTGACAGTTCCGTAATTGTATTATTTAATTCCATGTGTTTTCTTCAACTTACTTCTTTCTTTCTTTTTTTACTTCTTTTCTTCCTCAATTAATTCAAAAACAATACGAAAAGTTATCGTCACTCAATAAATCACTAAGCCTATAATGATATTTCATAGAATTTTTATTAATGTGTGATTAAAGCAATGAATCATGCACAACAGCTTTTACTGCTCGATTCTTTGTGGATTTATGATTGATCACTTATTTTTTTTTATGCTGCTGATTTGGCTTAACACGCACTTAGTCCATAAAAAATATTGAACCACAAAATAAAATTATAAAAAAATGCGTGAAATTTAATTTTTTTCTCTTTTTTTGGTGAGTAAAATTAATAAAAAAATTTCCTCATAATAAATAGCACGTCTGATGAGCTCAAGAGATGTCGTGAGACTGAAAGCACTAACGTTTTTTTGTATTTTCGTATGCTTCAATTCCAGTCAGACGATGTATGTAGAAATTGGGAGCATGGAAAATGCAGAAATGATTGTTGTATTAGTGAATGAAATTCTCATCTACATACTTACTTGGGTGGACTGGATGCATGCATGTTGAAGAAAATTTTCTTTTTCTACCAATCTCTTTTTTTTTCGGTTTCGCGGAACAGAGAAAAAATATAAAAAATTTACAGATTTTTGTGAACAATTCCACTTTCCATTATTTATTCGCGACTCTATGCTTCCACTTCATTGATGGTACTTAGCATGCCATTTATCATTTGTAGGTTTTTCTTACAACTTTTTTTTGCATGTGTCTGTTGTCTTATTTGTTTTGTTAACGTGATAGACATGCTGATGATGATAATTTTATTATCTCTATGGTGATGTTGAGTACTTTAATGATGGGAATTGAAGGGCTTTTGTGGTTTTTAATGAATAAGTTTAAATTGAGGACATGAAAAGCTCTTGAGACGAAATCAAATTTGAAATATGTCGGGGATTGAGTTGATTTTGAGGATGTCTAGTAGGATTCGACCAAAAATGTTGGCCTGTATTTTCTGCATTTTAGATGCGTAGACCTACATCTTAGGGCTGTCCCTATAGCTCCTCCAAGGCAACAGGCAAGCATTTTTCGCCTGTAGACTCTCAAGAGCTCATCAGGAGCTCTTTAAGGGCAAATTTCCAATTTTAATAGCAATTTTGATCAACGTCATCTCTAATCTACCTCACACAACCTAGCAACAAAGCCTTAATTCAATTCAATTCCATAAACTTCTTCAAACAATTCATCACATCCAAAATGCTCCATCAATTCCACAACATACATCCAATTTTCTTTCACCACAAAATCTTAGTTGTAATCCTTTCATAGCAACCAATAATACAACAAATCCAACAATAATACCCATACACGACATTAGTTCTGTCACAAAATGAGCGAAAATGTTAACAGATTTCGCCTCATGACCCTAATAGGATTCTTATTTCGTCACACATTTAGACAATTTTTGTTGCTGCTGAAAAAAAGCTTACAAAATCTTTCCCTTCTTTTTTATTTGATGCGAGAAAAAATTGTGCTTATGCTTCATGACATTAAGTTCTTTAATATTCTGCATGACATTCACATGAAGATGAGTTTCATAGCTCTTTACAATTCAGAATACGATCTACTGTTGACTCACGATTAGTCTAGTGAAAAGAATTCTATTTTTATGCTCAATATTTGTTCTATGGAGATGAGGAGATGAGCTAGTTAGCATGTGGAAATTGTTAGTAGGTTTGCACATGGCTGTGATTGAAATGTAGATGTTGAGGTGAAATTGTATGACTAAATTGGGAATGGACTAATTCCACTTTGGGGATTTGAGGTATATAATCCACATGTAATTATATTTATTACTACTTCATATTATATGGACAGTACCAAATGTAGTATTATTCGTAATTTATTTGCGGAGAAATATGACATTTTATTATGGGGTTGATTCCTAGTCTGAGTATCAAAACTATTGATTATGAATCATATTTTATGGAACTGCTACACTTGCTGACATACGTTCTCAATTTGAACGTCAATTTTAAGCATGTCTAGCTTCAAAAAAATCACATCGATCTAAATAATTCACCCAATAAATTAACGACTCCTTACAAGCATTGATGCAACTTTTAATAAGTCGTTTAAGGCATCCCTTCGAGAATTATTAACTCTGTAGATTTCTACATGCATGAATTATATTTTCATATCGATTTTCCTTTTTTTATTGTCATTTTGTGGGCGGATTAGATTCATATGTGAAATAATGGCTCATAAAACTTGGTAAATTATTATGCAATATTTAAATTTACATTTCATGTTGATATGGTTTGGGAATTACATGATTACTAGGTAGAGTTTAATATGGATAAGTAATAATTATGGATTACTAAGTTACCTGCTATGTAATTTGTGGCATCCCTTAAATGGAGTGTCAAAGAGGGTCTATCGGTGAACACGACATTCCAGGGATGTAGTCATGGAGAGGCTGGTCTGGAAACTGGAATACACAAAGCTTGACTGATTAAAAGCCTGATTCAATATGATCTTAGCAACATGCTTAGCTCAATGCTGTCCACAATTCACATTCTTGTCATATTTCATACCGTGTCCCATCTGGAATGAAAAAGGATCGGTAGCGTATTTTTGGGTAGCGGCTGATTTAGAATCCTAACCACCCCATCCCAGACCTAGTAACAATACGCAATTCATAAATATCTTTCCAAAAAAATCTCATCAGCCTAAGAGATGAAATATGTGTTCATACTTTTTTTTTCAAAAAGTTCACGACATTATGTATATCTTCTTCATCTCTTACGTATCTGCTTTATTTATTGAGAGCATAACGTGCCACGGTAAAAATCGACATGAAAAGAAGAACATGAAATGGCAAAATAAACAGCTTCAATGTTGATTTATTAGAATTTGATTGCATCCGTAAAAAAAAGTTCAGTTCTACCTGATGACTTCATATGTACATACTGGGTTCTTGGTGACGAAAATCGATTGTCATTAATGAAATTTTGTTTTCCTTCTCTGTTGATTGCTGTTTTTTTCGAAAAACCCCGTTTGAGAAATTTAATGTCAAAAAATTGTATAATTGCCTGCCCCACCCTGTCTGGCAGTTGAAATGGCAAATTTGCTTGTTTTTTCTCTTTTCTCTTTCCTCGAAGTTCTTTCCGGTATAGCTTATAGCTTTTTTTGGGGAGGGAGGTGAAAGTGGAGAAATTTTTTTTCGTCTGGGTGGTTTTATTTTAATTTTTGAGTATGTCAGTGGGCTGATGTTGAGTTTGAGGGATGAGATGCTTGATGATTCATAATGAATGAATAATTGAGTACAATCACAATCACAGCAGTGTTGAGGAAGCTATAGAGACACTACAGAGCTATGATAATTTGATTTGAATGATGCATCACCTTAGCTGCATACAGAACCTCAATTTACTTCATACAACTAATCAAACCCCTTTCTTTCCATTACAGATGCTCGTATCACCTGTGTTAGCTGGTCTAGCTGTTGCCATTGGAGTTCCAATTTTATTATTCTATGTTTATGGTGTTGTGCCAGGTAAGCTTACATACCCCAACCTCCAAATCTAAAAGCAATAATAATATTTACAAAATTAATTTCAGTATCATTATGCCGTGCCGGTTGTGGCGTCTCGACTTCACGTGATGGCGTCAAATTTGAATTTGACGAGGACGAGGATGTGAGCAATAATAAACAGCATGGAGATACACAAAGTGTTGATGCTGTATCACGAATAGGCGCAACAAGTATAGGCGAAGTGAGTTTAAGTGTGGCTAGTCATTTAGGCGTCAGTTCCGGTAATGCTCCATCAGCATCGGTGCGTGAATCAACGACAGCACTTGCCGGCAGCATTAATGGGTGAGAATTTTGATTTTATTTGTTTGTGACATGCAAGATTAATACGTGACAAATTTGATTATAGACATAAACTAGAAGTTCAGGCTGACATAAGTGAAACAGCATCAGCTGTAACATCAGTCAGTGAAAAGTCGGGTTCAGCATCAACAAAGGCATTAGCGGGTTCAATTTTAAGTTATAAACAAGGAAATTGTGATCAGGTTGGAGAGGACGGAACGTCGGAACGTGTGAGATTTGACAATATGATTTATGTATTAGATGGACAATATACAGCCCCACTGGATCAGGTTTGATTGCATATTTTATAAAATTATTCACAAATATTAATAATGAATCTTTTTAGGATATGGCAGCTGACAAGGCAAGTCTCGGCAGCACACGATCATTTCGTAGTTCCGATTTAGATTCAACAAGCATTTCATCAATGCATAAGCGCATAATTCAGCGAATTCCAGCTAAGCTTAATTCAACACAACATCGAACAATGTCACTAGACAGCAACACAGGATCTAACAATATCCCAGAAAGTTTAGAACCTGATGAACAAATTATTGACATGCCGCCCATAACAATTTCTCAGGAATATAACGATGCATTGAATACAAAATTATCACCAACACCATCATCGACAGGAAAGATTGGAAAAAGTCCACAGCCAGCCAAGAAAGAATCCACTAAAACTAATCTATTTCGCAGCATTTTCTTCTCATCGAACTCGTCAAATTCTAAGTCATAAAAACAAGTTTCAATTCAAAGTATTTTAAATTAATAAATCAATTCAACGACATTTAGACAGAAGCAATGGCTTCTTATTTCGATAGATGACAAAAAAATATATATACATAAAAAAAAACATTTGTAGCATAATCGCCTCGTTCTTATGAGTAGGCATATTATATGTGTCCTTTTTTATCAAAGACATTTTAATCATACAGCATATAAGGGATGAGCATTTTATATGCGATTATAGGGGTGGATATTGGATGAAGGGTGAGAAGATTTGATGACTATATGACATGAAGTTACATGCTCATGCTGGAGTTTAGAAGATTGTGTGACTTCATTACAACAAACTGGCATAATCCTCAAATATAGAGCTGATTTTAGACCCGAAATATCCTTCGCTCATAAAGCTCAATTTTCAAGAACTTCTGAGTCTATAGACCTTATTGGAATTACCTAATCCACTTTCTCTAGAAAACAAATACTTTTTCAAAAGTATCCAAATCTTTCCTTCCTTAAAAACACACACTTGACACTGTCACATGTAGTCCTTCATGTTTACGAGTTGTTTACATAAGTAAAATCCAATTTATCACATGAAAAAGCTGTAACTTGATATGATGACAAGAGGTATTATTATCGTTATCACATTTTGTGTTAAACTGATCACTTGAGATGAATGATGAACGTACGGTATGATATCTGAGAAGTAAAAAAGTTCATAATCATGACAACTAGGTATTACAAAATTTGTTTTTGGGGGTGTTTTTTGGGAAATATGGTTGGGTTAATGGTCAGATGCTTCAGAAGTACAGTGATGTAATTGCAATACTTGCTGTATCTTTATTTTGGAGTGTCTGATCCTTGAGGTGGACAATTTGGTCTAATACCAGAGTCACGCTGCTAAAGAGTTGGATTTTGGGTCTATTAACGGACTTATGTTATTCGAGAATTATTCCTCATTCTTTAGAGAACTCTAAACTCTAGCATCTGATCTACAAATTCAAAAAAAGTTCACAATTTCAATTCATGACGATAAAATTTTAATAAAATCATACAAAAAATATTAAAAAAAATATATCGAAATTCTTTAGTCTGGAAAAGTCTTCACAAAATAAAAATGTTATTGCTCTGATAGTTCGGAAGTAGTGCGCTGAATACTAGCCAAATATTTAGATAGTTCACAATCATATTGTATAAAATCATAGCTTATGAATTATCATAATGAATACTTGTAGCTTTTCCACCCCTAATTAATACTGTTCATAGTGAAATCTTGTGAATTGTTAAAAATGCTACATAAAGTCAGGAGGAAGGTGGATTGATGTTTTAAATTTCAGAATTTTTAAAAATTTATTTTCAAAATTTTTTTAAATTTTTAAATTTTTTAAAACTTTTTAAAATATTTTTTTTTCAAATTTTTGAAAATAATCAATTTTAAAAGATTTTGTTTTAAAATTTTCGAAAAATTTAATTAATTTTAAAAAACTTGGATTTTAAACAATTTAAAATTGTGAAATTTTAAAACAAAAAGTCCAGACACTTCTTGATATGCTATAGTCAACTTGAACTGAATATTTAAAAGAAAAAAATTGTAAAAAAAAGCTGCTTAATGTCAAGACATACTCACTAATTAAGTATGTTTAGTTATTATTTAAGTCAATTTGTGAATTATTTTGTGAAATTTTTTTATCAAAATTTTTAAAATATTGTTCACATCTTGATTCAATCAGTAGGTATCTATAATACAATAATGAAAAATTATCAATTAAAGTCGACTTGAATGATTCAAAAATTAGTAAATTTCAGAGGTTTAAAAGCTAAAAAATTAATTTTTTGGTCATTTAAAACCATAGTTAATAAACTATCGAAAATAAGCTCATTAACTATGGTCGAATCCTGTAAAAACCATTTAACTATTTAATTTCTGAAAATTTTAAAATCACAAATTTTAAAATCAGTCAAGTCGATGAATAAAATAAAAGAAAAATTAGCATTTTCATTAAAAAATGTTACTTAAATTTTATTTTCATCATTCAAGGTGCAAAAAAATTAAAAAAAAAATTACAAACTGAGTTTGATAAGCCAAAAAATAAATAAAAAAAAGCGAAAGAAACAAGGAAAAAAATATGAAATTAATTAATATTGCAAAAAATAAATCAATTAAATAAATAAAGTAAAAATGTTGATGCCATATAATTTTTATGAAAAAAGAACTTAAAAAATTTGAATTATTTATGGGTCAATTTTAATTATTATTTCAAATTGACTCAAATTGAAGAAGTCACGATAAAGTAATTACATTAATTTGTAATTTAAAAATTATTTTTCTGCCAAAAGTTTTGATTTTTCATAAATTTTTAAATTTTTCTGATTTATTTGATTTCAAATTTAATATTTTAATTTAAAAAGAAAAAAATGTGTTTTATTTTTTAAACAAAATTTGTATCTTAAAATAATTGTATTGTGCATAAATACACATGTAAATGCATATATATTTTTTATTAGACATTATGACAATTAATTAATTCAAAAACAGAAATAATGAAAGAAAAATAAAAAAATTCTGTTTCATTAAAAATGAAAAACTCCTTTTTTAATTACTCAATTTACATTTTCATGACGATTTCAGTAAAATATTAAACATGGTTAATGCTGCAACATCTCAACATCAAGACATTATAAAATCCTTCTTTCACAATTATTTTTTTTCTTATTTTTCCTAAAACTTTACGAATTAAATAAAAATAAACACCTATACGTTAACCTATAAAACTACATATTTTAAGCGCCAAATATTTTGCAAATTTTTTCATTTTTAAATATTTGTAAGAAATAAAAAAAATACGTTACAGTTATCTTTTAAACTTTTTATTGTCTTTATTAAATCTCAATCATCATCATAACATATTAAAAATAATAATAAATATCCTTATCTGTTTAAAAATCATATTTTAATTTAAATTAATCAGTGTTAAAAAAAAATTTAAAAAATTATTTTTAAAATAACTGATTTTATTTTTTTGTAATTTTTTTGTGTTATACCTACTATGTTATATACACAAGGAAACGATAGAAGAACAAACATTTTTTTAAAAAAAATTAAAAATATTCTTTGAATTCTAATAATTTTATATTAACAGACTAAAGTCACTAAAGGTAAGGTAAAAGTATTGTAAAACTTTTTAAAAAATGTCAGAAATCATCAAGACCGTGAAGAGCATAAGTTATTTCCATTATTAGTGTTTATCATTGAACTGCGGTTTAAATACACTGTCATATCCAATGTGTCAAAATAATTTAACATATCTGGAATCATTGATGAATTATTTCGATTGTTAAGTGCCTAAGAACGTACTTAGAAAAAAATGTTAAAAGCTCTCGTGTTATTAATCGATCTTGCACCTCAGCCAACTAGCTAGCCGATTAACGTGAAAATATATATACATGTGATATTTCAGTCTATTGTGTAGTCAGTATTGTGCAGTATTGTGTAGTCGATTCAAATAGAATTTGCACAATACACAGGACACTACACGTAATTTGACTAGTCGTTTGCCTAATTTTTCATCACACCTTCACCGAGATTGTTGCATTTCCTTACTAAAATATCTAAAATTGAAAAAATGATTAGCTTAAATAATTTTTAATAATATTTTTGTTGCAATTCTTGTAGATGCCTATCAGTATGACTGAAAATCCAGATGACAGTACAAGTATATAATGAATATTATCTCCATAATCTTGACTTTAATAATATTTTTTTCACATTTCTTTAGAACCTGTTGAGCACAAGTATACAGCAACTAGTTGCATCTATTCATCATCAGAATCAGACAGACATACATCAGATCTAGACAAATAGAAACCTAATCACTTGGATCTTCAATCTATTGCCCAATTTTACATTCAACAAACTTTTAGTTAGTCCTTCAAATTATAGTCAGTCTTTCATAGACTACTAACTTTAGTCCTTCATTATTACTGTTTAATCTTTCTTTGTATCAAATCCTTATTTTGTATTATGTATCTAAAATTGAAAATAAAGTAATAATTAGCTTGAATTTAATAATTTTTTTATTTTAATTCTTGTAGATGAGTTTACCTATTCACACTGAAAATCCTGATGCAGATAGAGGTATGACTATTTTCTCCATAAAGTTGATTTTAAATAATTATTGTTTACATTTTTTAGGACCTATTGAGCACAACAGCGTAGCACAAAATACAGAAAGAGGTAAAGTCTATTTTCAACTGTATTTTAGAATTTGCTTAAAAACAATATTCTATTCCGTTTTATTATGTAGAGTCTGAAGAAGAATCAGAAAGCTCAGAAAAATCACAAAAACTGTACGATGTAGTTTCACATGCATGTGGAGTGGATGGATATCAATTTAATCATTGTGAGTGGTCTTATTTATAACAATTCCGAGTAAACAAACGTACGTTGGATTTAGTTAATGACAAATTTTTGTCCAGCTGATGTCTAATCCTAACATATTTTGTGTATTTGGAATCTTACTAATACTTTCAATATCTTCATAATTGCTAAAAATATAAAATAACATTTTAGCATCAAACGACGGAAAACTCTTGATTTTTGATGGAGAGGAATTAGATCTGACGATAAAAATTATTGGAATACGGATTCAATACCGAAGATATACGTGAAATTCTTGATCGTATTATTTGTGCATATAATGCACATGGGTCTTAGCTAGCTAGTATTCGTAGCAAGAAAGGAGAGAAGAGAGATTAAAGATTAAAAATTAAAAATTGTCAAACAAATTTTATGAGAAATATGAATTTAAGTTTCAAAAACTTAAAATAAAAATTGGAAAAATATATAGAACAAAATTAGCACATTAAGTTTCTAAATTTACTTATAATAACTTTTTTTTATAACCTATTAGAGCCTAAAATGTTAAATCTTAAAGCTGTACTCAAGCGAAAAGAATTTAGTACTAATTTATATAAATTGCAATATTTTATTTAAAAATGCTTCAACCCATGTGAAATTTTTATTCCTTCTTTAACTTTAACTTTTTCACTTCTTAAAAATTTAAATTGTACAAAATCAAGGTATTGATACTTAATTTTCAATGCCTTGGAAAAAGACAGGAAAGTGTTTTATATGCTTATTTTAATGCCATTTTGAAGACTAGGGTGTAAATGTTGAGGGATAAAATCCCCGAAAGAAATTATTCCCACCATTCAAGGAAATAAAAACTCCGTAATCGCAAATTTTTATATGTTCCTTGCGAGATAATATTCCCACTTTATTTATTATCCAAAAGGTCTATTTGAATTTCCGGATTTAAGTTAAACCAGATAATCCCACTTGTAAATGTAAATTAAACTATTATCTTCCTGGCAGATATAAAGCCCACTTGAAAATATGTGGGATTATACCCTTTGTAGTTATCTGCTGAAATATATTGCGAATAAAGTCATTTAATCACAAATATATTATCTTTCATTTAATTGAATTTTTTTTGAAAACTATTAGTAAAACTATAGATATAAATCGACAAACTTTAGAACTAATGTGACGATTTTAAAATAGTTTTTATAAATTTATTTCTAACGGCCAAATTAAATTCAAACTTAACCTTCACTATATGAATTGATCCCCTGACACATAAATGCACACAATATTTGTATGAAGACTTTAGTAACAAAAAGAAAATCGAAAGAGCAAGATGAGACATTTAAAAAATCTTTCATTTTTCGTGTTATTCTTAATATTTAACTACATTAATTCAGCACCAACAACAGAGACAAAGTCATTATACAATGTCCTCAAAAGTGATAAACGATTCGAAAAGTTATTTAAAGAAAAATTCGTCCGCGAATGTGAATCAAATCAACTAATTTGTACAGCACTAATTGATGTCACTTTACGATTCAATGAGGCGCATATTGACTTTGCAGCCAATGAAACACATCATGATGAAGATTTTTGCGAGTCCAATTTCCTTAAAATAATTCCCGATACACCGACAGTAGCAGAAACATCCACACTCATGAAATCATTCAATCTTACTTGGTTCAAGGACATCCTTAAGCATAATGACGGTAAAATGTGTAGTGAACAATGCATGTATAAATCATTTGAAGATTACAGCAGTAAAGCAAAACCTGTTTGCTTCTTCATCTACGATCAGTACAAGTTATTAGCTTCAAGAATTGACAGCAATAAAAATAACAATAATACAGTCGAAAAAAATGAATCGATAAGTGTTGAGCATAGTAAAGGTATTGTATCATGATTTTGGTGATTGATAAAAATTTTATTAAAAAATAATATATTTATTCTTTTACAGTCAATGACTCATCGGCACAATTGACAGCCAAGGAAAACATTATTTCAGAAGTAGGAACACTTGTTGACGTAGTTGCGGCTAAAAAACCTGTCGTAATGCAAAACGTAACGGTAAATAAGACAGAATCAACGGGAGAACAAGTTCATGTTGAGGAACAAGCAAAGACGACATCAAATGAGACTAAAAAGGTCGATGAATTGCCGGCGCAAGTTACATCACCGGCTGCTGTTACACAAGCTGGCAAAACAGAAACAGCACAAGTAAAAACAGACACAAAAACAGCAAATATCAATTTAGATGATGAACAGTCATCATTAGCTGATAATCCCGTTTTTGATGAAAATCCAGGAACGGATAAGGACGTTGAGACAAATTTGGATGTTGATGTCGGTGTCAATGGTGACGACGATGATGATGATATGTACTCAGTTGACTTTCAATTACGTGACAATAATCAAAATTCAAATAAGTATCAACAAGAACAATTGACGGATATTGAGCCACATGACAGCGATAATCCACAACGTGTGCAGTCAGCACCGTTTGAGGAGGATCCAGACTCAAATTTCTTCACATACCTTTGTATAATTATGTTCCTTACAATTGTACTCTACATTCTTTATCATAATCGTCACAAGATCCTCGCCTTACTCCTCGAGGGACGTCAAGGACGTAACTCAAGACGAGGACGTTCACGAGGTGGCAGCAAGGCTGCATATAGTAAATTAGACTGCAATTTAGAGGAAGCAATTACGAGTAAAAAGAGTCTGAGTGGCAAGTCATTGGATATAATTTATTAAGAGAATCTTTGATTTTTATTATTATCGTCTAGTTCCGCTGCTCAAGCTTATGCAGTCTTGTCTTTAATTCCTCTCCAAATTTGTCTCTTTAATTTGTCAGTGACTAAAAGAAATTTTTTTTTGTAGCCTGTAAGGACTTAAGATTAACGCTAAAAAAATGATAGAAAGATGTGAAGTAACAAAAATTTTTGATGAACTTTACGAGTGAATGTTATTGTGTACGTGATGCTGATCCAAATAAATTCTATATAAAATTGAGTTATATAAATTGTGGAATTGGATTGTTTAGTGATGGACATGGTGGATTTATGGGTAGACATAGAGAATAATATTTGTAAAATTTGGGTATTTATATACGTGATGATGTTCATTGTCTGTGAATTACGGATTTATAGATGTGAAATGATGAGCATGTTCATTGGATAGCAGTAGATTAGAGTATTGTTTAGTGAATAAAGTACTAATTTGGAGTAGATTGATATCCAATTTTGCATCCTGATAGCAAGTTCTCAGAAATTAAAATTGTGTCATTTTGTGGATGAAAAACAAATTCTATGATTCATCTGACAGCTTCTATAAATAAAAATTATAATACTCTTTGATAATAACGTAATGTTATATTCAATTGTAGTCATTACTAAAAGAGAGACTTTACTGAATCCTACCGGTCTGAGAATCCAATTCCCACCTTTCCTAGCCATCCCTAACTAGTTCTTCCTCAGATTTTAGACGACGATACCCTGGCTGGTATAGACCCGATGAAGATAGGAACCGATTTGACTAGTTATGTCTGTAGCTCTTAGAATTAATAATTCCATCTAGATGCGATCAGATATTCTCAGAACTAGACACAATTAGTCAAACAAAAGCCAATTTTGGAAATCATGAACTGGTCCTAAACAGCCCAATGAAGAACAATATGCAGATTATCCATAATCAAACCTCCCGACTATCAAACCTGAACCTTCCAATTCCACACTTATATCACTTAATAAATTCACTTTCTAAGCTAAGAATCCCCTTTATATACATACTAACAAGACAAAATAGTAAAAAAAACGCATAAAATGCTATAAGTATTCATTTTTATGAAGCAATGTTGATTAGTGAGCATTTCTTACGGGTGTTGCGTCCATTTCACTTTACTTGCATCTTTTCCCCGAAAAAACCATAAGTAATAAATGAAAAATGAACATATTATGAATAAAATTAAGAAATCCTAACGGCATGAAAATGAAATGTGATAGCCAGATGACTATAATCTTCTCATTTTTATAGTCTTGTGTGTCTGCGATTGAGTTTTTGTGCCGTTACGGTTGTAAAAACATGAAGATGAATTTTAGTGTCTTAATTTTTCTTGTGAATTAATGCAAATGAAATTATTATGTTGGATAATAAAGAAGTAAAATGATTGATAAAAACCTTATTTTTGGCAATTCACCTTAAGGACGTTGTTTTGGAGTTTGTGATTATTACAGGATATTCAGCATTTAACTCAAGTATGGTTTTGGTCAATTCTGCAAAAATTGAGGTCGACAATAGCAATATTTTCACACAATTTAAATATTTTGATAATATTGAATAAATTATAGCTTTTAACAATTTATTGTTGAAGCTACAAATTACCAATGAAATCAAACATCGACTTTTTGCTTCCGATTAGTCAATCATTGCTATTGTATGCAAATATAAACTAACTTTTCGCAATTAAATTTCGTTTAAAAAATAATGTTTTGATAAGGAAAAAATAAATTAAAGAACAACAAAACATTTCGTCTTATTGCTTCACATGTGCAGAACGAAGGCGGATGACTATAAATTTCAATTGAGTGTGAATTCAAAGAATAAGTAGTTAATGTGATTATAGCAGTTTGAAATGTATTTGTGGAGTTAAATCTGAAATAAGCGTCTGGAAATAAAACATAATGTCTAGTCAATTACTAGGCCAATAGTCCACTAATGACATACTTTATGGGACGTTCGCAAGAAAATGTCATTAGTCGATCGTAGGTCTAGTTATTAACTAGACATTATGTCAAAGTGATGTGTTCCTGGCTGACAGAAAAATTACTTTTAAGTACCGTTTAGCCATTTATGTACCATGAATGCATGCTCTATGCCTATAAGAGTATCTTTAAAATGAAGAAATTTGCAAAATATATCACATGACTTTAAATATAAAAGACCTCAAGCTTATTTATTTAAAAACGCTTATAATCTCTGCATTTATTTGCATTAACCGATTCTATTACTCTTTTAATCCATGAAAGAGTCCCTTGATCTGAAACTTTTGCATAAATTCCAGGAAAATTGTTAGCGCATCCCTCGCCCCATGACACAACACTAGAATAATTTACAAAAATTATTCATTTTTTAACAGAGTTCGAAGTCGACTTGAATTTTATGAGAAGTCGAGTCGACTTAGAGGTTTTTGACTTTACCCTAATATTACATAGTGGTTTGGATATGTCTCAACGAAAAGAGGTCCACCTGATTGACACAACAATTAAATCACTTTTAAAATGTTTGGAAATTTAAATTGTTTACCAGAATCTCCCTAAAAATAATCCAAGTTTAGTTTTGACACAATTTTTTCATAAAATATTCAACAAACCTGACATGTATCCCTATAAATCTCATGAGCGCACATCATAGCATTGTAATCATAAGCCGCTAAATCTGTCATATACCTGCAATCTTTATCCGTTTTCAATACAACTTTTGTTCCCATTAACAAGTCAGTCATTGGCCCTTTATTTGAAGTTCGTCCCCATCCAGCCACAATAGCCATCCGATTCCAGTATAATTTATCATCACCAGCATTTGGTAGACAAATTGGGACAATTTTTGGACTAAATATAATTTGACGATTAAGAACAAATATGGACATGTCATAAATGTCAAAAAGCATCGTCCGCATGTAAAGAGGATGCAAATGAACTGTCAGATAATTATACGACAATTGTTGATTGTCGTAAGCTGTCTGAATGCTGTGAACTCCAACAATCCAGCGAGTTACATCTGGATCTATAATAGCATGAACGCAGTGTCCAGCACTCAAGATAGTCCTGTCAGTTATGATACTTCCACCACAAATGGTTGACCACGTGTCTACCATAACTGTCATCCACGGATAGTTGTGAGGCCTAACTTCAGATCCGTTGACTATTCTTAGACTTCTAATAATATTGGGATGATAATTTGCATCGCGACCACAAACTGAAGTTTGAATGAGCAAGTAATGATCTTCAATGACTAAATAAATATGTACCTTACTGCAATAATCAAGTACTTCCATTAATCCTGATGAAATTAGCTTAATAAGGACCAGTGTTAAAAATATATGCTTCATCACAGAATTCAGCAATGCACTTTGGGAAAATGCGCTAAAAAACTACTAAATATTAGGTTTAAAAATGGCAATAACTCCCCAATTTGTAACACATGAACACCTTGTCATAATAATTTCTTGATTAGTATTGAAATTTGATTAAAATTTTAGATTGACAGCTGTAAAGCATAATAAAATTGTGTGAATAAAGCTTGAACGTAGCCTGGTGAAAAATTCTTAATTTTCCTCATCTTTTATTGAATACAAATCAGCCCAAATACAATAAATTCCTACTCTATCAAGTCATTGATCTAGCCCCTAAAGATATCTTCTCGGTACATCTGGATTTCTACAAACATAGGAGTTAGCTGATGCTATTTTATGATTAATCCACTTCATAGTTCCTGGATCTGAAACTTTTGCGTATATTCCTGGGAAATCTCGAGCACATCCTTCGCCAAATGATGTTACACTGTTGGGGATGTTCAATTTTTAAGGGAATTAATTGAAATTTTAGAATTTTTGAAAAATGATCAAAAATTGCATCTTAAGGTTCCTTTTACTTACCCTAATATAACATGATGGTTTTTAGACTTTTCAGCGAAAATTGGACCACCTTAAACAGACAAAACAGATTATATCCCACCAAACCATAAAATAATTCTTAAAAAATTACCAGAATCTCCCTAAAAATACATAAAAAAAATCAAAATTAAGCCTTTTTGCTAATAAAAAATAAATTCTGTTTGCCAACCTGACAAGCATCAGTATTTCTTTCATGAGCACAAATCATTGACCTCTCATCATATTTTATGTGGCCTGCCAGTTGTCTACATTCTCTTTGAGTCTTCAAATAAACATGTGTTTCCATAAGAACGTCTGTTTGTTCCCCATTTTCTTCAATTCTTCCCCAGCCTGGAAAATTGGGTTAAATTAATAGAAACTTAAGGGACGTACTTTGAAGCAGTGGGGCCCCTCTTCCCTCATTTTGCTACACCTAAATTCACATACCTGCAATATTAACCTTTTGATTCCAAAACAATTTTTCATCGCCAATTTTCGGCAAGCAAATTGGAATAGCAGCTGGAGTGAACATAATTCTTCTATCTACAGATACCATTGCCATGTCATAATTGTCAAACTTTGTTCCAGGTCTCCATAATGGATGAAGTTCATAATCCTTTGTTTTATAAGATTGTTGCTTAGTATATTGTACTTCTCTAATGCTGTGACTTCCAACGATCCATCTTGAATCGATAGAATGTGGAATGTAGTACATGCAGTGTCCTATGGATATTGTATATAGAGCTTGGAGTCATCAATTAGAAACTTAAATTAATTTACCAGCTGTCAAAATAAACTTATCGGAGATGATTGATCCACCACAAACATGTTGATAGTTTTTCATCATAACGGCCATCCATGGATATCTGTGGGGTTTCACTTCAGTGCCATTGACTATCCTCGGGCCGAGAGTTTGCAGAATTATGTAGCCATCTTCACTTTCTTGTCCACAGACTTGAAAAATTGAAAGAATTAAAATAAGGAAGCTTATTATATGTAGATATGATGAAGAACATGCCACTGATCATTCACGTCCTCGGTTAAGGGTTCTATAGATGAAATCGAGATAACCTATGACTGCCTCAATCTCAATACCATCTCGATCTCCAGAACTTGTCAAAATCAAGACACCATGAACCCTTATATTTACAATTCAGCCAGAAATACTCACCACAATCAAGGACTTTAGAATATCCTGCAGAAGCTGAAATAGCAACTAAAAAAGCTATTACAAAGACCCTCATAGCAAAGAAATTAAATTCAATTAGTTGCTTAAAAATTTATAACAAAATTATAATTTGTATGATTTGAAACACATGAATGGCTTGTCATGTTTTAATTCGAAAGCCTTAAACTTACATGATTTAGTTAATTGTTTGATTGAAGGCTTTTATAATATTTAGGACTTTATAAATTAAATTGAAGCTATTATTTTGAAAGCAGAGTTTTATGGAGTTTTTGCTCTATTAAAATCTGATGTGCTGTAATGCAAAAAGGTTCTCGATGAAATAATTCTGGGGATCACCATGAAGTTGAAGAATCCATATAATATATGAATCCGAACTAGTCAAGAGTTTATGAGATTTATCACTCACTTACTTACTTCCTTGGCTGGGGAGCTCAAGGGCCCATTGTCGCGTGTAAGGAATGTCTGAAGACTATCCTTTGAAACCTTTTGCCAGTTCTCGATATTAGGGACCTTAGCGTCCTTTTCAACACATCAAATCCAGGAATTCTTCGGTCTTCCTCGCGATCTTTTGCCGTCCACAAAGTCTGAAGTAGTTACCTTAAGAGATTTATCAGTTATGTGGAAATTCCCTATCTAGGCTTCCAAATGGAAGCAGCCTCTGTTTGGTGTTAAAAGCTTCGCGGTGGATCCTGCTTAATTTGTACGGCTCGAGGATGACGATTTAAATAAGGAAATTTGATGCCATTTGTTGTCATTTTACAGTATAATTAAGACCCAGTCACCTTCTCTTCAATAAGAAGTCTCAAGTTTTGATTATAATCAGTAAATAAACTTTAACGAAAGTAGTTTGTATTGTACTTAATATTCCTGATTGACACTTTGGCTTGCAATTGTCTTCTTATTATTTTGTGAGCTTTCCTTGAAATAAGTTGTGTGCAAACTTTTCTAGAAATAGAACTTTTTTGAGTAAGTTAGCCAAAAGTGCATCGTAAAGACAACGGAAAAAACTCAAATCATCCACTAACATATCCGCCAAGTCTAAAACCCCTCGAAATTATTGATTTTTCAATCAGAAATTCCGGTTGATGAAATAATTTTCATCTCAATTTTATTCTTACCTTTTAACTAGTTAAGTGCTTTTAAGTTGTGCAATTTTAATCAATTACGACTGATAAATATCAAAGTTTGTGGATTCATTGAGTAAATCCAGCGAAATTTCGATAACACAATCGGTAAGAAATATTAGACTTTTTTTATTTTTGAATATCATATGGCATTGACCTTGATTTGCTTTACCGTGTAAAGGTTTGAGAATCTGTGGGGTCGATTATATAAAAAATATATATTTTTGGAATTAGTAGGCTTAGAAATATTTTGCCGGTGTTTTTGTTTTGTGTGATTTTTAATTTTGTGGAAATTTGAAGAACTTTTACAGTTTGAAGTGGAAATTGGGAAGGAAAAGTTGAAAAATCCATCATAATACATTTGTTGTTGTCTGTAAGTTCTGCAGTGTAATGATTTTTTTCGTAAAATGGATGTCTGCATTGAATATCTGCAGTTTATTAAGCTTTAAAGTGAGATTATGAAAAGGGTCATATTCAGGGAGATTATTTAGTGCCAAAAGGAGAACAACTGTCTGTCTGACAACTCTTTGTTGACCAGATATTACAAAATATTCAGACCAAAAATAAGAAGCACTTAGAAGTCATATTATCTAATATGAAGACAGTCTCGTGTTGCATTAGCCCCTAATTTGAACTATCCTGATGTTATTTGCTTTATTTGCTAGTTCAGACTTCTTTTGAATTATATATTTCTGTTTTGACATGACACCATGTTCAGTTTGTTTCCTTTTGGGCTCGATTTGTGCATCTGTTCCCACATTACATTATTTATAAATCCAATAATCAAGCACGCAATGTTGAACTCAAAATAATAAAGCAGTAAAGAAGGAACGTTCACTTGTTACGTCAGAGGTCGATCATTTATTATGTAACGCTCACCAAATGGAAGAGGGTGGAGATGAATCTAATACAAAGTTCAGAGGAAGGTCAAAATTCTCTAATTTTTGTCTACGCATACCTTCTTAAGATGGTCTGAATTTTGTGTTCATCCTTCAGGGGTCATTTTATGACACAAATTACTAACGTTACATAACAATTGAACATCCCCAAAGTGAATTCCGGAAAAAAATCCATCAGCTTAATGGAGCTTCATGTAGTGGATAATCATTTTTTTTTCCTTATCACAATGACATTTAGTTTACTTTTTTCAAATAATTACGGTAAGTACAATGTAAGCAAAAATGGGAAAGTTCAGTTCTGCTTTCAACTATAATTAATTTCGATTCTGTTTGTAAATATTATTCAAATTATATGCATTTATTCTGAATAATAGGGATTATATCCAACAAAATCTTGATAGGGTCTTTACTTTGTTGGACTAAAAACTTCATGATTATTCATATTTTCCTGAATCATCAGCATGTAGAATTGTTGGCTGTTGCTAAAATCGATTTTGAGAAAAAGCAATTTAGCTGATTTATTCAATGCCCTGATTTCTAAAACGCAACATTTTTGGCATGCGATAAAAAATCAATATCCATTTATTCGATAAAACATATGTGGGCGAAGCAACATATACAAACTTTTATGGTTCCATCATATCATGCCAAAAAAGTGATTCATTTTCGATTTATTGTCATCAAATTTTGGAGACAAAAATTGGGAAAACAAGAAAGATTTTGTAGGTATCTTGTAGGTATATTTGAGTCTATATATGCACAAAATTCTGAAGATTGGGACATTCTAAACTCTGATTCTGTCTTAAGATCCCTTATCATTCCGGGATCAATCGTCAATCTAATCACTAAACCATAGCTAATCACTAAACCATATCTAGTTGCACAACTGCCTCTTAAACTCCCCATATGAAGCATAAAATTCAAAAGCATCAATCCAGCATTATAAGAATCATTCATTCTTATGTATTCACACATAAAGCAGATGTCTAGACTCAAAGGAATTACTCATAAATTTGATAACAACATAACCGCGTGCAAAACATGCGGAGGAAAAGAATCGAAAAATTTCTAAAGAATTCCGAGCTCAAATGTCAACATAAACAAAAAATCCAATCAGATCTGGTTCACAGCTGACCTCAACGGCATTAAATTATCATGTCAAATGGAACAATCAAGCAACGTGATTCCAGAATGTTATTTTGTGCTGCAGAGATAACAATTTCTAATAATGAATATATACCATGCAGATAAGAGAGTAATAGCATACGTAAATTTTGATTCCGTGAGTGGTTCCACAATACAAAGTACACTCGATTTATGTGCTCATCAGGGCTATCACATGAACTTTCTTCATCTTCATACCTATTCGGCTTATAGCCGAAACCACTGCAAAACTTTTTTCTAATTTTAAAAAAACCCGAAAAGCGTGCGAAGTGCTACTCATCGTGATAATGACACATTCAAACTGCTTCTTGGCAAAAAAAAAAAAATGTTTCATAAAGAATTTCATTTATTATATTTTTTTTTATGTATGTGCCTCTCAGTACATCGGCTGATTTCATCAAGGAACAATCTGTTAATGTAGACCTTTATTTGCATGTCTAAAAAGTTTTATTATTTATTATTGTGAGACTGTTAATTGAATACAATTGCAAATTGCTTTCATGATTCCCCAATGCGTGATTTTTTTGCGAGTTTTGTAAATAAAAAAAAAAATAATGTAAATATTTTGCGGACTCGAGCATTGTTTCAAGTGGCGTCTTGCGGATAGAATCAATCTGAATTTTTCATGATTTTTTTTCTTTTCTATTTCCTTCCTCAGATATATCAATAAAAACTAGTCGGAAAATATCAATTTGGAGAAGAGTTATGGAAGGTGCTTTACAAAATAATAATGTGATTGAGGAATTGACATGGGAAAGTCGAAGTAAGTATTATGTGATCGATAATTTATGTGTGAAAAATTTTATTTTTAAATCTCTTGAGGATTAATGACTAATTTTGAGGCTTTAAAGACTAGCTGAAAAATTCATGGAAATTGTCTCATCAATTTTTAATATCAGATGTGGACATAAATAAGGTTTTGAGTTGACATTAATGTTTATAATTAGAAATGAGTGACAACATTTGACATTCAAGTTCCTCGACTACATCCTCGGCGACCGGTAAAATGTCAAACTATAGGAAGAAGACATGATTTAATGTCAGATTCTTTGTAGTTTAATTAAAGTATTGAATAATCAAGATTTATTGAGTAAATGAAGTTGCGGTAGGTTGGTTGACTTAAAGATTGTTGACCCCAAACTACCTCTCTTTACCCCTTGCCTCAGTAACCCCCATTTGGGAACAAATTCTTGGATTTGCAAGTTTTTTTTATTAAAAATCAGCAAAAAAATCCAAAATTTTTTGACCCCTTCCCGCTAAATCCCTGATGTTACTACTTTAACTAATTAAAGTACCTAACTCATAACATCCCAATCACCCCATATCTATTTTCAAATTCACACCATTTTTTTCTCTCTATACACGTGCAAAAGTAAATATTTACACAATCTGATACCGCATACTTACGACCAAAAATCTCTTCAAAGAATTTTCATTGTAATAAAGTGTGTGCACATCCAAACATGATCGTCGTATAATCTAAATCTTGAACATTTTCTCAATTAAAATGAGATCAGTAAGAGACGTGACGTCGCTTATAATTTATTTTTTTTTTTTTCTCTTAAATAATCTCATTTTTTTTCTTGTCTCGGTGTGTACATATCGTTAAGTTCTTTTGCACCGAGTATATTGAGTCATACGATTGTGTGTATATTATGTAGCCAATTGTGCAAAACATGTGATGAATTTGAAAAGAAACATGTGAGGAAGTTGTGTGTTTATTTGTAAAGAACAAATGAGTGATAAAAGGAATTTGTTTGTTTGTAAAGTTTGGGAAGTACTGTAGTCATAATATGTATGCTAATTTACGGGATTGTTGAGTCTTAAAGCTGAATAAATATTCAATTTGTTCATATGTTGGGGTGTCCCTTCAATACCAATAAGTACTGAGATATGTGACGGGATATGGACGTTGAAGGATAGATTGAAACCTGGACTCCAAACCTGACTCAATTAGCACCAACAATGCAATCTAAAGGGTTAATTTTGATGATGTTTTGGCTTTACTAAGCTTACAAAATCTAGATATGCTTGGAAATATCTGGTTTAAGAGTCTTAGATATGATTGCTTATCAGCTTTGTCAATTGATCAGGCTTAATAAGCTTTAAAGCTTTTGGAGGGGGTAGTCGGGTGATTTAGGATCAAAAGTCCAAAAAATCACAGTTCAATAAACTAACTCCTTGCTATTATTGCCAAATTCCACCAATTCCTTCCAAAAGTCAATGTTCTTTCCAATTCCAATAATAACTTAAGCCCCAAATTCTCCACAGCAACTGATAATGTCCCCATCAATCCAAGTTTCAGCTAGTTCAAAATAGCAATTTAATCCCCACACTTATGGGAGTGATTGGAAAATTTCATAGAATATTTTATCTTATCGGCATTTAAAACTTGACACTCATCAGCTGTTGTGCACGTAAAGTATAATGTGCATCGAATGTTTTCATTAAGATATGAGAAATCTTTCAATGAGTTCAATGAGTTCTTTTTTTGACATTGAAAGAATGCCGTATGTAATCCATGTGGATTAAAAATTCATACATGAAAGCAATTAGCTGATTAAAGCAGAAGACGCGTGACATGATTTATAGATAGCGAAATAAAAATAGGAAATGGACAGTCATTAAATTCTATTTGAAGTTCTTTGGGTAATTAAGATTTATTACAGGGTCTATTTTTGAGTATATTGAGTCAGTCATTTTTATTGACTTTTTCTATTAATGAACAGCTAATAGATGGCTTAAAATATGATTATAGACATGCATACACATGCAAATATCACAATAGTTCTAATTTTCTTTCCCTTTTCTAATCCACAGAGGAAATAGTATCATCATGGCCGTTCCTAGGTCCATTCCATCCCTTAATGACAGTGTTTGCCGTTTATCTCTGGCTGGTCTACAAATTCCTCCCAAAATTTATGTCAACACGCAAGCCTTACAATCTTACTTTCGTCATTCGGTGCTACAACATATTCCAAATCATTGCCTGTACAATGTTCCTTAAGAGTGTCCATAAAATTGGTTTTAGCTTCACTAATGCTTTTCAATGCATTCATTCCGATGGAGAATTTACAAAGGAATTGATGGAAGTCAGCTCAGTACATTGGTACTTTATTATTTTAAGAATGATTGAATTTTTGGAGACAATTTTCTTCTTATTACGTAAGAAATTTGATCAAGTCACAACTTTACATGTTTATCATCACATCAGTACCGTCGCATTGCTTTACATCTCAGTAAAGTACAGCGCAGCAATGATGGAAGTTTATATTACGGCTGTTAACTCTCTAGTTCATGTCATCATGTATGGCTATTACTTCTTCAGTTCCTTTGATAGTTGCAAGAAATTCACAAACATTATCAAACCGTACCTGACATCAATTCAAATAATTCAGTTGACAACGATCTTAATTCATTGTATTGTTGCTGTTCAGCCCAGCTGCAGGACCGTACATGAAATATTTTATCCACAAATTGTAAATATGACATTGTTACTTACTTTGTTTATTAAATTTTATGTTAAAAGCTTTATTAAGAGAAAGCAAAAGTAAAATGTTTAGGTAAGATGACTAGAACTGAATAAATTCATGCATTTTAGGCACACTAATAATTATTTTAGGTTTCGTAGAATATGTGCAATATGGAAGTAAATTGTGAATTTTTAATTTAGAGCTTTAAGTCGAGTCGAATTTTGTATGAAGTCTGGATGACTTTTACATAGAAATTACGAGTCGACTTCAAGCTTCGGTTCTTATTTTCAGATGAAATTAGACTGTTTCTAATCCCGAAAAGCACACGTCAGTGATATGGCTGAAAATCTGGTTCTAGGCCATCTTGGCTCTGGCCTAGGGATTAGCCACACTGGTCTGGGGTCGGATTATAAGCCATTCCTTCGCCGTGTACTTTCCGGAAGTGCAATTAAAGAGAATCAGCTACTTAAATCAAATTTCAGACCATTAATCATCCAATTTTCGACAAATCTCCTTTCTTGCTATGCCACAGACATTAATATACCATTCAGTAAATCGTAAACATCAAAGAATGACACTCATCTGATCAAACATATAATTTAGAATTTAACCTGTACACGTCTCAGCTCTAAACCTACATATTAACTTATTATGTATTTAAACTGCAACGATCAATAAATTATTTGCATTTAAACCATTTACATGCAACCTTTAGAATGAACTTCAGATGTTGAACAGTTAAATGATTCTGCAGTTCATTGATGTACGTGTGGACGTTTGTCATACATTGTAGATGAAGCTGTAATTTAGGAACAAAAATTATTGAGTGTTTAAGGTATGAAGTTCAAGAATTTTGAAGAAGTCACGTATTGGTATTGGCATAGATTCTGATTCAACAAGCTCAAGTTTACAGTTGTTTAGCTGTTAAATGCCTTGACGGGAGGTTCTAATGCTGGTGTGCAATATGGATGTCACTCATAATTAGTAGTTGCAGTTAATGAATTAAATAATGAGATTTACAATTTTGATGGATTAGTGACATGCATTTGTGCATCAGGGGGTAGCTAGGGGGTATTGCTACGAGGCTAGCTAAGCTAGCTAAAGGAAATTTTGAGTCTCTTGCAGGTCCTTCGTTTATAATTTACTTATTGATTTGCTTGGGGCCCATTGCACTTAAGCCAATATCAGCACTAAGAGAGCATCTAAAGCCGGCTTACGTCCCTGATCGACATCTGCTAAACCTTATGCCGATTCCTCATAATTTCTGAATAATGAGAACAATCATAAACGTTTTATTGTTTCAATTAACAATTCCGAAATTCCAAAAAAATAAAACTTATTGACTACAGCTGAACAAACTACTAAATATGAGTTAGTGACACGATCGTGTTTTAGTACATCTTTTTATTATCAATTATTCATGCATGTTTCGGCTCAATAAAAATTGACTCAATAATCAAAATAGTGTAAAAGAATCCTTAAAGACGTACACAACGAATTTTAGTGAAAATTATTTGGTTTTAATTACTAAGTTGAACTTTAGTGGATATTGATTTAAAGAAGAAAATATTTATTGATTATTGGAATTAAATTAGGAACGGAAAATGCTAATGATGGTTCAATAGTTTGAATTTCTAGAGCTTTAGGAACTGCTTGAATAGAATTATAGTTAAAATAAATTAAAAACTAGCTTAGAAGAATGAGAAACGTAACGAAAATATCGTGGAATGAAAGAAGTAAGTCAATCTAGAATTGAAGCTTTCTCTATTTTAACATATTGTGTATTATTCAAGATTCAATAGTATTTTCATGGCCACTTACATCATCGCCTTATCCCCTCATAACAATATTTGTCATTTATATCTGGTTTGTCCTCAAAATGGGACCAAAAATGATGGAAAATCGAAAGCCGTTCAACTTGTCTTTAGTTACACGTGTCTATAACATATATCAAATAGCTGGCTGCATCTATTTCATAATAATTGGACACAAGCTTGGATTTTCATTTAAACATATATGGAAGTGCATTGATGAGCCAAAAATTAATGGCGAAGTTGATGTTAATTTAGTTGAAGGAAGTTATTACCTTTGGTTTTTCATTATTCTACGACTTTCGGAACTCCTCGAGACGGTCTTTTTCGTTCTGCGCAAGAAATTTAAGCAAGTATCGATGCTACATGTTTATCATCACATCAGTACAGTTGTATTACTTTGGATATTCTTGTTGTATAGCGGTGGAATGATGGAATGGTTTATCGGTGCCTTAAATTCAGCTGTACACATTCTCATGTATGGATATTATTTTTTGAGCTCATTTAGTCAATGCCGGAAGTACACAAATTTCATTAAACCTTTCATCACATTCATACAAATTACACAGCTGTTTGTTATTTTTGGACATTCTGTCGCTGCTCTGCTTCCAGGCTGCAATGCTTCTTGGATGTTTATTTTTCAGATGCTAAATGCTGGATTTTTAATATCAATGTTTGTGAGATTTTATGTTAATTCTTATATCACGAATAAGGTGAAGATGTCGTAGATGTATAAAAAATTGTAGTGAAATTTTTGAATAAATGGACATTTTAGAGTGAAAGAACTGCATTTTATGATCCTTACTTGCAAAAATTACAAACAACGTTTGATGTAACTGACTACAAGGTCGCATATGATTGAACTTTCTGCATTTGATTTTCTGAAATGGTAAGTGAAGTTCAAGATCTGCGATGGCTTTATTTTCATAAGAGTAAACCACAGATGTATTGACATTGGCATGGAAAACTTGAAAATGGTAATACTGCAGTGTCTGTGTTCATACGAGTGTGTCAATACTTCGTGGCGGAGTCTTCATTTGTGTTGCTCGGGATGATCATACAGCTGAAATGCTATGAATAATAACCAGACAAAGTAGAGTCACTTTTTTCCAAAATGTTTATTTCGAAACTTAACGATTGAACTGTACCTAATACGAACTTTAACAAATTAACTAATTTTTTCGCATCTGTAGAATTTTTTATAATTTGTACATAATTTTTGTTGCCTTAATATTTCACAAATACATCATCAAAGAACGCATCTGTAATTTTTCCAGCTGGATCACTACAAATATCACCTTTTGATTTGACAATGTATTGTTTAATCCATTTTTGTGTTTCAACATTGCTGACAGTTGCATAAATTCCTGGAAAATCTCTGGCACATCCATCGCCAAATGACTGTTTAAAGCAGAAAAATCATTAAAATAATTGATTAACTAAAAATTGACATTAGGTTCGAATCGCACGAGTCTGTTAATCGGCAACAGAATAGCAAGGCTCTGACTTGTTGTAAAATTTGGCTGACTTGCTGGATTCTGGATCGATTAGCCGACTTGTGCAATTCGAGAAGATTATCTTACGACAACTGCTATCATTTCATATCTATTCGGATGTGTTTCTAAGAAGAGTGGTCCACCTTTGTTAAAATAAGTTAGTATAAGTAGCGGAGTAAGTGGATTAAAATTGTCAAAACATGTAAAAATTACCTGAGTCACCCTGAAATGGAATAAAATACACTAATAAATTTCCTAACTATTTCACATAATATCAAGGTACCCTCCCTGAGTACACCTGAGTACAAAATAGCACTTACATTACATGAATCAGTTCCACGTTCAATAGCGCAAATCATAGACTTGGGATTGTATTTAACTAATCTAGCAACATCAATAGTACACTGCTGCGGTGACACTACACGAACTTTTGTCTCTTGAAGTTGAGCTCCCATTTCTGATGATTCATCGCTCAATCGTCCCCATCCAGCAACAGTAGCACTCTGTCCAATGTACTGATCCATTGGATTGTTAAAACAAATTGGAGATACTGCGTAGTTGAACGTGATTTGTTGCTTTGTTCTTACTATTGTCATGTCAAAATCGTCATATATTGTGAAATTTTTAAAATATGGATGCAGTGAGTAATCTTCAACATTGTATCGTTTTCCATCTTTATAGACAGAATCATGCATGCCAAGCATCCAAAATGCTGAAAGTGGATTATTAACGCTGAAAGAGTTTTTGATAAATTTACAGGAAAACAGTTAAACCAATGATTAAGGTTGCCTACTAAAAATAGCAATGCCCAGCAGTCAAAATATTCCTGTCACTAATTACAGCTCCGCCACACATGAATAACGTATCTAAAAACATTCCAGCTACCCACGGATATTTATTCCTTGTTGTTGTCTTTCCATTGACTATTCGTCCACTATTCTTGACGTTTGCTTCACCACAAGCTAAAGAAATAGTTTAATTCTTAGCTTAAAATTCAAATCAAGTCCCAAAAAATCACAAACCACAGTCATTCCGTACCCGTCCGCTTCCATCAGCTCCAATCCATAAAATCACCACAAAAAAGCAAAAAATTACAAATTTCATTTCAACTAACAACACCGGGAACAAATTGAAACATGAATGATCGAATAAAAAGTAGAAAATTTTGTGCAACTGCAATTGGATGTGCATGTAGAATTCCTATTTAACGGTACATTGGATATGGCATGAATGGATGTAATGGAATGTTAATTTTAAACAAATTGAAATTTATTGATCGTGTTTTACTTCTCTTTTAAATGTTTTCAAAATCCAGTCGTCCTGGTGGCGGACTAATCGACTTATTCTATTCATGAATCGAGTCGGCAATGTCCTGAATAAATTTCGACAAATTCTAAAGACAATTTCCTAATTTTAGATCATTTTTGAAGTAAAAATTAAGAAAATCCTTCAAATTAATTAAACAAATATTTAGCAAAGTCACAGTCTGCTAATCATTTTAAAATTTGCTCTATTTTAATTTATTGGCCATACATCAATTAACTAGAAAAAAATATAAAAATTAAACTATTGTCGCTTTTCAGATGTCTATTATTAAACAATTTGTACACGTGACTTTTTGGACATTTTTAATCAATCAATGTAAACCTGAAATTTGTGATTTTTGGAGCAGCATACCTACATAAAAGCTCTAAATTAAATCATTGCATTATTGAAAATCCTGTTGTTAAATTGTTACAACTGCTGTTTTTGATATGACTTTCAAAATTGTTATTTCAAATAAAACATAAATTATTAATTTAAATAAATAAAGTCTGTATAAAGCATTAAAATCGATAAATATTAGATAACCTTAATTTTCGTGTATTCATGTTCCTCGACTCAGCCTAAGTTGTAATTTTAAAGTTGTTTGTTTAAAATTAATTTCAAATTGTTTTGCAGCGTAAAGCTGTAGTTTTAAAGAATATTAAACAGAATAAGAATTATTTTTAAAAAATATTTATTCAGTACTCTAAAGTGATAATAGCAAAATAGATTAATCCATAAAATATAATTTAATAACTAGTAAACTTAACTTATACACATTTTGAATTCAATTCAATTTCACAAATTTGCCTAAAAATTCATTCGAAATTTTTCAAATTTTTTCACATTTTTTCAATTTTTTTACATTCAAAACTTAATTCAAAAAACTTAAAAATGATCAAAAATCTTAACAAAATTATTGTTTTAACATTCAATCGACAGTTTATGATATTATCAACAATAAACCTTAAACCATTCTTAACATTATGTACATAGATACCTGAACGGACTTAAAAGTTATAATAATTACTGTTGCATATAATAATTTGGCTACTGGCTTAATTCCTAATTAATTATTGTTCCATACTACAAAGTTCTACTTTCATTTTTAAAAAATTGTAAAATCTTGAAAATAATTTGCAACCTTAATACTAATTTAGTCATAATTTACATAATTGACAATTCAGGGAAATATCTCTCATTTTATGACATGACATGAATTGAGAGAATCACGAAGGCACATTAAGCTAATGAATTCAAAGGTCTAAATTTATTCAGGACTATACGGTACAGTTGTAAAAGCTAGTCCACATTGCATTGGAGGTACTTCATAGACTTCATTGATATTTAATTTATTTTTGTTCCTTTTTGTTAAAAGTGATTCTGAATTATTATTATTTGAGTCTTGATAGTTGAGATTCTCATCTGTGCTGCATGCAATCTTCTCTAAAATTTCATTTTCTTTTGATAAAATTTCTTCGTCGATTTCTCGGGATGCCAGTTCTTCCTGTACAAGTGCATATCCCATACCTGGAAGATTCTTAACTTCTGGCTTCTCTACTGAATTATATGTTGGATTACTTGGATGATGCCAAATGCCAAACAGTGTCGTTGTCTTTGGTGCTTTTTCTGGATTTCCGTACTTCTCATGAGACATGTCACCTGTGCGTAGGCAACGGTTCTTAACCTAAAGATTTGAATAAAAATAAATTTCATCATTTTATGGTGCAAAACAGTCAACTTACCATAGCAGCCGTTGCTTCACGTCGATCATAAATAAGTCCAAATTTAGCAAGAAAATCAATAAGTGTGCAAGTTAAGTTGAGTGGACTTCCAAGTTCAGCTGCACGATAATCCCATGGAAATGCATGATGATAGTTGTGCCAGCCTTCACCTGTAGCTAGAGCGGCTACCATCCATGACTCAACTGGGAAGATTGTTCTGTGGAAATTTAAAATTAATTCTTGGTTCCAATTATTCCAGAAATTGTCAACTTACTTATCAAAAGGTCTAGTTCCATAAAGATGAGCAGCACTATTGACAAGCCATGTAACATTCAAATTAATAATTGTACGTCCAAAATATCCAACCCACATGGCCATCAAGAAACTCTCACCCCAGCAGTAAATTGGAATTGCAGTCGGTAATCCAAGTGCGAAAACTGTATAAAGAAGCTTATAATGACTGTAAATAAATAAAAAGAGTGAATATTAAGCGGGTTAATTAACAAGTGTGATAATAAAGAGAATTAAGAAGAGATTAAGACTGCTAAACTGTAGAAGTTGTTCACATCAATCAATTTATTATGGGTTATGTCAATATGTATTTTTTGTGAAATATTGACGGCTGGGTGGGGATAATAAGGAATGAAGGTATTAAAAAATTCAAGTTGTCAGCTACAATTGCACTGTTCTAGTGATTAACCCTTGAAATAATTCTAAATTACAATCATTAATTATATCAAATTATTCAAAAAATGCTCACGATTTAAGTTGCAAATAAGCAAGATAACAAACAATTGATTTTGCATTCAACCTTAACATTGACTGATTTTTATGAGATTTGCATCCATGTGGGAATTAAAATGTTGCAGTAATTATTTGAGAATTATTGAATTCTGAATCAAATTGGATTTTGCCCTTTTGAGATATATTGAAGATGATTAGGTACAGATTTTCAGGTTCTAGCTGGTTATATGATTAAGGGGTCAATTATGTTTAAATAATTTCAGGATTTAGCTGGTATTGAGCTTATATAGTTAATTATTTAATTTTATACTTTATTCAGAATTCGTGATTTGGAAGGTTTCTGGGGTCGTTTGCTTGTAGCATTCAGTATTTATCTATGACGCTCTTAGCACGGACATTTTTGGATTCAAACAGAAAATAAGATAATCCAATTCATCAGCTAAAATGTCAGTCAATATCACGGCTGTCCCATGACATTGAATATTTCTTAAACTGCAATTGAAACTGCATTACGCACAGAAGCAAAGCTTACCACTCTGCACATTTTCAATGTCATTTACATCTGCAGATTCAAAATAAATAAATGATCTCGTCTGAATCATTCCGATAATTTGATTTTAAAGTGTTGAAAGAAAGTGAAAAATTAATTAATGATTCACGATCAATTTTCCCATACTTAATATTAAATGACTCAAGAAAACAATTTAAAATCATGAAAACAGAAATCAATCAATTTGGACCTTATCTTTAAGACACGAATTAATAAAAATAATATTGATAAATTTCTGTCAATTAAGATGATCACGTTAAGGTGTTGCTCGTAATTCTTGTGTTGCTGACCACACGGTAAAATGTAGGTAAAGTTCAGTAAGAAAATTATGGATCAATTATCAAGGTTAACTGCTGGGTAGTTTGATTGATTATTAATTAATTGTAATATTTTGTCAATTTTATAAATAAATTTTTATTTAAATATTTTAAATATTTTTTCTTGATTTAATGAAGAGTTGTCAACCCGAAAAGCCAAGGGTGTTCATGGGGAGAAGGGAGATGAGGGGTAAGAGAGTTTGAAGGTCAATTTCGGTGCATTATGGACCAAATGCTTTAATTTTTTATGATTTTTCGTTCCTGAAATCCTTAAATACACCCTCTAACCCCCTTTGGAGTACTTAATTGACATTGCCTGTCAAGATTCATCTCTCTATAATATAACATCCTACCAGGTCCAAATAAATTAGCTATAATTACTGTCGGATACAATTATATTAGAAAAATACACACATATGCATTCATTTTCATTCATAAAACCCGACATAACAACATATGCAGCGTGTGCTGTTACGTAATAGATGTTTAGTGTTGATTATCGTGATTCATACAATGTAATAATCAAGGTTAATAAACCGGGAAGGTTTGGAGAACTTTTTTGTATCTAATTGATTAAGAATTGCTGATTGTGATGTGAATTTTGAATTAATTTAAAATCTGGGAAAATTTGAAGTGCGTGGGAAGCTATTAGCAGTTTTACGGATAATTCGCAAGTTTCTTACAACAATTGAAAATTGATTACTCACTTTTTCTGGAACATGATGTAGGGATCAGCCTCGATATCTGACATATCAATCTTCTTTCCGTATTCAATGACCTTTGGATGTTTCCTCACGCAAAGCCAGCCGACATGACTGAACCAGAAGCCACGATTAGCACTATTAGAATTTAAAATATATTAAAAACTTTGCAAATTGCACAATTTAAGTTAAGATACTTACTTATGAGGATCAGCATCGGTGTCACTAAGGAATACATTAAATTAATACTAAATATAAATTCTGATAAAAATATCACAAGATCTACCTGTATTTATGATGCTGACGATGATCACGTACCCAAACGTACAAACAATTTTGACCGGCAAGTGTGTGCATGTAAAGTAAGAAGATTTTCAGCCACTTATTGGCCTTGAAAGCACGATGACTCCATAGTCTATGTGCACCCATTGTCACTCCTTGTCCTGCTGCGTAAATAAGCCAAAGAGCTGCGAAATTCAAAAAATTAGTATAAATACTTTTGGAACTGGAAATTCCAATAAGCACTCACAATATAACGACGTTTGCCACTTGCAAAACTGCAATAATCCAGCAATTGCACCAGAAAATCCAATAATATGCAATAAAATAAATCCAATTGTGTTGAACCAAACAAATGTAAACTTATAATTAGGATCAGTTCCAATTTCAGTTCCAGCATGCATAACTGACACTTTTGATCCAATTTCTCGGCACTTCTTCAACTCTTCTTCATGTGACTCTGAATTTGAAATTTTTTCAACCAATTCTTTGGTCTTTATTGTTGACAATGTCGAGTCTTCTGCCTGCATCATCTTTGTGTCAACAGTAAGTGACTTTGTTGATAATAGAGCAGGTGTTTTTGAGCAAAATGTTTGCTTTGCATTAGCATCGGCACCCATTTTTTATGATTTTTTGTTTGCTTTCGAATAAATTTAATTTTTTTTGGACTTGATTGTCTTTTGTTAAATTTTTTGGAGCTGTTGCTGCGGTTTTGTTTTCTTTTGTTTGCAGTTAAGTATGTTTATGCTCTGAAAAAGATGAGAAAAAGTGGATTTTTGGGTAAGTGATGTGATTTGAGAATGAAAGTGAGACGAATTTGGGTGATTAATTTGTGAATTTCTTGTTGATTGATTCTTGAATTAAGCATGGACGTGCTAGTGAACATGAGAGAAATTGGCATCTTCCACAGCTAGATTTAAACCAAATTTAACATCAGGTCAGAGTCACGTCGGCCTGGAACCTGATTTTTTATCAAATAACCGACTAAGGTTGACAGATTGACATACATATGATATGACAAACTAGATTCCGACTCTAGTATCTCAAATCAGCGAAAGAAGTGATCTAAAAAATTATTTTGGTGGCCATACCCCTGACATTTTGAATACTAAACTCAAAAACTTCTCTCCATCTCAAAAATCGAAAACTATCACAACTCACACTTTAGTGCCAATTCTCAATGCATGAATATAACATTAAGTTATATCACAACAGAAACCTGTTAGCATTGAATTGCATCTTCCTCAAAGTAATTGCCATAAAACACAGACCTTTTAAATTTTGTATTTATCACAGTTGCATTGAGCAGCATCAACGCATGTTCTATTCTTAACATCATTAAGAGATTTTTTAATGACTTCAGCAATGGAAATAATTTGCATTTGTCACAGTCGGCATAATAAACAAGTTTTGTTTCTGAGTCATTAATGTTTTCCTTAACCGCAGACAGCTTTATAATTGTAATTTAATAAAGTGCAAATAATTAGGTATAGAACTAGATCAGTTATTAAAAATCAATCTAGGGATTCCGATAATGAGTGCTCATTAGAATATTCTGCTGCTATAATTGGGAAATTATGGTAATTATTTTTGTAGGTTGTAATTTTCTAATTTGCAGAGTCTAAGCAGAGTCCGTGGATTAATTACTTTATTCAATTGCTTTAGTCAATATCCAACAAAATTCTCTATGTGCCGAAAATGAATCTTAATCATCAGAGCTAATACAGCGACGTTAAGTACGTGGTAATAGATTTTTAGAGGTAGTTTGAGCTCCATATCACCCATTACCACCTGAATACGCTCTTGAGCTACCCATCGGTGATCTATTCTTGGTATGCTGGTTGGGTTTAATGAAGAAATTTCGTAGCAAAATCAAAAAATTCATTATTAAATATGACATGTCAGCCTGAATTCCACTCTATTCCAGTATCAAAACCCCAAAACCAACAACTAATCAATCACAACCCAAATATCTAAAAATATACAGAGCATTTAAATCATTTAAATCAAGTTTCCTAACTTTTTAATCCCATACGACAATCCTGACTTACATTTAATGTAAAAGTGATACACAAGCAGGTTTAACAGTTACAAAATTAAATTAATATACATTTATTTCCATTGCATCATTGACGGCTATTTAAAATCATCAAGTTCAAGTTTAATAAACTCAGCAGCAGCTACAACAATTTCGCTTTCATTACGATCGTGATTGTTACTTTGTTTCGACCGGTGAACGAGATGAAATGAAATAAAAATAACTGGAAATTTTCTGCTGCATTTGATTTAAGAATTAGGTTTGTTAGGTGTTAACCATGAATTATTCAAGTCTTGCGCCCTTTTAAATGTGTCACTGAATCTCATAAAAATTAATTTTTATTTTCAAAATAAATGACATGATTAATAACAAAACGTTGTGAACTTGATGAGTAGGAACAAAAAAAAATTGTTGTTGTAGGAACTAAAGTCTACGTGAGATTTGAATGACCTGCATTTAATTTATTGAGCAATTTTTAACTCCAATACGATAATTTTTGCTAATGAAAAAACGGGAAAATATTAAAATTGGACGAAAATTGGCCATTTTATAGTAAGTGTGAATTATTGATAGTCTTGAAGACCACATTGCATTTTGATGGACATGACATTTCTTTACGGCACGTGTCTTTATGGTAATTTAAAGCGGGAATTTTTTGTATTTTATCTTGCAGAACAGGATTTTTTTTAAGTATCTGTTCATTGACCTAGATGTTGGACATTTGCTAAGTTGTTGGATGTTGAGGAAGATCTTGAAAATTAGCATTTTTATCAAATATTTATTTTTAGTCAAACCACACAATTTGGATATATTTTACTGCAAATAGTGAATTTATGCAAAAAAGTTTCATTTTTTCAATGACTAAATTCAATAGATATTGCTGATCAATTTCCTTCCAAATTTCCCATTGACGTCAATGAAGGATGCAATTCAATGGGATAACAATTACTCATAATTGAATCTTTTTATGGAACAGAACTAATTTGCATTAAGAATATTGAATATTAACTAATTATTTGCTTGATCATAGTTCATAGAAGTTAAAGCC
The DNA here is from genome assembly GCF_022539635.2 of Chironomus tepperi. Taxonomy (NCBI): domain Eukaryota; kingdom Metazoa; phylum Arthropoda; class Insecta; order Diptera; family Chironomidae; genus Chironomus; species Chironomus tepperi. The sequence goes on along the minus strand of NW_027226552.1, from coordinate 138,241 downwards.
TGGAAAATTGTCAATTACGAATCTATTCAGAAAAAGTTGAGATAAAATAATTTATTACATTTCTCAGAATTCTCATGGAAAAGTTTGTTTATTGGTCATGTTCATTGCTAGCTATGAGAGTGAATTTATTGACTGAAAGTAGTTGAATATCTGTATAGTCTTGATTTTGTATGAATATTGCCTTCAACAGTTTCATTAATGCCCTATAACATGTAGAGTATATCAATGGAAACTGGATTTTTTGAATTATATTATTAGGAAGGTTGGCAATTCTGGAGTGACATGTACTGGTTCTGGGGATTGGTTACCGGATTATCGAGACTGAGGAAGAGACTGACCGGAACTAAAGTCAAAAATGCTATCTAGATTGAAACTACCTGAGAATTCTTAGAATTCTCGGCCTCGGACAAATTTTTGAAGTTAGGTCTCGAGAACCCTTTACAGGCACCACTAGTTTGGAGCTTTCCTCGACCATACCCTAGCATAGACCACAATCTTCTCATAAAGCACTCAAAATTTCACTCTAATGACACCTTCCTAAGTATTTTGAACTTCCAACTAACTTTCTTCAACATCTTACATGACAAATGACAAAACTCAATAATTACCAACTCTACATGCATCAAAAGATGTCACTTCATAATTATCATGCAGCAGAAAATGAGCAATAATCTTTTACGCCATTCCAAAACAATCAAACAAAAGCGTCAATAAAATAAAATAATGACAGCTGAGTTGATGATCCACGCGTAATGGTTGTGTTTAAGCCACCCAGGTAAATATTTACTTTCATGCTTTTAACTTGATTTCAATAACCACACATTACAAAAGATTATTAGAAGTAAATCTTCAGTACAGCACTTGATTGTTGCCGATCATGATCAAGTGTGCAGACTTAAGTGTTTGATGTGTGTTACATATCTATTAAAATAGCAAATATTTGGATAGATTATTTTTCGCTTTTTAACTTATTAAGAAATAGTTTGTTGACTTTCATGGATGTTATAGGCATTAAGGTGCAATTTGACGTGTAAAAAGTTTTAGGAAATTGGAAAATCTTTTCACAAAAAGCTGTGAAAATGGGAAAGTCATTTAAAAATTGCACAAAGCGCAAACATTACAATGTTGTCGATATTTTATGAGTAAATGTTGAGGTCAAGTCTACGCCCGAGTAGCACAAGTCAGTTTATCGATACAAGCAATTGCCTTGATACCGGACCGAAACCAAATACGGCTTCAAGTCAGAGTCATCCAATCCTGCACAGACTGTTCGGGACGATGATTATAGATCAACCAAGCATTTTTTTTCTTGTCGACGGTCAGGTATGCATAATATTTGCATTAATATCGACGTCATTCATTCAACTTCTTTTCTATCAAATAAATCAATTCATTCATCATAATATTAAGGGCGCGAGATGAATGAAGGAATGGAAATCAGTCAATTTATTGCAAATTGCAACTTTTTTTTCTCACTTGCTTTCTGCTGTTGTACATTGTTAATTTATTTATTAACAGTTTACGGCCTTTTGTTAATGAATATTTTTTTATTGCTTTTTTGTAGCTGTTTATTTGAGGTGAGGTGGCTGTGAAGGGATTTGAATGCTTGTTTGTCTTGAGAATTTGCATGACATGGGTTGCAAAATTTTTGAATGATAACAGAAATTGTCATTGTTTGAATTTTATGCTAATCCATGAAGATCGGGGCATTACTCATAATTGGATGTGCAAAATGGACAAGGAACAGCCATAACCATGTGCACCAATAAATTGAACATTACATCCTTAAACATAAAATAATGCGCCTTATTTCTTAACAACCTCACAAAACCATTTTTATCTCCTCAAAGCTACAACTTCATTTTCATCCGTGGCTGCTGTCTTTTGTTATGCATTGACGTCGCTTCAAAGGGAAACCTCTTAATCATAATAAGTGCATTGCAGTGCAAAAAAACCAAAATGTTATTAGAAATTTTTTCATGAATGATTAATGCACTTTTAAATGCAGTCAGCAGATCAGACACTTCAAGATCGCTCCTTGAAAATCGATAAATTATGATTTGTTTGGATGTTCCTAAGAATAAATTATTGTGATGGATTTTTAAAATTGGTCGTAAAATGTGTTAATTTATTGGTTGAGGATAGATGCTGATTGGAAGCTAATGCGGAAGAATTGGCAAATTAGGTTGCAAATTTGATTTTTTTATATCATTATGTTAATTTTTTAGAGTTGCATAATCGGATATATAGAATTAACTCAAAATATCTTCACTAATGCATTGCAATGTCAGGTGGAGGATATCATTTCCAAAAATTTAAATATCTTTATTGGACATTTTTATTATATCAAATTTTAGACACACGCCAAGCTCTGGTTTGAGTTTTATAGAGCTATATGGAGTTAAGTCGACTATAGTCGAGTCGATTTAGGTTCTGGAATTTAAGGAATAACTAAAAAGTATTTCTTTACAATATTTCCTTTTAAAATTCGACCATATTCTCAAAATTAAGATTAACTAAGATTAATAACTTGATCTCATTCATTCATAACATGTGCCAGTTTAAAACTTTTTAGCACCCTTTATCTAATTAATTCGACTAAAGCCAATGAGCTTAAAACTTAAACAAATTTAAACAGCATGTGTCTGTCCCGAAACCCTTGAGATCAGCTTTGATATGAATCAAATACTTGTTTTCATTCAATTATTTTGGATAAATAAATTTAAGCATGCATGCACTGGAAATGAAAAGTTGATTTTTACTCAACCTTCCGTGAGATACTTCTGGATGTGGCTTTGAATGAGACAACTAAAGGAATTAAATTAAATTAAGATTTTCAGACGTAATATTTTAAGTAAATTATGAAAATATTTATAAGGGACTTGTAGATTAAGTGTTGTTGTGGACACCTTAAGGCACGATATTATCAATTTAAAGCAATATTATGAAATTGAAAGTCTGATAAGTTAGCAAATAAATTTCAGATTATTTCAATTAAACAAGAACATCTTGAAATTCAATTATTTATTTAATTGTTTATTAAATTTTCCAATTATTTTACTAGAAAAATCAATTCAATTTTTTGATTATTTTTTATAGCATGTTTAAGTCAGCGACAAGCTTAATATCGATTTTTATGCTCTTTTTGATAGTCAACTTAAACAATGCATTTATAATCAAACTAAAGTATCAAATTTTATTAAATTAATCCTTTTTTCAATTTAAAATGAAGAAGAAACTCAAGATTCACACTTGAGTACGGTGTGAATTTAATTATTTTAAATTCCATTTTTATTTCTTATATTATTTTAAATTTATCAATATTCTTAAATTTTGTCAACATTTCAGAAACATTTTAAGTCGCATTTTTGGTCTATAAATTATTGAAATTTTTAAAAGGTTATCCAAATAATTTAAAAATCTAGTTTGACAAAAAAAAAATCACCGAAATTTAAAAGTTATGCAAATTTATCTATAAAATGCATATCTTTTTATGTGACTATTAAAAAATCTACAAAAAAGAACGACACAAGGAAATGTCATTTAGGATCTTCAAAATTTTAGTCATAAATTTTTGAAGATTTTGAAGATTTCTGTAGAAAAATGCAAATCAAGATTCATCAAGTTTTTATGAATGGCACTGATAACCAGAATAGAGCATATTAGTGATTTATTTATAGATTTCAGATATAAATTCCGATCTTTCGCACCATAAACAATATTTATGGTGACACTTAACAAGAGCTAACTGTGAAATATGATAACAAGTTCCTTGCTGCATAATCTATGCTGTTTAACATTCAAAGTATGCAAAATTTTAAACCAAAATGATCATTTCATCTTAGGATCGGCAAAAATTTACATAATCACACACGCATGCTTAATAAAAAGAAGAATCAGCAACAAAAATTCATTAATATTTACTCACCTTTTGCGCAACGCTTAACACAATGCAATTCTTTGTAAAAAAATCTTAATATTTACTTTTTTTATGTAGTCAGGGAAATTTACGAGACCTTGCGGATGTAATGATGACGTGTTTCAGACTGTCACTAATAATTTTTTACTTATTTCGATTAACTTTTTTATTAAATTTATCCCAATGTGAAGGAATTTGTCACAAAAAGTCATTTACAGTTTAGATTTTAATTTTTTAGAACTTATTTAAGTTCATTTTTTGAATTTTTTAAACTTTTTTTTTTAAACTTTGAAAAAATTTGAAAATTTCAAACAAATTTTTTCAACTTTTTTATTAAATTCAAACTTTTTCAATTTCAACTTTTGAAGTTAATTTTCACAATTTAATCCATAAAATAAAACTCAACTTTCCACCTTCTTCAATCCGAACAGACTCTTTTGAACCTTAACAGACAAATGATCAACAGCGTTGAGGGAAAAAATGCTTTTATACATCACCCCAAAGCTGTCAAGAGATGTGATTTGAGAGAGCTTAATTGAAGAAAATGAAAAATATTGAGAACTGCTGAGCGCGTTGAAGTTTCTCTTGAAAAATTCAAATAAATCTCATTTTCATGCACAATGTCTTTATCTATGGTGAAATTCGGAATTTTTTAAGGCATTAAGCTTGTCACGCAAGTTTGAAATTCTATACTTTTAAAATGTCATCAAATTAGGCTTTGATTAAGGAACTGACTCCTGATACTTTTTTGAATGAAAAACAGTAATTAACAGGTCTACGTGCGAATTAATTCTGTCTATTTTTACACGTGAGACATATCTAGTCATAATTCATAAATATTTATGAAAAATTTAAGTAAAAAATAAGAGAAAACCCAATTTTTTCGCAACAAATTTGCATCGACATACGTGCGAAAAATCATGAGATTCAGTGGCAAAGTTCACAGTCGTAAATGTAATCGACATTAGAAAACTGTACTTGCAGATTCTATTGACACTGAAAGATTTGTCATCAGTTTGACTGTCAAGAGCATTTGCGTGATTTAGTCTTATGTTTCATGACATTCTTTTTCAAGTTCTTGAGGGCAGTTTGGTCAAGGTTGGATCAAATTAGTTATTGAAGAGATTCATTTAAGTTTGTTGAACTAAGTAGTGAACTTTGCCAGTTTCTGTGAAACTTAGAAGAATTTTAGTGAATATTTTGGGAATAAACTCTGATTTGGCTAAATTAGATCCCACATGCCTCCTCGTGAATGACCTAAGAACTCTTAGAGATAAAGCTACACTTGACATTTGAAATTGATCTGTGTAAACCAGGAATAGAACCAGTTTCAAACGAAAACTTTGGGTGGTCATCGATAACAATTGATATGTTCCACCAGATAACTAAGTATGTATGCTGGCCTTAGAGCACTATTTTTGCCATTTTCATACTTCCTTGTCCATTCTACTTACAAACTTACATTAAGAAAATTGATAAATTTTCTCAAAACTTACATAAAGTGGAAATTACATGCAACATCCGCAGAATATCACACAAATTATCCAACAATATTTGAACTAAAATTTGTGTGACAGATTTTTTATTGATTTATTTTAATGAAGGTCTGAAAATTCGTTTAATTATTTACAATTACACCCAATTGTGTGAAAGATGTGTTACATTGATAAAGAATTTTGTAAAATTTCTAACAAATATGTAAACCAATTGCTTAAGAGAAGATAACAAAAGTTGATTTCAAAAAAGCTTTATATTTGAAATTTTCAAAGCCGTTATTTTATTTCAAATTGATTTTTTGATGAAAATTTTTCTTAACGGCAAAAAGATTTTTGAATTTTTGATATTTCTATGACGATACATGCGAAATATATTTTTCTGTTGAAGCTTTTCATTCTTAAAAGATAAAGGAAAAGCGAGAAAATCTTGTAATTTTTCCATGGAGTCTACATTTGAGCAGTTTTTCAAATTAAAATACACTGAATAAACGATTATTTAGTTTCAATCAATTGTTTAAATTTAAAAATATCTAATTTTATAATTTTGATTTTTAAAACATTTTAAAACTTTAATTTAACTTTTTAAAATTTTTTTGACAATATAATGTTTGAAAGGTCCAGTCATATGAGCTGAAAGACACTGTGATTAGTAATTCATCGGTCCATATCTTGCAATTTGCAGGCAAAAACATGAGTACATCTTAAAATCTGAAAGTTTTATAATTTTTGATTAAGCCATAAATTTCAAAAAATTCAATTTCTTTTATTAAAAATCTTAAAAATTATAATAAATCAAATGCATTTAAAATGTTCGCATATTATTCCTTAAATATGCATTCATGCTCAAAACAACTAATATATTCCATTATTATTCATCAACCTAATTTACACACTAATTTTCACATTCCGAACTTAATTAGGTCAATTTTGCAATATCAAACACTGAAATAATTTCTACAGTCTAAAATAATTACTATTCATCAAATCTATCTAAGATAAAATTAAGAAGCTTATTGAAATGCTTTGATGCATCTTATAATGACTTAATAATAGACATGCATAGAGGATTTTCAATGTTCATTTGAAATACACAGAAAGGTTTTAGAAATAAATTGAGAATCATGAAACTAAGGAGGAAATTAATGTCATTTACAAACTTATTTGTGGGACTGTGGATTTTTAAGTGGAGATTCTTAACGTCTTTGATATCGGAGGTACTTAATATAATTTAAATGCACCCCTACATTATCTTGTACTCTATTTCATGTCAGCTCATAAAACTAAAATAATCAAAATTATCATAAAAGCCTTCCAGCATAATATTCACAAATAATCTCTCATTATAATTATTTGCATTAATTTTCAATTTTATTGATACCCTCAAACGCACATCTATGCACATGTTATCCACTAAAATCCTTTTCAAATGAAATATTTATTTATGAACTTTACATGCGAGTAGATTGCAATTATATTAATCCTAATATTTGTCTTATTTGCATTTCCCAGAACTAATAATCGTGTAGACTACATGCAAATGCAATATGTTGCATCTCATACTATGTTTTAAAATGCCTATTGGGCGTTATAATTCGATGTTCATGTGGATATGCAAATAGAAAAAAATATACAAACTTTTTTTTAGGCATGCATAAATGCATAAATGCATTTGAAGAGATTTACTTTGAATCAATCATGAAAATGTATTTTTGATTGGAAAAATTAAGATCCTACTGGTGGACATGCAGCTATTTTTGGATGGTATGAAACGAATTTTGAATTTTAAAATTTTTTAAATTTGTAAAAAATGTCAATTTTTTTAGAATTTAATAAAAATCAACTTTTCCTAAAATAAAATCAATTTTAAATTTTTAAAAAATTAAATAAAAATCTAATTTTATAAAATATCTAAAAATTAAATCTCAAAATCAAAATAATCTCAAAAGTTTAAATCTCAAAAACATCACAAAAAATTTAAACATTTTCCTAATTTTCTTTGATATCTCACATGTCAAATAAATCCTTACAAACTTTTAACAACTACAAATTTCTTCATAATGCTCTAACATCATACACATAACATAATAGGATGACGAGAAAATGCATTTTATGTTTGTGTTTTCGGATTTACAATTTAGACAAACAGAAAATAAATATTAATTTAGGAACGAAAATGCAGGAGAGCAGAGGGAGATTATGCTTTATGTTTCATGCAATGTGTTTGTCTATGAAAGCTATAACTGAAATGAAAAGTTTGGAGGGGATTAGAGTGAAAATTTGACTTTTTTGAATTTTAATAGACTATTTTAATTTTATTTAAATTTTTTCAAACTAAACTTTTCAAGCTTTTTAAATTTTAATTTTCAAATTTTTGGAATCTACAATACATTTCAAATTCAAAATTTTGAAATTTTAAATCTTTTAAATTCAAATTATCAAATTTCTTAAATTCAAATTTTCAAATTTCTTAAATCTTCAAATTTTTCAAATTTAAATTTGCAAATTTTTTAAATTTTTCAACAAATTCTTAAAAAACCTTCAAAATTTTAACATCAAGCCACACAATCACTAAAACACAAATATTGAAATATTCATGAGAATTTTCAAGTTCGAATAAATTCATTCATTTGATACTAATGCTGATGCTTTTGCAACATTCTCATGCTGCTCCGACTTCCTATCATTCCAGCTTTTTTTATTCATAAACATTCATGAATAGTTTTTGGCAGATGAAAAGAGCATTCTGCACTTAATACATCATATGCGATAGGGATGTGGAGAAATTTATTATTTAATTACCTGAATATTTCTCATGTTGGAATGTTATTTATGATACAAATGCAATTCTAAAATATGCAGGAACAATTTAGAAAATTATTTTAGTTTTATTATATTTGGAAAATGTTTATGAATTTTTCGTTTCAATTTTGAAAATGAACAGAACAACATTAAGAGATATAAAACAGCGATTTTATTGGTTTCTACATTAAGGATTGTAAAATACTAAATTTGCCATCCATTTGTACACCGATGATTGTTGGAAGTTCATTTTGATACTTGAAAACTTGAGTTTTAACTGTTTCTGAATGTATTCAGCTATTGTCTTTGTACATTTCGGGTTCAGAAATTGTTGATTATAAATCTTAACATTACTGTCCTAATTATGTGACTGTGATCCATCAGAGTTTTGACTGAAGAGAATAATAGAGACCAAGAACTTGTTTCGATCGGTGTCCTACGGTTTCTGATTGTATTCTCTTACCACTAAGCCATCGGGGCAATTTAAAATCCTAGGCAGAATGGCAATTGAAACTTTTATTCAGTTCTGGAATAATAAAAAATGGGTTGATAAAGAACCTGAGCGACACAATGCGATAAATCAAATTTTTAACTATAGAAATGGAACCAAATTAATCGTCATGTTGCTGTCAGGGTAATTTCCGCATCTTACCGTTAATACATCGACAACACGTTGAACTGTTCTGAGTATAGATATTTATCGTTGATACAGCTTTACTTGGAAAATCCAACTGTGGTCTTTCTGGAGCTATTCACTATAAATAAACCATAAAATGAAGTACATCGGTACATCAGTTGTCGGATAGGAACAGCAATTATAAGCCTACCAGGAAAATTCAATAGAATCATCGAGCATGAAATTTTTTGTGTCCATATTTCACTCAAAAGTAGTCAAAGCTTGTTAATAAAAGGAATGAAAAATTGTAAATTTAGAAAATTGTGACAGCAACGAATCTGAAAATTATGAAATATAAATGAGAAGTATTGTAAAATTTATGAAAGCTCCCGTACAGCTCAATTGTTGTAATTTAAATTTTTCCTTATTCTGTCAAGCGAAATTGTAAAAATTTCTATAAACTTAAACAAAATTCCCTCTAAAAAATTATCAACTTTTCCTTCATTGAACAGGAAAAAATTCCCAATCAAGCACAAAAAATACACAAAAAATCAATCAAAAAAAACTAAAATAATTTTGCTATCGTTGATTTTAAATCGTCTGATCGTCGAGAGAACAGAACAAAAAAATGCTCGCAAACAGTAGAAAATTGAATTGCAAATTGGTGAAACAACAATTGATTCCATACCACGTATTTAATTTCCTATGCTTCGGACAGCGAGAACTGGAATGAAAAAAGTGAGAAAAATTTAAATGAACAAAAAAATGAGAAAGTAAAATTGGTAGTGATGCTTTTTTTGGGGAAATGAACGCAGTTATTGAGTTTTACTGGGAAATTACTGAAGTTGTGGATGTCTATTGACTATTGTCTAAAGATCAACGGATTTGAGTTCAAGTGAGGAGGTTTGTATTAGAGTAGTTGTGTGTCTCGATTAAAGCACCGCAAGTAACAATGAGATGATACTTCTTAATAGGCAATGAGCATTATGGATTATGGTATCGGGACTCTATGTTCAATATCCTTTAGGGATTAGTCATCCAATGAACTAGACATGGATTAATGTCATCCTAATGCAATGTGCTTTCCTTAGAACTAGAGATTCAACTAGTCATTTAAAAGGCTTTTCCTTAAAGAATCGTTCACTTATTACTTAACCGTCTGATTACTCTTAGGTGAGAGGATGGGGGAAGGAGTTTAGCATGGATGTGGGGAAGAGGTGCTTTGACTGAAAAGAGGATTTAGTATGGGATCACTGCCTGTTAAGGTTCCTTTACTGAGTTTATAGATCAATTTTAATCCATTTTCTGAAGCTGGATCTGTCCATCTGCTATCACAGGCCATCACTTTCAAACTTCCAATATCGTATCTAATTCAGAGCATAATCTTAAAATTAGAAAATTTTACTCCAAATTCTCTCTTTAATAATTAAAACTTCCGAAACATTACTTAGACCACAGCACTCATTTCCACATCAGATCACACAAAAAAAAAAAGTCCTAATATCCATTAGACATTTCACATAAAAAATTCTCCCCAAAAACCTTGCAAACAGCAAGCACAAAAAATAAAATTTGTTATTGAAAAAAGGCATCAGAATCGGAATCTGAAAAGCTTAATGGAAATTTATGCAATGAGAGATGAAAAAAATGCTTTTAATGTATTATTGAATGATGTGGCATCAAACAGTATATATACAAAGTATGTGGATAGACAAGCTAGCCGATAGGCAAAAATCAATGATTCAACACAAATTTTTGAGCCTCACAAAGAGGATGAGGAGTCATAGACACAAAATAAAAAGCCACAAAAGAGCTTTTCATGCTTAATGAAGTCATAAATTAAATTTTCAACACTTTACGTGCCGCATATGCAAAAAGAAGGAAAGTTGAGAATTGAGCATTTATGTCGAGGACATGAATTTGATGACCGTAAAGCTGAAATCTTGTAATTAAAGTCTTTGCCATTTTAAATATTCTCATTAAAACCCTCCTCAAAAGTTAAGGAAAACTTTTATTTCCTCAATCACTGTCGAATGAATTTTACTTTTCCTTCTTTTTTTTGGTCTGCAACGCACAGTTCCATTTGTACTTTTTCATTTGCATTTCATAATTTAATTAACTTTTCGGCTTCCTTTTATTCACGAATTCTGCTGTAAAACTTTTTTTTTTTAAAGGCAAAAGGGTCCGGAAATTTGGAAATAAAAAAAAAATTCTTTGTACGTAAGTACGCATTGTGACTTTTTAAAGGATATCAGTGGGGTGGCAACAACAAAAAAGAAATCCTTTTTTCTTACTTACGCATTCTTTGAGTCACAAGAAAATAAGGAAGTTGCATGAATTTGCTGAAAAGAAAAAATTAACGATGAATGAATTTTTTCATTAACTGTGAGGATTTTTTGATGTGCTGATTGTTGGAAGGGATCTTTGATACTTTTTTTTTGTGGGTCAAATATTGAATGGAATGTTGATGGAGTGGAACAATTGCTATATTGTCTTTAACTTAGGACCAAGAACTCGACTTGAGACTCAACTTGAAACTCGTCTTGAAACTCAACTTGAGACCTGGCTTAACTTGAAACTCGACTTGAGACTTGACTTGAAACTCGACTTGAGACTCGACTTGAAACCCAACTTGAAACTGAGACTCGATTTGAGACTCAACTTGAAACTCAACTTGAGACTCGACTTGAGACTTGACTTGAGACTCGACATTGAAACTCGACTTGAGATTTAACTTGAGACTCAACTTGAGCCTCAACTTGATACAAAACTCATTTCATCTAAAAATCAATGACGCACATTTTAAATCCGATAATTGATACTTCACACCCCATAACCCACCTTTATGTCTCCTATATCAAAAACCACCATATACACAGCTTTTCATGGCAATAAAAATTTTATAGACTTTCTCTTCAATATTGACAAATTTTCTCACTAATTTTTCCTCACTGTTCAGTACATCATAAAATTCATTGTCCATTACATCGAACAGTATCCATTGACTATTATGAATCATCATATTTTCAGCATGACTTCTTTTATGACATAAACAGAAAGAATCTTTTCTTACTCTCTGTTGTGTTCATCCTTAATAATAAAAAAAAAAGTTACACAGAGATCTGACTCGGAGGGACATAAACAAATAAGGAAAAAAGAAAGGAAATTGATATTTATGGATGAAAGAGGAAAATGATGAAGCTTTTGAAGAGAATATGCTGGCTATGTTTATCAGCTTCTGAAAAATTTATTTGTCTTTTGTTTTGAATTTCTGATTTTTTGGTGCTAGTTTACCTTAGCATAGACAATACTGACTGCAAATTTGTAGCTTATTATTAGAGTTCGTCCAAAATTGCTGACATGGAGATCTCAATCTCAGGACCTGCAGTCTTGGATGGACTATATGAAAGAGATCAAAACTGACCCTCCTTACTCCTGGTCTCTGAATTTAATACAATTTGATGTCCTGTAGGTCAATGCTTTAAGTTTTTCCGAATGCATGAAAATGGACCCACGCAAGCCCCAATCAAGGATGTGTTTAAGCAAATAATTCAGATATTCGACTTTGCACCAAGCTGTCGTTATTCGGGGATGTCCAATTTAAACAGAATCCAGCCCTAAGTCTGTCCCAGGGCTGCAGTCCCGCCTTTTGTCCGGAAGCCGAATTATTAGGTCTTTAACCGATGTGTTTTACTCGGGATTGTTACAAATCAATTCCAATTTTATCAATTAAGTTCAAATCACGCAACAAAATCATCAATTCCGATAAAATTCCCACAAAAATCTCATAACAAACAAAATTCATTCATAATACAGAATTTCAATTCCAATAAGAATTCTCACGTTCTAACATCCAAATCAAACAACTGTTACCCTAGTAGACCTACAGTAGATATGCGATTGCGCAGCAGTATGTGTGTTGAGACGCACACATCTGTTCACATTATATGATTGTATGTGTATTCGAATTCGAAAATATTGTAAGTAACAGACAAAAATAATACAACACAACACAAAACCAGTTGTTTAGTATACCATAAGATCTCAAAGACGTTAGTTCATTCCCGAAGTTGTCGCAGCGCAGTGTGAATTTTTTTTTAAAAAAAGAGAATAAATAAATACACACAAGTGAGAAAGAAAGAATGTATTTCTTATAAGAAAATATGAAACTTGTAATTGAAATTTTTATAAAATAAGGCATCCAATGTGAGCCAGCAAATTAGCAATAAGAATTTAAAGTTGGAAAAATTCTCAATTTTGAGAATATCTTGAGGGAAAAATGGATGGAAAAAAGATTCGTGCAAAAGTGAATGTTGTGTATTTTATATAAAAAAAATTTATATATCTCAAGATTTTTTCCATCATTGTGTGAGTGGTTCATGATTGAATGCAAAAAAAAAAGTAAATAAAGAAGGTTTTTGTGTTTAAAAATTGTTGGATTCTTGGAAGTATTTTGAATAAAAGATTGATTCTTAAACTTTAACTATTTTAAAATCTTATTCAGCTTGTGTGTAAGATGCTCTCAATAAAAATAAAACAATAATAAAGTCAGATATTAATATTTTTGCTAAAAATCAACTCTCTGCCCACAAAATAATATTCGCGCTTATTAAACAAAAAATATGTGTTCATCTTATTCTCATCTGATTAGTGTTGTATCGTGTTGAAATTAATATAGAATTAACAAAATTAGTGAAATTTTCTATTTGCCGGAAAATCACATTTTTTTGGATATTTTAAAAGAAATCTTATAAATTCAAAATAAATCAGGTCTATTTTGAATCAAAAAATTCATGAATTTTGGCATAAAATTTTGAATTTTGAATGAAAATTTCATGAATTTTACTACAAAAAGTTTAAAATTTAACAAAGTCCTTAAAACAATCAAAGCAAACAGTGAAAATTTCAAACCAAATTTCAAATAAAATCATAGAAATCTTTGAAATTTTAAATAAAAGTGAAAAAAAAATTAATTATCAAATTCAAATCAAATTCAGTGAAAAAAGTGAAAAGTTTTAAGATTCAAAAATATCCTCAAAAAATCACCTAAAATCAAGGATATCAAATTTAAATTCCCATTCCCAACAATGCATGTGAAAATTAAAATTTCTCATCATTTTGGTTAAAAAATAAGGAATAGTTCTTAAGTGAAATATTTATTTAATTTTGTGATTCATCCGGGTGATGTTAATCTTGAATGATAATGTCGTGGATTTATGGGATGATTTTCATCCTCATTCAGATATCGTCAAGGTCAGTGATAAGGAATCAACATGTTGCTTATGCAACTCCATTGCAATCAGGTATGTTTTTCTTTTTTTATTACTCGGAGGGGAATCTTGAATTTTATTAGGGATCTCAAAAGGGATTTGAATTTTTTATTGTTCTGTGGATCTGATAAATTCTTTCTACTGGGAATGAATACAGCTTGATTATACATCTTGAAAATGAGTTGAATTGACTTTCTGCAGTCAGACTTCTTGTTTAGCGAGGTTGTTCTTGAGGATTAATCAACTCAATCAATTCATTCTTGGTGATTGAGCTGTGCTGCTCAATTAACCCCAAACTTAGCTTCAATTTCCGACACTAAAATTGAAATTCTCAGTTAAAACTTGATTAAAACTCAACAAACTCCAACAAATCTCTCAACAACAAAAAAATTCCAATTAAATAAAAGTTTTCTCTAAAAATAAATTTAATAAGCCTCATCTGACTTTCTTTAAACTCGATAAGCATTTACGGAATATGCTAATTGAAGCAAATTCTTTTGATTTGAATCAAGCATCAAGACACTAAGAGAAAAAAGTGAAAATATAATAAAAAATATTCATAAACTCGTCATACATACTTCTTTTGTGCGATTATCATAAACTGTGTTTTGCGGTATATACTTTTTTGTTGTCATGTGTTTACAATGAAGTGTGAAATTTTTTTCCTCGTATTAAATGATATAAAAAATATACTTGAGAAATGGGAATGAGATGATAATTTAAATCGTAAATGACAAGAGTCGCTTTTTTGGGGTTTGGAGGATGTGAAATTGTGTTGATTGCTGTACTAGAGTCACAGATCAACTGGGGTTGGTACGAAAGTGACTTAAATGAAGACGACTGTACCATGAAGCTCTTAAGGCTCCGCTAAAGGTCTGTGATGCTTGGAATAATCCCTGAAGTTGACTTTATCGCAAGCTAATTGTCAATTCCTTTATTCGACATCAACTCAGACTTTGTATGGAAAATTCTGGTTAAGTCGACTCGACTTCATACATAATCCAAATTTATTTCGAGTTCTGGCCAATACCAAGCTCAAAATTGTCCATTTTATAGTCTGTACAAGCTCAAAACTGTCAATTTCACACTTAACAGTGAATTTCTCCACAATTACGATAATTTAGCAATCTCAAAAGACACCAACAAACCCATTTCACAATAACTTTCATTCCATACCATCCTCACTCACTATATCTATCAGATAACCCTAATTAATTTGTTATTGATTGAAATTAATTGCCTCTAACTAATTTTTAATTAGCAAATTCGTTTCTTTTTATGTGTCAAAATAGTTGCGTATTTAGACTTAATTCAGCATTCGGCTACGAGTTGACCTTAAAAACTGATTTTAGTTATATTTATTAGTTTGTCAATTGTATTTAAGACGTCATTAATATGAAATCAACACATTCGATTAAATTGGGCATATTTCATGGTATTTATAGGAGTAATCGAATGAAATTATTTTTAATCGCCATGACCAAGGACAAGATGGATTGTTTTGTGTGGTGATTACATTTGTATGTGGGTAGTTTGGATTTCTTGTGAGTTGAATGGGAATTTCATGAATAGTTGGGTTTCAAATTTACTATTCTTAGCCTAGTTGCTGGGCTGACATTGTACCTAAGCACTTCGTTGGCTCACATGTTGTCATTTACTGTCCAGGCCGCAAAAATGGGTAGAAAATCAACCGATATGGGGACATCAGGGCTACTATACGTCTTCCCGTTAATACAGCAACATAGCGATGCTCTATCGGATACGGTGTGTTGCTCAGGCTTGCACATACCTAACAACAACTCAATTAAAGAAGATAGTTTAGTTCTTATCCATAAGATCCTCAAGAGACACTTCATTTTAGCCAAATTCTACCACATAATCTATCTATAGCCACCCAAAATTCTCAATCTACCAATAAAATTTCCCCCAAGTAGAACGCCCAATATTTACCATTTTAATTACTACCTCAGATAATTCAAATTAATTCACCTTACTCTACATTTTCTTTACATTACCCAAAAAAATTTTCTGTTATCATTACATTAATCAACATTATTTTCTGTCACAAAAGACCATTGTGACAGCTTTTAAATTCCATAGCTCCAATTTTACTAACCTAATTATCCTCGCCTGATGGCAATTTTTTTTTTTTTTAGTTACAAGTTAATAACATAATCGATTTATCTGTGTTGATATCGAAATTCGTTGTTATGTGAACAAACAGATTTTATAGAGCTAATTGAATCAATAAGCTAAAGAGACACGAGTAATGAAATATAAAATGTTGTATTTGTTTTCAAAATAAATGCTTAATAAGAAGGCCGAAAGCCTCTCTTTTGTGTCTTTAACATGAGAATTATATCCGATATACAATAAATTACTATTTGATGTAATTGTTATTGAATTATTGAAGATTATGATAGTGAAATTAGTGTCGCGGCATTGTTATTGAAAAATTTTGATGAAAAATATGATTGTGAATGGAGTTAATAGGATTGCTTTTATTGGACATTATGTATGAAATGTTTGTATTGAATGAGGAATTGAGTGTGATAGGTCAGGGCGGTATTAAATGCAATTTTTGAAAATTTTGAATAAATTGAAGGTTATTGTTTGAAATTTTTGGAATTTAATGCATTTGAAGGACATGAAAGATGACAATTTAGGATAGTGCTGAGGTTAAGGAAGCTTGGGGATGGGTTTGAACATGATTCAAGTTCTAATCATGCACTACCTCTGTTGTACGCTAGATTATTTCCATTTTAGCGACTCTACACATTTATTATTGCAATTTAAACTGATAACCTCAATATTTTCATTCATCTTGACCATATTTCAGCTCCAAGCTCATCTACCTAACTCCTCTTATCAATAAAACCTTCAAAAACTATAAAATTCCAACTTTATTGACTTCGTTTATTTAAAAACTTTCTTAAATGATTCCTAAAAACTTTAAAAAATTTTATTTCTGTTCTTCTCCAAGAACATGCTGCTTGCTGCTTCTTAACGAACAAGAATTGCCATTAAAAAAAAAATTCAACTTTCTTTATTCACCGAGAACAGTTAAGAAATAAATCAAAACTTACAAAAAGTGAGTGTCTTCGAATTCAATAAATTCTTTATTATGTAGGTACAAAATAATTATATAATGAGACTTTATTTTATGCAATAAATTGTGATTTGTGCTGCGAAGTTTTTTTGGTTTTTGAGATGTGCAATCGGTTTTGACTGGAAAGTTTTTCTTCTTATCAGTCGGTGGAATTTTTTTTATTGTGGATCGAGGAAGTTTGTTGTAGTGGAAAAGGTTAAATAAAATGTTTAACATTCAGTTTACTTTAATGTTCTGAGCACAGAAAATAGAAAATTGCATTTAAAAATTATAAGAAAAATTGAGAATTTTGAATCAAAAATTTGAAAACAATTTTTAAAATTTAAAAAATTTGAAGAATTGAAAATTTTTTTTTCTGCATTTTTAAATGAATTTCAAAATTTTGAAAATTCCAAAAATTTAAAAATTGAAAAGTTTTAAACTAAATTCCAAAAATTTGAAATTAAATTTCAAAATCTCGGGAAACATATTCAAATATTCTACAATAAAAAAGTCTGAAATCTTTAAAATTCAATATTAAAGTCATAAAATCCATAACTCAAATCCCAGCAAAAAATCATTAAATTCCAAATTAGACATTTCAGTTTCATTTCAAACTCTTTTTTTATTATTTCTCACTGCATGTCTAATTTTATACCTCAAAAAACGTCAGCTTACGAAATCAGATACTTATTTACCACTTACTTCGTTACTTCAATAGATTCAATTGTATATCTTGAGCTATCTATCTCTCATTTCTATTTATTTTTCCTCTTTTCTTATTTCTTTATATTATTTTTTTGTTACTTTACTTGTGAATTCGAGAGAGAATAAAAAGAGTAAGAGATGTATGTAGATATTCACATTAGTGTATATACAATAATTTTCTTTATGTATTAAACATTTTTTTTATGTATTTTTCATCCATTTCTCGTTTTTTTTACTATTTCTTCGTTTTATGTCTTCTGCATGCAGACAGTCATGGAAATAAAAAAAAAAGAACTTTTTTTCTCACCTTTTTTGCTTGTAGCTGTTTTTTAAGTATTTTTGAGTTTCTTACAACTTGCTAAAATGCAAAAAAAAAAGTTCTGTGTGCAGAGAAGACAGTTCGTGCTAGACATTTTGCATGTTCTTGAAGTGTGCATCACAAGAGACTTTTGGTTCACAAATGGAATGATGATTATGACTGTGAAATGTGAAATGAGAAGATGAGAAGGAAAAAGGAAAAACTTTTTCTTTATATTTCTGTCTTATCTGATGAATTGAGGATGCAGAAGGAAGGAAAAGAAAGGAAAGAAATTTATAAAGGAACGGTCTTTAAGAAAAAATAAATTTTTCATTATAATCTAGGTAAAGTTGCCAACAATTGGGGTATCTTGGAAATTTTAATCTAATTTATAGAAAAAGTTGGTCAAAATGTCGAGGAAAATTATTGGAAAATTTTATGATTTTTATTAAGTTTTGGAATGAATCTTCTAATTTTAAGTATAAGTGTCATTATTTCACCTTATATCTTGATTCTT
Source organism: Chironomus tepperi (assembly GCF_022539635.2). NCBI lineage: Eukaryota > Metazoa > Arthropoda > Insecta > Diptera > Chironomidae > Chironomus > Chironomus tepperi. The sequence goes on along the minus strand of NW_027226552.1, from coordinate 119,530 downwards.
GTGGTCAAAAGTAAGTCATAGAACTCAGTAGCATAATGTTTTGATGCTCTAGTACTAACTAGTGTTTGCATTTTAGCAGCGAAACGCCTAATGATGGATTATTTCACTCACTCTGATATTAGACTGGCTGGCATGGTACCAGACTTTTCCTGCATCACTTTAGGATGCACTCGTGCATTTAGAATCGATTAACTGACCTTTTCAGTCATCTTAGTTGCAAATCCCCTGATTATATGCAAATATTAACTAGAACCTTGATTATCCTCAAGAAACCATTCAAAACCTGAATAATAATATTATATTCCACACTTAACATCTGTGAATAAACCACATATTAAGTCATAAAAACCAGCAAACAAAATTCAATGACACGAATCTCAATTTTCTTGCCATCTTCCCACAAAAACTATCAAATTCCCCTCAGTCTTACTGTGTCTTCCATTTAATTCTTCATTGTACATACGAGAAGGAAGAAAGGAACAAGAGACAGTCTCGTTCATTTGTCGCGTGAATGATGAAATTAAGTGAGCACTCGGTAATGATACAAATGAAAAACAAATTGAAATTGAAGGCACGATTTTTTCTCTTTTTTTTTTTATTCATTTCACTTTGATGTCTTTTTTTCCTGACTTGCTTTTTATTTGAAATTTCATTCTGCTACAGTGAAAGAAAAATTACTTTTTTAAGATCCTCTTAAGCATGTCCTTAATTGGATTCTATGAAGTGCTGCTTTTAATTTCTCCGCTACTCCGTGCAGCTTACCAGGTGCTTGTATGTATTTTGATAATATGCATGTAAAATAATGAGTGTGAATATGATACACTTAAGAGGGTATTAAAGCCTATCGTCATCTTCTTTTATGAATACTTTTCTCTCTTTTTTTCACGGTACTTATGCCTTTTTATGTGTCACAAACTTCATTCATGTGTAGAATTAGAATTAAGGTTCTTTGATTAAATTTCTGATTTTGGTTGCTTTTGGAAGTAGATTAACAGAAGATTGAATTTGATGGATTTTTATCCCCTTAAATTGCTCAGAAAATGTCTCCAATCCTCCTCAAAATTGAAAACAAATCCACATATGTATAAACATTCCCTTATAATGTCTTATCATTTATATCAACCCCAACATTTTCCTACTCCCTAGTTTATTATTATTCCATGTTCTTAATGGGAAATCGATAGATTAAAAACATAAGGTGTGTTTATATGAGCACATTTATAGCATGCTATGCGTATCAAATTTCTTATTTCAAATCACTGACATAATTTTTATTAATTCTATTAAGAGTTAAGTTTTTGTGAATTGAAAATTAGCAAGTTTACGTCTTGGGGATTAAAAAATGAGGTTGATTATTGGTTGTGGAAGGGGTTAGAGCTTGTTTTTGAGGATGTTGCAGCAGATTGGACACTTTGGGTTGGGTTTTGTAAGAAATTGGTCCTTAATCCTCTTGAAATGAAGGTATGACTAACGTAATCTGCATTTCCTATGATATAGATGTATATACTTGCAAATTTTGTCTAATCTCAGCTTGTTATACCAGGAATTAGCTCACTCAAGGCTACAGGCTTTCAAATTTGGCCAAACGCCCCTTCATTATAGTAAGGCAAAGTCGTCATTTCTTCAAAATTCAAACACATTTCTCAGAACTAATTAATTTAAATTTAGTCACTAAATTTATAACTCTACAACAGCTCAAGGATATAACATTACTCAAATAATTTTCCAAATTACTTCCGAATCACTAAATTAATACAAAAGCTCCTCCAAAAATCATCCAACCCATCCCCTCATCCTCCCATAAAATAAATTCAACAGTCACCTTAAAATGACATAATTACAAAGCAGAAGCTAGCATCCTTCCATTCATGTTAATAATAGATATTCAAATAATGAAAATTAATCCTCAAAAAAGCTTCAAAGATTTACAATTTGTTGTCTCGAAAAGAAAGGGTGACCTGACTAAATATTTAACGAATGAAAGACGTAGAAAATGAGAATGAAGCATAAAAAGTAACTAAAATCGGTTCATTATGTTAATCTTCATGTTGAATCCTTTTAAGCTTAATGGCTGACAAAAAGGGTCAGTAAATCATCAAGTTTAATGGAATAAAGTAGTTTTTCTGCATAGTTGTTTAAGGAAAGGATTGCTGAGTTTGTTTGGGGGTTGGGGAGTCGTGGATGTTGACTTGCTGCTTTTTATGCTTCTAATTTAGATGTTTGATAAGAATTGACCTGATTTTCATAACAAAAGTATCCAATTATTGATAGAAAAAGCTATACATTAATTCCCTCTGATTGCCATTATTTCCTCATCCAGTCAACAAGTCATCACAATAGTCAACATAAATTTTCTTTTAAACTTCCATCTTGTTCCTTCACAAACTCCAATTTCCTCTTCTGTCTCTAACTTTACAAAGCTTTGTTGACTGCTAAATCTCTCTCTTTATTTCCATCTGACTTTAACAATCTACTCGTTTTTTACTTCAACATCAAAGCTTTCTTCTTCCATCCGTTCATGGCTGTAACGAACAAATAAATAGAATTAAATTTATTCACATAGTGACTTGAAGGTAAAAAGGATGATGTTGTTGATGAAGAGAATAGAATAAAATGTATACAGCGAATTTTTCATCGCTTCACTCGCTCATACATCTTTCTCGCGTGCATGTACTTTACAGTATATGAGGTATATGGGATTTAATCTAATTTCACATAATAGAACGTATAATCTCTATCTTACTCGAAGTAAAGTTGATAAAATAAATAAATATTATGAGTCAATGGGATAAAAAATGAGGACATGTATTAAGCGGGGGTAATAACGCTGTTGTTGATGTCAATTTTAAGAAAATATAAGACAAACTGCCTCACACTACCCACGATTGTTCACATAATGAAAAAATAAAAATTAAAAGTAACTCGAGCACAAGAAAATGCGACAACAGATGAACAGAAGATGAGCCTGAATGTGGATGGGGAACGTTCAGTTATTCAATAACGCTTTTATAAGGGAAGTGTATGTTGAGTTGACACAGCTCAAACAAGGAAGCAGTGAGTAAACTTCATATTCTGCATTACGCAATAAGTGAACCGCGCCTATGGGAAGCGTTGAAAAAAACAAATTCATAGGGATGGAAGTAACGACATAAAAAATATATTCTATAAAGTAAAAAATACAGCGAGTTGCTTGCTCGCTCGAGTGCTCTCAAAGATTTTAATCTTGAACGAAAAATCTCGTCGCTTCTCTTTATTTTTGCTACTAAATATCACATGCATGACACAAAGAATAATGTTTATTTATTTTCTATATGACTCCTTCTCATTCTACGTCCTCAAAAAAAAGAGAGGAATTTTACAGTTTATGGAATGAAAAATATCTTTAAGCTTTTCATTCAACATCTACTGCTGCTGAGATTGAAGTACTTTTTGAAGGATTTTTTCGTTTCATGAATAAAATTCCATCTTCACCTGCTGTGCATATAAATAAATGAATATATGGATATACAAGTAAATAAAATCATATTTGATCCTTGTACGTACATTAATTTGTAATTTGATGCCATATTCACTTACTTAAATGATTTTATATGAATACTTCTTATGTAATAGTCAATGCTTATTTATACAAGGCTGTGTATGGGATTGACAGACATTTAAGTCCTTTTGAAATTTGAAATTGAATGTGTTTGAGGATGTTCATGGCAGTGTTTAATGATTTACTGCAGGGTGCATTCAGAGATGCTAGATTTGAAAGGATATGCTTTTGATGTGTGTTAGTACTTGAACTACTTCCTTTCTTTATTGACAATGTTGTTCTGTTGGGATTGATGGTTGCTTTTGAATTGAAGCTGGAGTCACTAAGGAGTGGCATTGCAACTTATTGACTTCCTATCCCACAGGAATAACCCCCAAACCTACATATTCTCTCCTCCTGTCCAACACTGTAGCACATATAGGAAACAGGCAAAATCCTTGAAAATATTCAGTCATTTCAGTATAACAAGTCCCCTCATGTCCCTTGATCTCTTCAAAATTAATCAAAAATTCCGACAAAAAAATAGAAAAATTAACAAAAAATATCATACAAGCCAAAAATATCCCCAAACCATTAAACAACAGCATCAGTAACCATGCAACTGATAACACCACAATCACCCCACCTAAAAGTTCAAGGCTGAAATAGCACACCGGATAGCACAGCAGCAAAAATACATTCTGTAAAAAAATTACATTATCAGAATGAAAAATTGTTGTGCTGTCACAGGTCGTGTGAGAAGTTAAAGAGTTAGAAAATAAAATATGAATTTAATGAACACTAAGCAACGTAGATAAATGATGGAATAAAGTATGACAATATTAAATTTATGCTCTGATTGAATTTATGGTTTCTAAAAAAATATTAATGTGTAAATTCAATTATATTGTTCAAATATTTGTATTTTGACATTTATTTGCTTTATAAATTAAGTGTGATGCGGTTCCATAGTTCCCCTATCACAAATTTTTCAAACCATTCTGTAAAATATTGTTTTAATCCTGTGTAATTCGTTTGATTGCTGAAAATTATTTTTGGTATTTTATAGTAATTAATCCTTTTTTTTCAACCCTTTTTCTATAATTTTGTACCCTTTTTTCGAAAATAAATAGATGAGAAAATTGTAGTTTAGACATAAAAATGAATATTAATGTTCAGAAAATGTTAAAAAGAATAAATAGAAGGGTATGAAGCCATAAACTATTTGATTGGTGACTTTGCATAAATTTTTATGCTTTGATAATATTGTAGATTTGTTTAGAAGTATAAGCCTTTTTTGAGCTTGAACTTGACTTTATGGAATTGAAATTTGTCTACTGAGTGACCCAACATAAAGATATGACCAAGAATTGGTGCAAATTTAGCATGAAATTGTCAATTTAACACCAAACTAAAGATGAACAGACATTCATGCTGATTATGAGTATTTTATGTCATTTCTGGTTTGACTTACTTGTGCATTCATGTTAGTGTAGCTTACAGGCAACTTGAGGGCTCATCGCTGTCTCTAGATCAGCGTGATTCTACCGTAGAACTAGATTTTTCTGAATCTGACTCCAAGACATAGTCTCGGAGACCTGAAGACTCACTTTTCTGGTTTATTTGATGCCATGTGTCTTTCAGCCTATATATTCCATCGCTTAGAGCCTTTTGACATCATACCAGCCACTATTTCATTGAAGCATTCATTTAAATCCATCTGTTTTAGCCCAAAAAATCCACCCTGACTAAACTAGAAGTCTAAATTCCCATGAATACCAAAACATCAGTACCTCCAGATGCAAACAATCACAGAATATCGACTTTATTCAATCTACAAAAGAAAATAATGCTCAAATTTCCATTTTTTATGTTAAAATTCATCAAAATATGTATACATGAGATTGTCTCTCTTTAATGTATTCATAAACGTGGATGTCTTGATATTTTATTCTACATTTTCCATGTCATATATTTTTTTTCTTTCTTTTTTGCTCTGTGCATGCAGCATGGCATCATTTTTCCAATCAAGACAAGTGCATGAAAACAGAGATGAGAGAGAGAAAATTTTATATAAAATATCCTGCACGTGTGACAGACTTAAAGCTTGAAAATATTTAATTTTTCTTGAAAAGCTTCATATTTAAAGTTTAATATTAGAAATATTCTAGACTATTAAAATGTACAAGATGATACTGACGTAGTATTTAATATCCCACCATATGAATAGCATGCACATGTGGACAATAAAGCCGTATTTGTTTTTAGAATTAAAATCCTTTCTAAGTATTTGCATGTTTGAGGATTAAAATCACACATGTACAATAAGACTCAAACAATGTGAATGATGTATTGCTGACTGTGTATGTTATGTGATATTTTTAAAAATTAAAAATTCTATTTTCATGTGCTCACGTGTGAGGATTTAATTTGTTTCGCTGGGGGGTTTAGTGTAATGTGAATGATAATTGATTTTACTGAGGTTGTTTAGAGGATTTATGGGTAATTGGATGGATCAGAATCTGATGATTAGCTCAAGAATCTGAATAATTATACTAGAAATCTGTCTGAGTGTTCTTAGGCACGAAATCATCATTTTTGAACTCGATTCTGATGAGTTTCTCTTGATTTTGACTTAAGGTCTGTTCCTTCGAAAGCTAGTCAGCCATTCCCTCAATTTGACTCATTTCTATCGACATCTTCAGCCATTTTCTCAATATTCTCTAAACAAGACCTATTAAATCAACCACAAAGTCAAACTCACGACATAAACTAATCCACAAAACCCCATTTCATATTCCAATCAGCCAACAATTTTACGATCAATATAACCTTTTTTATCAATGTCTTCATCACAATTTTTATATCCATCATTACATTCGTCAAGATATTTTATACAAGAAATTTGATTAGCGCAAATTATGTTGACTTTGAAAGAGTCTGAAATTCTTGGCTTCATAGCTAATGAACTTTAATGTTTTGAGACATTAAATCATTCATTAAAATAATCGATGAAAAAAAGTGGGTTTCATTGTGTTGTCGGAAGAGAATTCGAAGATCACGATTGGAGATTGTTTGGGACAAGAATTTTTTATTTTTAAAGGAATTTTATTTGAATTTTTTTCATATTTCAATAGCAATAAAGAGGTAACGGGTTAATTGGTTGGGATTGTTTGGTATTGACAGGAAATAATTTGAGGTCAGGTATTTAGGAATTTTGACGAATTTGATGATTTTTGGTGGGGCTTCAATGTGCTATACTTGAAAAGGTTAATTGAGCTTTTAACATTTTGGGAGGGAATTGGAACATTTTGGCACTTTGTTGAGTATTAAAAGGATTAGAATGGAATATAATATTGAGTATAGAGCGACACTGGTATTGGTGATCTGTCGGACCATCGCAAAACCCGATGAATTCAAAGAAGTCCAATTTAACCCAAACTTTTACCAATAATTTAACAATTCCCACAAACAAACACAAATTCCATCCCAAAAAAAGCCAATAAAAACATACCAAAGAATCTTACGAATTATCTTTAAGACAACAACATCAATCGAAGAATTCTGAAAGTACGACAAAAAGAAGTAAATACACATCATTGCTAATTCCAACAAAATAAATAAATTTACTTTTTTTTCCTACTTACACAGAGAATTCCGTCTTTGTCTCAACCTCAAAAGAAGCGAAAATGATGATGTAACTGCAAAAAATCTTGAACGTAGAACAAGAATTCTTTTTTTTTTTCTTCTTCATAAATCTCATCTTGTCTTCTTATTCTTGTTTTGGTATCCTCTGTGTGTACATTGCGATGCTTCATCACACACAATCATTTGTTTTCTTTCCAAGTATTTCGCATGTAGAATTGTTTATAGGAAAGGAGGTTGTTGAGGATGGGGACAGTGTTGGGATAGGAATTGATATATTGCTATGGATTCTTGGAGAATTGAAGAATCTCGATATTCAGGAAGGTCATTTAGCAGGTGTATCTCCAACTTACAGCCTATTCAATCAAAGTAGATGAGCTTCATGACTTTAAAGACCCAAAAATTCCAGTCCATCCCCAAAATTATCCATAACAAAGCATCTTTCACTCAAAGTCATCAGTTCCACCCAACCCTGCATCCAAACAATCACATCGGACAGCAAAATAATAGAAAAAGCTCATTTTAGAATTTCTCTTAGTCTCCAATGCCTGTTAAAGGTAACAAAACATGTATAAGAATAGAAAAAATTCTCATCATCATCATGATCATTACAATCATCAGCGAACATTGGCAGTACCGTCGTTAACTGTACTGTTAAATTCATTCGATGAATAATCAATATTTGAAATGAATATATACAGCCTGTACTAATGCATATCCACACACAATGAACAAAGAAATGAGAAATGAGAGAAGATGAAGAAAAAAAATTGTTGAAGTTGATTTTACCTAAAATAAATGTTTTCATTGCTGTGCGCTGTATCTTGACGACGAGAGAGAAATTTCAATAATATATGAGTCAGCAGTTAAGTTTCTATGATTTTTTAAAAAAGAAATATTGAAGATGTAGAGGAATAAAAAACTTTGAGATGGATTTTTGAATTGAATTATATAATAACAAAAAAAGAAGTGAGACAAAAAAATTGATGGAGGGATTTTTTGATGCTAAAGTAGGATTGAATGAGATATGAACGATTTTTTTTTATTGTGATTCAATTTATGCATTTGATTTTAATGACTTTGTAGAGAAAATATTGTCTTGGAGAAGTTTTTTAATGAAAGTTTAGAGTGCTGATGTGAAGGGGTGCACTTAGGGGGTGAGAAAGTGGATCTATGCTTGATTAGTTTAGACACGATTAGACACGATTCTGCTTTAATATTCTATTTTGCTTTTTAATCGGCCTCTTTGTGTGGCTTACTGATATAATGAGCCTCATGGGTTCCTCAAAGTTCACCTTAAAGCGCTTATATCCAGATTGTGCTTCGATACGTTAGGAAAGCTAGTAAAGGCTAGTTAAGTGCCAATAAAATTACTGCAATTTTTCTCTTCCATCTCTTAAATCTTAAGTCATGTCTCTTGACTCCAAAGACCCCCAATCCCACCTCCACAAACTGAAGAATCTCTAAGAAAATTGCATTACAATTGATGAAATAATAGATTTCCAAACTAACATCTTGAATTATTGCTGCTATAAAACTTTTTAATAATTGAATGTGAATAAAAGTTTCAAAGATTTCTTATCAACTTGAACATCTTGTTAGCGTTAACAGCATTAAATCAGTTTCGAGAGAAATTTCTTAGTCATGCACTTACCTAATTCGCAATATTATTTTTCTCTCATCCTCAACATTCTACACAGATGACTCACATCTTTGACATTTGAGTGTTTTTGTATAAAAAATTCCCCCTGACTTTCAGGTTTCTGTTTATTCTCGATAATTTATGGCATTTTGCTCTAATATTATGTCAAATTAAACAGAAATTCTATAGAAAACCACACGAAGTAAGTCGCAAATTTGCAAATATGGCAATAATGATACCAAAATACCGAAGAATCTACAAAATCGAACTGGACGTGATGGCTTAAATTTATTGTCGATAAAACTGTTTTTGTGGGGCATTTTGGAGTTGGGTTGTTTAGTTATGATGTCTTGAGTTTATCCAGTATTTAACTGAAGCTGTTTACAGAACGACACAATAAGAAGTTAATGGAATTCGGCACTCTAGTGGGTTTTGTGCAGACATAGCTTTCTTTGAGTCACTTGAAGATGATTCTAAATATAAAAAAAAGTTCTGAAATTTTAATGACGAATCTCGATGGACGTAATTTGCAAACAATTCCACATTTGTCCATTAATCAAAAATATCAGCAATAAAATCAGATTTTACTGTATTGATTGGATTTAATGACTTAATATTGTTAATTTTAGAATAAAACAAAATGGGAATTCAAGATTTTTTTAATGACTTTTCTCATGAAAGGCTCCCTATGAGTAAATTGCTTTAGAATTGCTCAATTCTTTAATATAGATATAGAATAAGTTGTTAATGCTTTAAAGTGACCACCCTAGAAGATGCTGAGTTATTTATTTATTAACTGTATAGTCAGAGGGTCTTAATTGGATATGACTAGCATATCTGAGAATCATGTTGCTTCAAATTTGGTTTCATGGGGTCAAAATTATTTAAAAACAGTATTTTATATGCAGTTAGGTCAGGTCTACGTTATTTTGATAATTTGCTAGCAACACGGTGACATGGCGGTGATCTATTGGCTTTGTTGTGCCTAAGAACAAATCCTAAGGTCGAGTTATATTACATCAAGTTATCCACTAAGAATTATAACAAAATCATCTCAAGGAACCTTCCATTTATTACAGTCTTAAAAATATAAAATATCAAGAAAATCCATAAATCAATTTAGAATCATAAACAGTAAATTTATTTTCCCATATAAGTAAATAATGATATCTGACTTTACCGCTATCGATCAAGGTATATTCGTTTAGAAGCATAGGGAAAAGAAATTCTTTCGTTTTATTCTACTTCTGCGGTTAGATTGGGTCATGAAGTACAAATGCATTCTTTGGGTTAGCAGAGGTATCGGTTGTGGATTGTTGGCTATGAAATTGTTCGTTGAATTGCTGGCTTTTATTGTTGGAATTTGAGTGGAATTTATGTGAATTTTTTGAAAATTTGATTTGAAATTTTGAAAAAATTTCGAAAACTTTCTTAAAAATTCTCCAAATCTCATCAAAAAATCAGTCATTCCATCACCAAAACGTCACCCCATTCCCACCATAAATATCAATAACTTTTCAATCACATTGTTCAACCTCATTTGACTGACATTATCGTCATAATTTTCATAATTGAATTTATTCTTTTTTTTACCTTTCTCTCTTTAAAAATAAATATAAAAAAAAGTTCTACAATTTACGTCAATGTGCAACAATTTTGTCATATTATTTTTGCATTGTAGCACAAAATATATATATAAAATTGAATTTTCAATTTATGTCTCAAATGTGGTTATTTGCGCAACATTTGCAATTGGCAATATAAAATTTAAAATAAAAACTAGCATAGCACATTACTAGCATAACACAGATTTTATATTAAATAGCATTGAAGTTCATTGAGATGAAAAATTAGACATTTGTGTATTGAATTTTCACCGATAATAATGAGTCACATACACTCATGTGACTAGCTTTTGTTTTTTTGTTGATAATTGAAACTTCTCGGGTGTGCAGGAAATTGAGAAGTTGGAGTGTCGAATTGGTTGACGTCCTTCAATATCTGTGACAATTTTATTGGAGTTTTGTGAAATTATTTTGTGTTTGATGGCTTTTAAAATAGAAAATTTCGATTGAATTTTATGATGAAATGTTTGTCAATTTAGTTTTGGATTTAGTGGAATTTCATTGATGTTTGGCAATTAATTTGTGGATAATGTGGTGCATTTTAGTGTAAATAATAGTTCTGAATGTTTGTTAAGCTAATATTTCTGGTTGGTCGCTCGCAGCGGTTAGATATGCACAACTGCTCATGTGTATTCAGGGGGGTATTCAAGAGGAGGGGGAGATTTGGAGCTTTAGAGATTGAAGGGCCTCCTGACTACACCCCTGTATACTTCTCTTAGATATAGGGTTTCTGAAAAACCGCGTTTTTCCAAAACCGCGGTTTTGCGGTTTTCCAAAATTTTAAAAACCGCAGTTTTGCGGTTTTTTTGCGGTTTTCAATTTTCATACAAATGTATGAAATTTCTCGAAAAAATTGAAATTTGGAGTTTTATGCATAAAAATATTAAATCTTTCTATTTTCCTCCATTTTATTTAGATTCAGTTCCAAATTCGTTGATAAAATATTGAAAAAAATTATTTGTTGTAAAAACTTTTAAAATTAAAGATTTTAGCCCCGCTTTTCAAGTTAATAGAAATTTTTTATTAATTTTCGAATTTATCTTCAAAAATTTACATTTTGTGGATTTAAATGAATTTTTTCCATACAAAGTTCTAAAACTGCGGTTTTTCATTCAAAACCGCGGTTTTGATAGGAAAACCGCATTTTAAGGTCAAAAAGTGGTGGATTTGCGGTTTTTGAAAATCAACCGCTTCCAGAAACCCTACTTAGATAAAAGCTTGTTATCAAATTTCCTGCAGCAATTCAACCATAATTTATGACTTTAAAATCAGAATTAAATTAAAATCACTTAACACCCCACACCTAACCCCCTTAATTCAAGATTTCAACAACAATATTAAAGCATAAAATTCCTAACCCACACTCCATAGAGATAAAAATCTCCTAAAACCACTCATGTCAACAATTCAGGCACAAACACAAAACATCCATCAGACATGTAAAATGCCACAAACACCTGAGCAATGTAATCAATTTAATTAAAATAAATCTCAAAATATTCATACGTTCTCATTGCCCTACATGAATATTCATGAAGAAAATTTTCATGGTAATTAAAATTAAAATTTTTTACGTATGCCTATGTACCTGAATTGTTCTGCATGCACACAAGAAAAATATTTTCTTTTTATCCATCCATCAGCAAATGGCTTTTATGTAATGATTCATCACTCAAGCATTTTATAGCCTCATGAATGGCAATTAACTGCAATATTGAGTCAGATAATGACCACAATATGTACTCGGACTATTTGTACATTACAGTTTGGTCTATTATTGTTTGGCTACTTTTTTTAAGTAACCGTGATGCCGTCTCTCTTTCTGTTAACCTCAATTTCTCACTTCAGTGGAGTGTGGTGTGCTGTTAAATTCACTTTTAGTTTTTTTTTTTTGGATGTGATCTATTTTCAACATTTTCGTGTTGCTTCATGTTCTGTGCGGTGTTCTGTACTGTTGATGGTTATTTTCACTTTTTTGATGAGTTAATGATAGGATAATTAGGCTGAGTTTTAGGTAATGATTGCGGCTTCTATTTAATTGAGATATGGTGGATATGATGATACCTAAAGGGGGTTATAGATGATGTAAATCAACAAATTCAACATTCTAATGTCAAAATTCAATAAATCTCTTAAAAGTCATAAGTCGTGATCATTTCAATCCCATAACTCAAACACAAATCTCTTCCGAATTTCTGATATAATTTTCATGACATTTAGATCACGACAAACGCATAATCACACAAAAATCCATTTAAATGGAATCTCTCATAGCTTATTTTTTAACCTCAACCGCCTGCCTGTGCTGCTCCATTATTTTTTTTAAGCATGCAAAAGCTGATACCCAATTTTCACTACTGTCGAAAGACAATCCAAATAAAGACACTGCATACAGTTATTTAAAAATTGCTTTTTAGAGCAAACAACACAACAGACTCAATTTTTTCGTCTTCTCTTGTTGCTCCTCTCACATTTCTAGTCTTTCTTTTCTTTTGTCATAATTTATCTCATAGCTCATTGTGTGTGTTGTGGCAAAATTTATTTTAATATAGCTAACAACAAGTAACAATTGGGTGTCTATAAAAGGCATTGAATGTGAAATTATAAGTTATAATTTCTACAAATATGTAAAGAAAAACAAATCATTATGAAAGTAAATTGTTTTGATATGATTTTTTGTGTGGTTATTGATGAATAGTGGTTTCTTGGGGAGAGGTACCGGATCTGGGTGGAATATTGGGGGTATTTTCTATTGAGTAGAGCTCATAGTTCGACTTGTCACTCATATGGAGTCAAGATGGATTGAGTTGATTTGTTCATAAAGTTTTGGAGTCAATTTTGTGCACTGTCTTCACATTTGTTGCAGAATTCATCATTTTTGGGGTCACCCTACGAAAAAGCTCATTAACTTGACCCCTAGGTGTCTTTATTTCCAACAAAATACATCTTTTGAGATCTAGCATGTAAAATTCTAGCATAAAATACAATAATTAGCTTGGTATGGCCCTACTCAGGTAGTTGGGGCCCTAATTGGTTAGTTAAGATCCAAATTTGCTAGATATGACCCTCATTAACTAGTTATGACTCTAATAAGCTAGTTATGGCTCCTAACTGACTCAAAATTGGCACTATCCATTATATAACTTTAGAAATGTCCACATCTTAATTGAAAATTTCAATAATTCTAATCTCAAGATCTTCCATGGTCTGAATACTTTGCATATTTTTCCACCCAAAAATTATCTATTCACATTAATCTCATTCGCACACCTATTCATTATTATTTGCATACCTTAATGTCTATATCAATTTACTCATCTACTTACTGTTTCAAAAATAAATATTTTTTTAACAATTTCTTTCACTCTTTTTTTGTTAATAATCTATTGTGTTTAGGTTCGTAGAAAAAAAGAGTAAATTGATACCATTAACTAAAGAACTCATTATTAAAAATAATATAACTGCTGAAAATAAATCCACAAAGCGTTCATCAAAGTGTTGCTGAATACGAGCTCAATTTTCTTTCTCATGTAATTTATCCATCACAATTTTTATCTCACCTTTTTTAAAAGTTTACTTTCATCTTGTAGTTGCTGCTGTTTGGTTAGATTGGTTTAGTAGAATTCTTGGGGACTCGTTAGGTATGGTGGGTTTACTGGATATAATGAAAGTGCTTAGTGTTGAAAATGAAAAGTTCAGAAATTGAGAATTCAGGAATTTAAAATTCAAAAATTGAAAATCTTAAAAATATTAAATCAGAAAATATTGGAAACTATACACAGCATGCTTATTACTATCGGATCTTTTATCGCTAAATAACGAGTACATAAATATACAACACGTCAATATCCAACGTACTCCCAAGAAGTGTAAGATACGAAGCGAAAAAAAAAGTATGAAATTATTGATTAATATGATCCAAGCTTACAATGTTGCTCATGATCTCCAATCTCGTACCTCACAATATCAAGTCTTTATGTGTAGCTGTAAAAAAAATATATATATTGAAATATTGAATACATATTGCAATAATGCGAAAGGTTAAAGGAGTCAATTGATGGCAGAGAAAATATAAGAAAGAAATTTGTTTAGTTATGGACTGGATATTGATTTTGAATAGATTTTGAAGATTCATGACTGCTTTCAATGCAGACAAAATGGTCATTCACTCTTAGGAATTTGCTGAAATTCATAAACTATACAATGACCGATTATACACTTGTTCTAGATCGAATAGCTCTAAATCAATTAAAATCTCATTTCTAATTCAAATAACATTTTCACATCCAATTTTCTCACTTTATTAATTTCATTCTTTTCCCCATTACACTACGCTATTTAATTTCTCCTCAATTTTTGATGGTATTTTAATCTCAGATTAAGTACGTGCTTTAAGAACACTTGAGCATTTTACAGCAACAGCTCGGTCAATACCACAATGTACTATCTACAGCATATTCGATTATTAAAAAGCATTATTACACATTAAAGTGGATATTTTTTTTTTCACCTCGACTGAGTCTGCATGCATCAATGGGCTTACGAAAAATGAAACATTTTTTTTTGCATCTGTGTTGGTTTCGATTGCGGTCATAAGAATTTCTCTTAAACAATTGAGATGGGCGCTTTTTGCGATAACAAAGAAAATTTCTTCTTTTGTTTTCGACTTTTTTTTATTATTTTCGGGAACTTCTTGGAAATGCTGCATCGATTTCTGCTTTCTCTGTTCCTTTGTCTTGGTGGTTTTGGAGTGTTATTGGGAATGCAAGATGTGGTTAATTTGGATTGAATCTGAATAAGTCTGTCAAAGTTGATTTATAGACAAACAGCTTATTAGTAGCCTTAGGCTTAGGTAGGCCTTGAGCCTTGGTACCTTAGGGTACCTTAGGGTACCTTAGGGTAGGCCTTAGAGCGTTATAGGTCGATTCATCAGATCAAGAGTACGTTATTGAGTTAAGAGGGATTGGATAGCCATTTTAATGGATTAGGAGCATACAGTATAATTAAAATGAGGCAAGTATTGACCAAGCTGAATAAGAATAAAGTAAAATAGAGGATACTAAGGTATAATAAGGTAGGATAGAGTTAGATAAGGTTCAATAGGGTCATGAAGTGTAAAATAGAGTAGTTTAGAGTACAATATGTTGGATAAAAGGTTTGTCTCAATCTCAACCGTCAGATTCCCATTCCTTCTCCATATAAATCCCAAAAACTCTCATTTAATGCAATAAAAATAAAAATTACACCCATAAGGGAAGTGTGTAAATGAGAATGAGATCAATATAAATCGAATAAAAATATCGGTCGATCGGGTAATGTGTCATTGCAGTAAGTAAATCTAACCTTAAGGTCATTCAATACCTTCCACATAATATATATTTCTCATTTCATTATCCATTTGATGCACGAGAACGTGAAGCCTTGTAAATAAATATTCATATAATTTTCGCTTTTGTACGTCGTTTGGTTTGGCGGTTGGCCTACAAAAAAAAATAGATTTTTTTAAGCTGATTGATTGTTAACACAATTTAAGTGCTCTGCCCTAATGCTTTTGGGTTGTTATGCTTTACTAATTTATAGAGGTATTTTGAAGGTATTATGAAGGAAAATAGACGCATTGAGTGATTTAATGGAAGTTTATATTGCGGGAATATAAGGACTTTTAAGAGCAGGAATGGAACTTTTCTATCAATTTAGAAATTACCTTTAAATCCCCAATTTTTGTCAAAAACTTAAAATCCTTCAAATCCTCATCACTTCAGCTCCATTTACTTCTCGAAAAAAGTTCTTGTAAAAAAACAAAAACAAGGAAATTTTTTCATGAATTATTAAGTTTCATCTCCTTAAACTCACACCGCAGTATTCTCAAAATACTGATTGTTATTTTCCACGATTCCAAAGGACTGCCGAGAAACTTTTCTGTAACAAAAAAACGAAGAAAAACTTTTTCATTTTCATTCCTTACAAAAAAAGCAGAGCCATAAGCAAGTAAATCGATTGTGATGGAAATTGTGACAGATAATTGCGCGCGGCATAATGTTTATGGTTAGGGAATTTATTTATTCAGGCGGAAGCGATAAATACAAAAAGGAATTGAATGTGGAATAATAACAATAATAATGATAATAACAATAATAATATTTAAGTGAAGAATAGCACAACACAAAATAAATAAATAAATAAATATGTATGGATATATTGATCTAGTTTTTTTTTTGCTGCTGCTGCTTTGTTCTGTTGTATGAAGGTAATGGCATGTGAGCGCGGTTTATGAGGCTGTTTTGGAAGTATATTGCTGGATTTTGATGCTTACACGGCAATCTTTTCTAATATATAATGAGTACACTTACATGGCACCATTAAGCGACTAAGTAGGAACCAGTTCTGGCTATTGATTGTGTTTTGGATAAGTCTGTCGAATTTGCGACTTCTCAAGCCAATTTCACCCTGAAATCGAACTAAATTCTATCAAATTCCATCAAATTCTTCTGATAGGTATTCTAATAAAGTTCACAACTACAAAAATCCCAAACCGTCCCTAAATTCTACACATCAAGTACGCAACAACCGCGCTTATCTTCCCCGTACCCTAATCAAACTTACCTTCCATTCATATCAATTTTTCCATACTTCTTTTTTTTGCTTCCATTACAATATAGCATTATGACAATCATAATAGACATTTTACCTTTCTTTTTCTCCTTCCCTTCTTACACGAAGGTGTCAGGAACATTCGCCCGAGAATCAGCACTCACATATGTTTCATTCACAACACATACTGAGTGAAGACACAGTATAAGAAAAAAAAGTATAATATAATCACAATGTTTTTTAATGTTCGCTCGTTAGCAAATAGTTTCGGAGAAAATGTATGCAAATATATACCTTCGCTTCCTTTTTCATCATCTCCACTTCAAGTACATTTTAGCAAGGTACTTGCATTTGTAATTGATACTTGAGACTTACTTACATATATTTTTAGTTTTTCTAGATCGTTGTTTAACCACCTTACTCTCTTTTTTTTTTTTTTGCTGCCATATTAAGATGTTAAGCGATGTGCTTATTTTTAGAATAAATTGAGGAAATGCATTGGTGTGGTGTTTGATGAGTGATACTGAAGGATACTGGATAGTGAATTGAATTGGCCATTTTTTAAATTTTTTTATCAAACACGAACCTTTAAAATCCTCATTCCTCAATTCATTAATCTGCTCCATTTACTCCCAATGAATAATTACAGATAAAACTCATTAATGTTCAATTATATTTAATTAACTCGATTACCGATTTTAACGTTAAATTACGCACATAATGGTCATCAATTGAGATGAAATGAAAGCCTGCAAATAAATTAAAATCAGCTTTAAATTGAAGTTCAAATGTGAAACTCAATGACATACCTTTAAAGATGCAACAAATTGACTAACAGAATCTGTTATGTCCAATTTGGATCTTAATTTTCAAGTTCCTAATTTGTAAGGCGTGGATGGATCAATTATTCATTAATGAATTAATGACTTATTGCCATTGGAGAATTTTGCGGCGTTGCGATTGATATTAGACTTAATTGATTAATGAGTGTTGAGATTTTTTATCGATTTGGTTATTATTGGAAGTAAAGTTGCTTGAAAAACTTAAAGATATGCTCAAATGACTGCTGACAAGCACTTAAAACTAGCTTTAAGTACTCATCTAAATATCAATGTCGAGAATATCTTCATAAACTTTGGAATCCATCAATTCTTAAAATAAAGGAACAAAAACATTTTTTCAAGCATAATCTCAAATATCAAAGAACATCCATTCTTATTTAAGATGCTTTAAATCAACCCGAAGGTATATCTTGTGGTCTTTTTTTTTGCTCTTGAAAATTATTCTAAAGGAAGAACAAAAAATTGCGATTCTTATTGAGAAATAATAAGAATTAATTTGCATTATTCGAGAGCTCATTTTTTTCGAGTATCGATACTTGATCCCAAGGTCCTGCTTGAAGCAAACAAAACAAAACACAAAATTCTTCGACGGATTTTTTTCATTTATGTCAGATTCTATTAACATACAATTATATAAATGGGTTTCAATGTTAAATCTAGCCGTGAGGCTATTAACCCGAGCGGTACAACATAGATGCTAGTGAATTGATTAGCCGGCAAATTGACGGATTTTTATATTGATATTTGAGCTGTTTTTGGCTTATTTTGGTGACCAAAGGTTGCCTATTTTCATGTCATTTAATAAGACGTCTTCAAACGTTAAAGAGAAGCTCAAGACATACCCAACCTATACGATACTTATCCGACAAGTTGCACTATATGATTCAGAATCATGGAACACGATCATTACTGATTTGTTTCTTAAGAATCGTTCGAAATCAGAAATCACGTTGCCGTCACGGCCACTTTGCATCTTATCGTGCATACGTCAATGAAGGGGCAACCTTGTGACCTTTTTGAGAAAGGAAGTAATTTTGGTGTCGCTCGGGTTAAGATTGAATACTTGGAAGATTAAGAACATCCAAAAACTGATACTGACAGGTAGTAAGATGATGTCTAAGAGTTAAAAAATGTTCTTGAAAGAACTTTTTGACTTCCTTCATCAAGTCTGATTTTACAAATAATATAACTCCTAAGAATTATGATAATTTAACTTCAAGCCCCTCAATTAGCACTCTACATACCAAAAATCAACTTAATATTCACTTTCTACGCCTCATTGCAACACTCCATATTAAGTCTTTCAATACAAAAAAATTCAAATTCTCAAAGGTGTGGCATCTAGCTGAACAATAAGACGCTAATTCGATTATAAATTCATTTTCACGATTCTTAATGCATTTCTTAAGAATCGTAGCTTCATTTCGTATTCACAAAGCGAATTTTTGAATTGAAAATAAATTCAAAATGAATTTTTTTTTTTTTTATAAAAATTGAAAAAATGAATTTTTTAATAAAAAATTGAATACAATTTTTATTCCCAACAATTCTTTAGATTTTGTAAGAACGATTGTGTAAATCAGAGGAAATTGAATTGACGCTCATGACATGTATAGGAAAGTAAATTGCATACATCATATCCGATATATCCGTTCTGAACATTTCAATATTGTGATTATAGATGTAGATTGTGTGATGAGCAATATGGATGTGGAGAGTCAATGAACTTGAGGAAGTGAGAAGGGGGGACTGTGTTGGGAATAATTTTTGCATGGTTAGTGAGTTTTGGGATTTGCTGAATGCTTTAATATATATTTTTTTATAGAATTATTTATGGTGGTCATTCACCTATGCTACTCATGTACCCTGGCAAGCAAATAGATCGCTATCAAGAGCAGAACAGGCTGAGGGCATGCTGATCTTGAGTATTTAACCAGAACAACCTCTCGATGGCATGTTACAAGGGATATTTCCTTGACTGAGGCGAACGTAGACTCTTTGTCGCAAAGACAGAACGTCTAAGGCCCGCTCCATCCTTCAAGAACTTCTGATAGTTCAAAATGCTGAGAACTTTAGGGTATTCACTTATGATGTGCAGTAATGTGTAGGAGGATGGATTTTAGGGGTTTGACTGTCTAGGGATATGAGAGTCAGCCATTCGTGTGGGTCTGTAAAGCTAGTAGGAGGTCCAAAATTACAATTCTAATGCAACAAACCTTTACAAATTCTTTAACATAATTTAAATAACCCATAAATCTGAAAACCATTAATTTCATAATTTTCTGCATCCAAGCTGCTCATTTCAACATCCACAATCTCTCATTATTCATTCTCTAAATCCCCCCGAAAATGCAAATCAATCCATTCATTAGTTCTTATAATATTATGACATACCAGAAAAACCAACAGTCATTTACCTTGACTTACTCAAACATAGTAAGCTAAATGCAAATGAATAAATCATGAGATTATTATTGTGCAAAAAGCTTATTTGCATTCAAAAAAATAATCTAAAGCAATATGCATGATTCATCGATCAACAAACAGAAATACAGTTGTTATAACGTGTGTACAGTTATTAAACAGAAAATTTAATTTGCAAGATTGTTAAGGAACGGAAACAAAAAAAACCAACACGAAAGGTTTATTCTGTGCTGTTGATAATTGAAAATTTAGTCAAGCACACGAAATTTATTTCTTTTTTGGGGGGAGGAAAAGAAGAAAGACTAAAATGAATATTTCACTTAAATTAATGAGACAGAATGAAACAATGAACCGGAATGAGCCGCTGTCGCGTCAATGGTAATATTGAGTATTTTCTTCTTTTGTTTGTGATTTTGTGGGAATGATGCGACAGTTCCTTGTAAAGATTTTGTGTTGATTTATTGATTTTACTGACTTTAAGAATCAATCGTGGTCCATTACCTCGCTTAGGTTGCGCTTGAAGCTAGTTCTAGTAAGTCGACAAAGCAACATCGACGCTTTGTTGACGTAAAGGTGGTTTGATGGATGATTCCGATCAAATCCAGTAACTAATGCAGCTCTATTCCATAATAGTTGAATTGCGTGCTCTGCAAAGCACACCTTTTGCCTTCTAACAATCCCTAGCTATTATCAATCACAGCAACATCACCAAGATCCAAAAAAAATCTTAACTTCCTCAAAAAATCCATAAATATCACCCTAAGGGTCTCCATATATTTATTATTATTGTTTCTGAAATTCCTATGGTGCTAATTGAAATTCAATCATCGAGCCGCAGCGAAAGACAGAGATAAGAGTCTATAGAGTGGATGTGTTCGATGCCAAGTGTGTAGAGTTTGAATATCTTTAAAGTGGTGGTTTTGTTGATTAAATTGAGTGTACGTCAAGTGCCATAAGAGTTAATGAGCTGATGAGATACTTTGGATAGAGGACTTTGCTCTTTTTGTGTGATTAATTGAACTTGGTTTAGATGTTGATGTTGATTTTGTATTGAATTTTAACTGCAGCTTCCTGGCACTAACTTTAATTAGGCCTGAATCTTGAAACTCTCCCCAATTCAGCCTCTCAAAGGTAAACTTTCCAGAACTAATTATCAAATCTTCATTCACATTCTTACACATATCCAAAATAGACTGCTTACATCGCATTTAATACAGCACAATCAGCATGTCAATATCAATGTTGAATAGGCTTTTATCAGATCTAAAACAGATTCTATTACAAATTTCATTCACGTTAATGCCAAAAAAACCTTTTCTGGAATAATTTCTTTTTTTTTCTGATGATGCAGCATCAAGTTGTTTGTTATGGAGGTTTATTAGCTTTAGGCTTGCTTTTCGGATTGTAATTATCGCATTTGACAAAGGAAATGTTTTTGATAGTTGTAATAGCAATTAGTTGTTGACATAATATTGTGTGTATAGCTGATGGGGGTTAAGTTTGATGTAATTTTCGATATGTTGGATTAATAGCCTCAAGGAAGGGATGTTAATTGTGTTGATTATTGTATATACATAATTTATATGATTAAGTTTACTTAAAGAGCAGCGCTATTGATACAAAATTGAAAATAAAATTCAAAATAATTTATAAAATTGAAGCTTTTCTCGGAAGCCAATCTGAATAAGCTTCTCGGTTGGTACACAAATCTTCTTTTTCTACCTAATTTTTCACAACATTTTGATTAAATCAGAAAGCAAAATTGTGAAATTCCGTTGGTACACAAATTTTAAGGGAGGGTTTGGAAGCTACTTATTGCTTGGGGGGAGGGGAAGGCGGTCTTCAACTTTGTTACGAATTCATGAGTTTTCTATAAAGCGCTACGATGAGTGTGGAGGAAGGAGCTTCGTTACGTAATTTTCAAACGTTCCCTAAGCAACGTAGAGTTCTCAGAACTGTGATCAAAAAAGAGAATTAAGCCTTTGCACTCTGAAATTAAATGCTAACTGAATTTGACGTCTCGTTGGTCGCACAATTTTAAATCATGAGCTTCAAAAATTCTAAAAATAATTTCGCCTCAAAGAATTTTTCTGTCATAAATTTAGGTCAGAAAATCCATCAAAATATTCTTCATCCAAAAATAAAAGTTAATTAATTTTGGCAATTCTTTTGTTTGCCTAAATCTGTCTTCATTCTATTCTGTCTCTCATAAATGGATTCTCAAAAAAGTACATCGGCATTACGGTCTCTATTACCAAAAAATATTTAAGAAGAATTTCCATTTATATTAAAACTCTTTTATATTTTTATCTTCGGTAAATTGGAATTTACCGTGCGATGACTGACTTAGTAAGTTACTCCACCTACACGCAACCTGGTCCGAATCTTTTTCTTACAGTTTTTTTTTACCATTTATATCTTTGTTGTTAACATGTTGGCCTTGTGGTAGAGCTAAATAGTATTATAGATGAATGTAAGCCTATTTTTGTATATATTGTTGTGGCGACCGTTGCGCTTTAAAGATTAGAGACGAAGAGAAACTCGTGAATTTTTTTGGTATTGAAAATTAATTGATTGGCTTGTATAGAGCTCTTTTGAGTGAAATTTTGAGTTTTTGAGAGGGATTTGAGGTAAATTCTACTCCCCAGTTACTTACAAATGACTATTTCTAGTAGTTCATCATCTAATACAGTTGATAACAAGACAAACTATCATGCCAAATTAATTTAAATTACCAAGTCATTCAGTAAACTATCACCCACACCCTACTTTGTACACAACCATCATCCCTTCTATAATAATACAATATGACACTAATGTGACATAATAAATTAACATAATTACTAAAACTCACTGAAATTACAGGAAAAACTTACAGAAAATATCCCCAAAAAATTTCTTATCATCAAACAAAAAAATTAAGGAGCGGTCACATTTCCATTCACAAAACCTCTCCCATCCAACATTCAATTTCCCTTCAAAAATTCTTTTTGGATCCTCTCATGTTTCCATTAGCATTTCTTCCTTCCACACAATTAAAATTTGCTTTATGTCGACTTCCTTTTCAAACGCAATATCATTTCATGTAAAAATTGTAAGCACAAAATGGACTAAACATTTCGAATTAAAATGAACAGCAAATGATTCAGCTGAAATTTGTTCACATAACAAAAGGTCAAGGCTGATTAATGTTAAAGAAATTTTTGTATTAATTCGAAGCAGTTTTTTTTTTCAAAATCGCTTTTTGTGGTCACTCGGTTGTGGATGAAAGACGATAGTAAATGAGAGAAATTTTCAGACATTAGTAAAGAAATTGAACGGAAGAGAAGATGAAGAAGAAAAGGAAAGAAATTTCTTCTTTTCAATTACGCAGAATTGCTGTATGGTGTGGATGATGAAAAAAAAGAAGTTATTTAATAAAAATAGTAAATTACACATCAATTAGCAATGAAACTGAATGAATTGCTAGCTTTTAGACGTTTAGAATAATCGGTAGAATGTAACAGTAGTTTTGAGCAGGAAGAGTTGTGTGTTGCTATTGACCCTTGTCGGAACGGTTTTTGTATGTTAGTTGTTATTCAATATTTATTGGAATTTTTGATTGGGTCATTCACTTACTTAGTTACTTAATAGTCTTGCTGTGCTGATCAATTGTGATCAGTTGAATGCTTTAGATGGCGCCAAACGTCTATTGACAGCTTCCTTCGAGCTAGTTTAGTTCTTTGAAGACCTTCTGCAGATCTTCACTTAACTTGTCCAGATCGGGTGTCTTAGCAATCACATTGTGTTGCTATTCGAGAAATTAAGCATCAGATAGCTAGTCACAGTCCCAAATCACATGCCTGTACAACTTTAATGTTCATCAGAATCATCCGACCACCAAGCAGCTTAACAAATTCCAAACAATTGTTCTTAAAATAAAATAGAAATTCTAATCCAAAAACAATCAATTTTAGCTACAAACTGAGTCCACAATTAGCCAGAACGGATTTTCTCACAGCTACCAAACAAATGCAAATCTTCATAGCCAAAAGAACCGTGAAAGAACACAAAAAAAAAGAGAATATTTAAATTTATAAACTTGCTAGCTTTAAAGCTGCCCCCACAGAGAACAGAAGCAAACAAAACAAAAAAATACATTTTTTTCGTTAATTCTTTTACCTCTGTCGGAGTCGGAAGGTCATTGAAACTTTATAAACGAACAAGCAAATTAAATATAGCAGAAAACTTTTTTAATAACAGACGATGATGACAAATATGAAATTTAGACAAAACATACAAACAGAAAATAAAACGAGGGAAATTATTGTTGATGTTAAATTCATTCAGCTCAAGGTGGAGGGCATGACATTCGCTAATAAGATGAATCTCTTACTTCACATAATTTTTTGCGGGCAATTGCTGTCATTGGAGCAATTTCTAATGTCATTGGATGTTGTTTATGAAATATGAATGTTGTGTCTTTGTTTTGAGGATGGAATGTGGTTTTTGGTGGATGTTTATGACTTGATTTGGATGCTTTTAGGCAATTTTGGTTGAATTTGATAGAATGATGAGGAATTTTAATAAATTTTGTCATAAAATTTGAATTTTTGTGTTACTTTAATCAACAATACAGTCATAAATCTTGATTCCATCCCATAAATCCCCAAAATATTTCAATCCACAAGACAAACCTCAACCCTGACCCTGCAACATTCAAAAATCATTTCTTTCATTCTCACATTCATCTCTTGAGGCCGGAGCTCCTTTCATTTGTCACTCAGTATACCATTTCATGTCCATTAGTCACTCAGCATTAAGTTTGATGAACTAACTGTCCAAAGAAACAAATCAGTTTGCAATCTCACTACAACAAATAAGTCAGGATTTATAAAAATTAACGCAATGAATGATTTTTATTCATATCCAATTTTTTATATTATTGACTCAATTTTTGCGCCGTTTTACAATTGAAAGGCGAATGGCTTTTTGCATTTAGTGCTCAATAAGTCAGTTTAATTATATTTATAGTGATATTTAAAGATATAATAGCAGTAACATTGAGGAATTGAAAAAAAAATCAAGTTAAATGTGAGAGACCTCCTGTAATTCATTCATAATTTAAAGCACAATGAAGGTAGCGAAACAGGAACAACTGTCCATATTTAATCTAAAATTGTATGCCTTGACGACTTATTTATTACCGTAAAATATCAACTTTATGTTCCATCACTATAAAGTCACACAAATTCCTAATAAAAGACTATCCATAACTAATGAATAATTCACATCAAAACAGTATCAATTATGTTATAAATACTATGCCTATAATACGATTCCAGATACATTAATAACGTCAAAAAAGTGTCGAGTCATAAAGGCAGAATGGCTTAGAAACAAAAAAGAATCGTCCTCCTATTGGAATGACGATCACTTAATCACAGTTCTAATTCAATGAGCGGAAGTCTCTGATTATTCATTTTTTTTACTATAATCAAAGGAATCCGTCCCCATGAGGGGATATAATGACGCTTACTTAATAGTTATTAGTTTTTCTTGACTCGTTTTTACATAATAGTTAGGTCTGTTGGATGTGCTTGAGTATGATATGAATTATATTAATGGAATTAGTCATTTGATGAGTTTGCAGAAATATTTGGGGTGACATTTTGAGATTTAGTGAGTATATGAGGTGATTTGATGAATTTTGGGGGTATTTTTGATATATTTTGGGTTTCGGGCATAGGATATGATCACTAATGAAGAACACGATTTAGAAATGGCCAAAAATCCAGTCCCAAGCCGACTAGACTCTCGCCTAAAGCAGGATTTTATCAAATCTGACTTGGCGCTTGAGTCACGTTGACCTAATGCAGGATTTTTGACAATTTTCACGCCATATGCCTTCCGGGCTCTTAACTAACTACGAAATATTAAGTAACTCTACTCAAACGTCAATTTTAGACAACAAAACTCCTCCCAAACCACACCATTAATCTCAATAAAATTACCAAAAAACTTTCACTAGATTCCATCCATTACATCGCAAAATAATATCTTAAAAATCTTCAAATTCTCTCCTAAAAATCAACAAGATCTCGTCACATTGTCACCATTCCACAATTTAAATACAAAAAGTCATTAAAAATTGTTTTCATTTTTTTTATTTGTTTGTTGGATTTTTATCTTCCATTTAAGAAAAATTTACATAATGCTAAATATAAATATTATTTTGAAATAAATATTTTGCGTATTCTGTTAGTTTCTTGAATGGACAGTGTTGTAGGAAGGGGGTGTTGATGATTTGGGGTTTAGTGGAGGTCTCAATGCTGAGCTATGGCTTCTGGACACTAGATTCCATCTTAAATGTACACAAATACGTTATAACTAGTTAAAAGCTGGTTGATGTCTAGTTCTAACCCAATTTGGTCAACTCGAATATCAAGTTGTTTCAATGATTCGATCCTAGTCGATATACACCAGTTTATGAGGGTTCGATCTAGGGACAATGGTCCCAAATGCTACATAATGGTCTCTAATGGTCCCTACTACACCACTGTTTCACTAAATTCATCCGCCTCATAGTCGATAATTATCATAATTTATTTACTTTTTTTAAGGTAGTTCGGTATTAATTTCTGCTGCAAATGTATATTTTTAGAAAGCCAGTTTCTGAGGCGCTGCGAAGTAATGTAGCAGAAAATATATAAAAAGTCAGTCAAATTAAGTGATGCAAAAGAGGCGGATTGACAGATAATTAGAAGTTATACTGATTTTTTAAATTATATGCTTATTGCTCTGATGCAAATTTTCGGCAACACCTACTGCACGCATGACAACTAAAAATCATTTCTGCTCCTTTTACAGCCGGAAGCACGTTCTGAATAATTTTTTTTATGCGAAATTTCAAAAATTTATTGTCGCATGACATTATTTTGATGGTGGATGTAATAAAAGAATCTTTTTTTTATATATTTATATGACAAAATAAATGGTTCCATGATTTGAAATATGAAATGAAATTCGAAACGGAATAAAAATTTCTAAATGGTAGAATAATGGAGGTATCAAAAATGAATTGAAATGCCATAAAAAATTATTTTTTTGGAGAGGAATGTGTGATGTGGGTGGAATTTGCAAAATATGTTTGACCTGATTTTGAGTTTTTTGTGGTGATCTGTTGAAGATTTTGACTGGTTAAACCAAAAAAAGGCAGTGAATTTTGAGTTCAGGGTTATTAGTTAGTTGATCTGCATCCAAGAGATCAATTGATTAGTCTTATGTGCCGTCTCACATTTAATGGACTAAGTCACACAGTTTAAAGGAATATGGCTTTAAATTACGATTTCAGGGCTTAATATCTGCAAGATCTAAGTCGAAAGACCCCCACACTAGTGTGCCGCGGTACGAATATTGCTCATCACTGCTCTAGATCCAGATAAGCTACCAATACAAAATGATCCATATTCCCTAAATCTCCAAACCATTTGAACCATAACCTCAAACTTCCGACCCATCAAGTTCCATTCAACCCAAAAAACCCAACACAAAAAATCCACAAAGAATTATAATTAAAACATCCGCATCGACAAACAAAATTCTTCATAACAAGATTAAAACTTCGAGACTTCCCGCAGTTTTCACAAAAAGCACCTCACCTCATGCAAGCTCACACACGAGCCAATCATGTACAATTTTACTGAAAATGACTTTAAATGTGTTACATTTGTGACATCATGTGTGTATAAATGTTTATTTAAATTTTTTATCAGCTCACTTCCTGGTCTTCTTTTTATGGCAGTTTTAAAAATGAATAATAGAATGGGAAAGAGTAAAAAAAATTTCATTTAAAAAGATGATAAATTAAATTGTTCTAGCGTGCACATATGAGCGTACTCGTAGGGGAATATGATGGATAATACAGGCGAGAAATTTTCATATTCAACCGGTTTTTCGAGCATTTTTAAGTGGTAATTGATACATAACTTAACTTTAATGTTCTCGCATGAGTGTTTTATGAATGTTGGGAATATATATTTTGCTGAATGTAGGAATGGAGGGATAAGAAATTGCATGAATTTTAATTCTTTTGCTGGTGGAACAGAACAGAACGGATTTGGATGTGATTATGCGAATCGGATGGGAAAAAGTTTATGCTGAATATTAAATGTAACTAGGAATGAAGCTTAAATGTTGTTTCTTTCATTGTTGCAGTTATTTAGCTGGCTCTAGAGCCTTTAGAGAGATAGGAAGTTGCGATCCATGGTCTTCCCGAGAGAAGGCTTAATACTTGTTCTATTACTTATTTCAGGAACGTATTCATTTGATGGTCAAAGCCTCTTCTTCTGTTTTGAAGAACGATTTTTAGAATGTGAATTTTTGGAACATTCTTTAATTTGCCAGGCATGGCCACAAAGGCAACCAACCGTCCTGATTTCTACATTAGACACAAAACCTGTTTCTTAGGTGTAACTTAGTCATATTCTCAAGTATGGTCAGTTTTTACTCTAGACAACAACCAATCATCTGATTTCAAAATTTCTTAAGGATTCCACTCAGACTGGCATGCATTAGTCACATGAACAGGTCACTTTAACCTACAAATCACCTCCCTGTACCTTCATAAATGCTGTATATCACCCACAAAATCCCTGTCTCATAAATATTCACCACAAATTCAATTCTACATAAAAATTCTCTCTCATAAAAAAACTTTCTGAATGCTTCATTCATGCTCACACATAAATACACATCATTAAATTCTAAAACTGTTACAAAATGTAATTAAGTTTCGGAAAAAGTTTTTCCTCATCTCAAGAATCTATCAACTGTAAATATTTATGAATATTTCATTTTAAATGAAAAAAATGCCATAAAAATTAACATGACTTTTTATTAATATTTACACTGATGTTCTCATAACTATAATAATAATATGAGAAAATTCCGTGAATTCCAATTTCAATATTTTCCTTCTGGGAAATGAAATATTTAGAATGTAATGAAATTAAATTTTTTTCTCCTTCTATGTCTTATTCAAATTGTACCCCTAGTCAACATTTATTCTCTGAATGAAATTACACATAGGCATACCAAAGGAATTTTTATTTTTATTTGCATGCTGAAAAAAATAAATGTTGAAATGGAACAAAAAA
Organism: Chironomus tepperi; assembly: GCF_022539635.2. Classification (NCBI taxonomy): domain Eukaryota; kingdom Metazoa; phylum Arthropoda; class Insecta; order Diptera; family Chironomidae; genus Chironomus; species Chironomus tepperi. The sequence continues at coordinate 90,107 of NW_027226552.1, read as the reverse complement.
GTCTCTCATTCCATTACTCAATTGCTATCTTTTACAACTCTATCTAATTCTGTTTATTTCAATAAATAACCTTCACACAAATGCAATTGTCTTGAATGCAAAAAAATGTACAAAATACTGAAAACTGGGTTTGAAAAAAAGAAAGAAAATTGATTTTTAGATGTGCATAGTTTTTGGGAATGTGAGGAGAATTGATGGTCAGATTGGGTGACAAAAAATAAGAAGAATTAGAAATTAATTTATATGAATACAGGCATTTACGGGTATCGAACCCTGACCTTTCTATATTTTTAAGTTGCCGAACTTAGATTTGATGAGTTTCTCAATCATCTCTTCTTACAACTTTAATTACATTGGCAGAAATGCGATTTAATTCGCTAGCATTGGATTGTCTTTGTTAGTCAAGTCCTGTTTGCATTATGCTGCTTTCTTTGGACTACCAACCTTCAGGGAGTTTGGATAGGCTCTTAATATATCCTTTCAAGTACACATCCCGACACAGTTCTTGATCGTCTGTGGTTCACTTAACGGTAATTGGGAGTACAATGAACAGTTACCCATTTGACATTTAGTCAGCTTCGTAGTCAGACTTCGGCTTCCCCAATTCCCCCATTCATAAAAATTTGAAACATCTCTCAAATGCGCTTCAAACCCCTTCAAATCTATCTACCAATCCAATCTTTTACATAACATTCATTTTCGATTTAACTGGATGCACAGAATGAAACACTCTCATGAATAAGCAACACAATATGAAATGAACAAAAACAACGCAGTATTATTACTTTTTTTACACTCAATTCACTTCGATAATTTTTCATTTCAATCGATTAACGAAATCGAGAGCAATAAAAGCAGTAGCAACAAGCAGCTTGTAACACGAAAAAAAAAGGTCCACGCGATGAAGAATGGAAAAAAAATGTTGTGTATAGTGTATGTGTAAGTTCATTAAACTGTGTATGAAATTGAGCATATGATCATAATACATTCAGCGCGTTGCTTTAATTGTGTCGCCAAAACAGGCACAACACATACTCAAAGACATGTCATTTAACATTTTTTTTTATTCATTATTATTTTTAAAACGTATGTGCTGTTCGTGCCCCCATCGAAAATAATTAGTTATGGCTTAACAAGCGTCTAACTGTTTCTCATTCGCTATTGCTAAGCTTTCGCATAATTTGTTACACATTAAGCATATATTTTTAAAAACTTTTTTTTTTGTTCAGTTCTGTCTTTTGTTTTTGTCCATAGTTGTTTAATTGCTGTTACATATCCACATACAACTCTCCGGCTGTAATTTTGCATGCAATTTTTATTGTCGTTCATGTTGATGATGAGTTTTTTCTTGTGTCATTTTTTTGTGTTTTAAATGTAATTTTAACCATGAACTGGACATCATTTTGAGGTTTATGACATTTTTAACATGGATGTTATGGAGAATTGGTTCTGTTTTTGGGGGTATTGTGCTGAATACATCAGAATAGTTGATTATGACTCAATTTTTATGGTGTTTTGTCGGCACTTTGGGTTAGTGGAGTTCTAGTACCTTTTGGGTTTCTTAGGGACTTGAATTTAAGTGCTAGACAAACATCTGAGTTAGGCTTAGGAGCACAAATAGAAAAGTTTGGCATCTGGCTGTTCTCAGGTCAATATAATGCCTAGTTTGTCATCCAGTTGCTTTAAGCCTATCTTGAGACCATATTTTTGTCATTTCCGCCTAATTTTAGGATACTTGATACTTGCTTGGGTTCTTACAATTTCATACCCAACAGTACCCCTAAAACCTGCGTTCTTTCCATTCAAATTCCCACAAACAATTCCAAAACATTTCTCATTTCGAGCTCAACAAAAAAACAATTTTTTTTTCCATGTTCAGAGTGAAAATTAATTGAGTTTTCAATTATGAATGGGAATTGGGAAATAAAGCAGCTTTTTTTTGTGACTGTCATAACTCAAATTTAATAATAATGATGAATGTTACAAACAACAAAACACAGTTAATTTTCATAATTTTTTCAGTGTTTTTTTGTTTCATGTTCAATGTGCGACCGTTAAGCATCTAATGGGACGGTCTTGTTACTACAATTCGAATTAACAGAAAAAGAATTAACGTAATGGCATTAGTGTATGGATGTAGACAGTTCTAATTGGTTTGAGAAAACAACGGCGAATTCGATGGCTTTATGCTTGGGAATTTTTTCAATATTTTCAATAAGTTTTTGAATTTTTGTCGACAAATTCTCACAATTTTAGAGCATTTTACACCTTTCGTCACCTATTTGACACCATTTAACCTCAAAATTTAACCAATTATATCAAAAATCAAAACAAAATTCCAAACCAACACCCGAAAAAAATTAGGTCATCAATAATTCAAAATCACATTAGAAAGGAGGCAAGTCTCATTAAGAAAAATGTAAATAAACAAATCAACAAGCCCAAACTTTGCAAAAAAATAGATCAAATGTAGTCTCAATTGACACAAATTTTCAACACATTTTCTCTTTCTTTCTGAACCTTAACTAAGTTGAAATTGATCAATACATTGCGTGGGAATTGAGTTTCATCAATAATCAAACACTTTTTATTCGATTCTGAAGTGAAAAGTTCGATGTGTTATGCCTCATTTGTGTCATGTTGAACTTGTGATCTAAATTGAATATAAGTATGTAGTTTTAATGACTAAGAATTGTAAGTGAAGTAAATGAGAGCAAAGTGATAGTTTGAAATGTTTATTGGATTGTTAAAATTTTATGTGGGAAAAATTGTTGGGATAGGATGAAAAGATGCAGAGATTGAAGGTAGTTATAGGTTAAAAATGCAGACATAAAAGGGAATGTTTGGGTCTGGGAGGTATTTAGGGGGTCTTGGGGAGTATTTATAGGATTTGAAGATGATCAGCTTGATCTAATCCAACTCTAGAATCACGATACTTTAACGACACCATTTTCTGAATCATCCCCCTGTCAGGAAACTCAATAACCTGCTCAAAAGTGCTTTACCGAACGCTTACCATCAACTTGGCGAAGTTACGACACCTTGGCGACTATGTTGTGCTTCTATAGCATTTTTAAAGCTTCAAAGTTGAGCATAAGCCTAAATTTAATCCAACTACATCCCTTGATCAATACAAACTAAAATCATCACAGCTAATTCGAACAGAAGCAAAATTTTTCCTTCCTCAATTCTTTTTTGAAAAGGGTTAGCATTTCCTTCGGACGAGAGCAAAGCCTCATCTTTATCATCATGAAAACTTTTCCTCAAAAATAATCCAATCCATTAAGACTAAAACGAAAAAGACATCCATAAATCATTTTGTAGATTAGCAAGAATGTTGTTTTCCTACCGAGAAAAAAAAAAGGATTTTTGAGGCAATTTTTAATCCACATTTTTTCACATGACTGAATAAAAAATTCTCAACCTTGAACTTTTCATGTTCATTATTAGTTGTCATGTCTGACTGCACGTCTGAGGGCTTTCCGAAAACCCCAAGAAAAATAATATTATTCTTTGAAATCTTCATTTTGAAAGCTAATTTGAAATTCAATCCACACACAAGTCATTCATGCATTTATCGGCTTTGTTATGTTGTTTCTTGTTCTGAAGTTTTAATTATTATTCCCACAAATCTTTCCATTTCTCATTCGTATGCTCATATATGCTTTCTCGTGATAATAAACCGCACCTCAATTTATTATATTTTTTTATTTCAAAGGCTTCATATATTCATAAAATGTTAAAAATAAAGAGCAGAATATGAAATGAAGAAATTCTTTGTTTGATGGAAATAAGAAGAAGCATTGAAATGTGCATAGAAGAAATTTCAAATGCAGACTTGGGAATGAGCAGTTAATAGGTTTTTTGGGTATGCAAGTGGACTATGCGCATTTGTTGGGTTTTGACTAGGTTATAGGTGTTCATTTAAGGTTGAGTAAGGTCTATGTACGGTATATTTGAAGATTTTATGGGTTCATCCGGTTTACTGGCAATTCTGGATAGTAAATAGCACCAAAAAAGTAAAAATTGTGTCCTAATTAAAGTGCTTTTCCGATTATACACTAAATTCAGCTTTAGGGTTGTTTTGATGCCGCTTTCGTATGAATTGTTGCATGATTGGCATATCAGACTCAAAATCCCAACCTCTTTAGCGACCGACCCCCTAAATCACACCACAAAATGCTCCAAACTATCAAGAACACAACCAAAAAAGAACAAACAAAATTTAAATACACAAAAAAAAAGAACAGCTCATAAAACGTCAATTCATCATTCTCTTATGACTCTTTTTGACTCTCAAAGTGCATTTTTACAGTCACAAAAGCCACAAGACACACAAAGGCTTGTTCTTATTGCTAAATAAATAACAATACAAGTCATGCATCTACTCACTCAGTGTGAAACGATTGAGAGCAAGTCAACCGGAAGTCAACACATGGATCAGCAACAGCAACAGCAGCAAGCAAAAAAAAGTGCATTGTTTTAATTAAGTGTACGGAATTTTACAGCTGACTTCATTTCTTCTTTGTGTCACACTCTCATTGTTCCCAGTCAATTGTCTTAAATACAACTTTTTTTATCATTTCATGCTCATTGTGTGTCGGTGGTTAAATGAAGGTGTCATTGATAGTCTCGAGATGAGATTAACAAGCACTTGGAATTAATGAATCATTTCCCTTTTTTTCATCTTATTTCTTTTTGGTCTACTTGAAAGTTTTTATTTATTTTTGTAACTAGAGTGAGTCTATGAGGCTGTATTTAACCTTAACTATCCTTGACAAGCTACTTAACACAACTCCAAGTGCTGCACTTGAATTGATTAAACTTGAAACAATAAAAAATTTATATTGTGATAATCGAAAGGTTGTCTTGTTGGAGGGATGCGATGACAATACTTGTGGCTTTTTTTTGTTAATTCAAGTGGTTCTAAGAGAGATGTTGGTAGTAAGGCAGGAGAATGGAATTAATTTACTTTAAATTGCTTTAAGAAGGAAGTCGTTGCATTCGAGCAATGGATAAGGGTCGCTCACTGACCAACCAACTCCCCTCATTTTGTCCCCACGGTCCCCATACCTCCAATGTGTTACAAACTCTATATGGAATAATGAAGATTGCTTACTTGAGGTGTAACAGCATCTCAATAAATCTTCACATAAGCTCACATATCCACGGATATTGCAAAATTACCCAAAACCTTCTAGAAATGAAAATCTTCAACAAAACCTTCAAAATCTAATCTACAGCCTAGATTAGAAATCTTCAAGGGTTTCAAAGTTTCGCAATAATCATTACAAACGAAAATAGTTTTTCTTATCTGGAAGTACTAAATTTAAATCATTAACTTTACAAATGTAAAGTTATCTAAATTCACATATCTTACAAGAAAGACATACATTCAGACACACACACGTGGGAAATTTCGTAACTACTTTAATTTAATGAGAATGAAAATGGATTTCAATTGTATGTCGATGGATGTTGAATTTAATTATTCAGCATTAACTTGAATTATATGCGAGACTGTACATAAATGAAATCAGACAATGAGTTTGAAAGTAAATGAATGAGCATGCTTGGATGTAGAGGAAATGTAAACTGAAAATGTTGCAAAGACAATAGTCTTTCTACTATTTTGGGATTGTACATAAATGACTGGTGTAGGAAATTGGATTTTATAGGCTTAGGCTGAATTATTCAGTCTCTCAGAGCTTCTATGGCTGTGATTTAATAGCAACACTAATCTAACACGATGCTGTTTTGATGTTTAATCAAGTCCAGTTGCTGGATCATCCAATCATGTCCGTTCCAAATTTGCCTTTAAATATTGTCCATCCTCAGTCAATATGAACCCCCTTATGTCCAAACAACAATTTACTTCCATCAATAGAATCTCTTGAAACTCAATCTAGTTCTCATATTCAGCACAAATGACGATAAAATTTCAAATAGACAAAAATAAACAACATTCAAGTGCTTCCATTACGAATAGCATCTTGTCAACTTTCAGTACACTTTATGAAGTTTGTCACATCTTTTCAATCTCGTCTCATATTTAGAGATAAAAAAGTTTTTTTGTTGGACATTTTATAGTTACTAAAAGCTTCATATTTGCTGCAAATTGGATATGCACTCAAAATATTTACTATCTTTTATGACAGTAAGTAATTGATGCATCCAATTTTGAACATATTCTTGTTAAGTACTTGAAAAAGTTTTTGTATCTTAAGTGATCGGAATTAATGAAAACTGCAAGAACTTTTCATTTTGTGGCTTATTTTGAGTGTCTGAGTTAATAGAAGCTTCAAATTTGTTAACATTATCATGAGAAACTTCACAACAGAGCTTAGTGTGAATTTTGTGATGCATTTCGAAGACAAAGTTTGAATACATATTGAGTAGAAGACAAGTTAGAATTATTAAAGTTATAATGCTTTGTTTGAAAATTTTGAGGTTAAAATTGAAGATCGAAAATTTTTTGATAGTTGGGAATGAGCTTTATTTGCTTGGTGATGAAAATTTTGGGGTGTATTATGGTGTATAGTGAGATGTGAGGTTTGTCTTGGGTAAATCTCAATTTTTGGGGTCACTTGCTTTAGACTCCAATTGTTTAGGGATGTAGGGATGCAAGAGGCTGTAAGACATCTCATAAATCAGATTGTATATGTCATAAAGGGGTCCGTGAAGGTCAAATTTCAGCTATAATGTTCATTAACTATGAATAGACAGTCTTGAGCTAAAGAACAACCTTCAATCGCCAGCAGAGTAACCAAGTAGCCCCTAACAATCCCAAAAAGTTAAAAAACCATCTCATTTCCAGTCAAAAACCTCATTAGATGCTATCTCCCAAATTATCCTTACAGCCATTTTCCCAAGTCATACACCCTCATCCACAATAACTAAACTTCTCAAGCCATTATCATCAAAGCTATCAAAAATTATCACACAAGAAAATTTCGTATCTTCAAGTTTCTTCCCTTCTGTTAAATTCAAAGCTTCCGCTCATAAACTTTCACATCTTCCTGCGTGTGACTTGAAACTTTTTCCAAAAACAGAAAACTTTTTTTTACAGCTTTCCGTCACAGCAACAAAAACTTTGGACAGAAAAAAAATATATTTCTTTTTGCAGTTTCTTATGGAAATAAAATTAGCATGATGGAGACAAGGCATTAAATTGCGGAAGTTATTTCCGTCATAAGGAAAAAGTTTTTGCTTGAAAATATTTATTAAATGTATTTATTACATTTAAGGAAGAGAGAGTGTTTAAAATGTGATAAGTTTTGGACACATTCTGACTGGAAGGATGGTGATATTGAATTTTATAAAGAAGGGGAGAGGGTCATGTTGGGGTTAGGAGGACGAGAATTAAATTGAAATCTATGCCCTTTCGTAATTTGATGAATGAAGTGGTTGGTACTTAACCAAGGGCGTAGCCAGGTAGTTTTGGTATTTTTAGGTCAACCTAGAGAGCTCGGAAGTCAATGTCAGGAGTTTGGGTGTCAATGTAGGAAATTTGGGGGTTGATTGTCATCGAAGGGAGTTTAGGGATTGATCCTTAACGTACCAAACACCCTCATGTCCCTGGAATACGTCCCTGCACTCATAATATCTTCCAAATGCCTCCCTATGCTAACTTTGTATCACCCAGGTCAATATACCGATTTCCATGACAAGCATAAGAAAAAAAGGCTAAGAAAAATGAAAATCAAATATGAATTAAACATGAGACATGACCTTTATCGCATATTCGAGATCATCTTCTTTATATATATATTTTTATTGCTTATTTATAAAAGATTCATAGCGTCTTCAAACGAGCGTAACTCCGGTGAGCGATTAAAATGTTTATGCAACTGTGATAAAATGTCTGAAGGTCTAGGTCTATACCTTTAATATCATCCACATAAAATCGTTTCTAATGTGCAACATGTGTGAATATCATGACTGTTAATTACATTTCAAAGTGTGCCTTGAAGATCTTTTTTTTTTCATAATGCTCACAATGCTCATAAATTTGATTATCTAAAAATAATATGTGATGTGCCTGTATGTTGAAAATGTTTTTACATTAAATGCCTTGTCGAAAAAAATAATTATTTTGACGGTGAAGAAAATCACTCAAAAAAACGAGTGAATTGTTGTTGATGGGCGTTGAAAATTTTATATATGTGGATCGACCTAATTAAATCTGAGTGGATTTCGCAAAAATCTGTAAATTGCTCATTTTGAGGTTGAAATTGAGAATTGTGGGTTTAATTGAACATGTGAAACTTTCACTGATTTTTAGTGATTTTGAAAAAAATTGGATTAGTAGAATTTAGAGTTTATGGCTTTATATTTTTGGATTAGATGATTTTGATAGAAAATTTGCATTAAAAATGATTACAATTTTCTAAATTAATTTGATGTTTAATGCAGATTTTAAGTATCTTTACTTTGAAGCTGATTATAGCTACTCAGATCAACTCTAGTCTACCATATACCTAGAGGTTGGGATTGACCCCATCTCCCTTGAGTACGTCCCTGCATGTGCTTTTAATTTCTAATTTACACCACAAAATTAAAACCCAAAATTCCAAAGAATCCCCCAAAAATCCCGAAAGACCCCCTTGGATGTGTAATCAGAACTTTTCTGAGAAACATGAAAATCATGCTTTTTGGACCATATCACAAGCACAACACAGAATGGACATAATAAAGAGTAATTGACATCAAAAAAGTGACCACACACCTTCTCCTAGAAGTCACTCAACTCACGCCATCTAATTTTCTCAAATGTCTCCTATATTAATGCTCATTCATCTCTTTCCATCATGTTGCAATATGAAAGCTCGTCTCACTCGTGCCGTATCTGATTGTATAAATTATTGATATAGAAGGCAAAAAAAAAATGTTCATTAAAAATTGATGTCTATCAGCCTCTCTATTTCTCTCTTGCTGACTTTATGGCTCTGTTTTTTTTGTGGCAACATTGTTAGATAATCGCATAAAATACAGCATATGAATTATGATTACGAATTGAGATCTGCGGGATATGAAGTATCACGTTTTTTTACGTATGAAAAGATCATATTTTGTAATGTACAATAAAATGTTGGGTTTCTGAGTATAGAGATTAATTTGCTTTATGCACACGACTAGTACATGACATTAATTGTTGGCCTTGCTACTGCATGGGTTGCTTCCCTTGGGGATAGGCTTGTGAGTGGAATTTTGAGTAGGAATGTCAAATTGTTAAGTCAAAATTCCTTAAATATCCATAAAAAATCTACATTTCCTGCACTTCTGCCAGACATGCAACTACCGTATGCAGCATCACATTCAATCATCATCGATAGACTCTCAATACATCTAATTTAAATTTATGACTACTCCATAATTTATAACAATTTTTTATACTGCATTGAAGACTGAAAATGTTATGATTTAAATTGTTGCTTATGCTTACTGCTTAATGGATAAATTATGAGCATGAATTACTTTCAAGTTAATGAATTGAAAGCTTGTTGATTTGGTTTATAGAAAAAAAAGTCTTTTGATGTGGATATTGAGGTATATGAAAGATTGTAGTTGATATGGCAATAGACTTTCTTGATGTGGTTTTAAATGGAAATGAATTATGGGTTGTTATGTTATATAATTAACTGAATTTGACGTCAGATTTATTTTCACAATTTCTAATCAACACTCCAGTTGAAAAATCATTAAGCCACCCTACTCTCCTCCCATTCATCAACTGTAAAAAGATAATTTCAATTTACAGCACATGCTTCTTGTTTTTGATCCCTTTATTTCGGAAAGAAATTATCTTTAATTACATCCCTTATTAATAATCCTATCTGTGCTCCAATTTTCAACAATTCCGCTTCTTTTCATCCCTTTTATCCTTGCTTATTCGTTTACAAAAAGATGGAAAAAAAATTTCTACGCGAAAAAACTTCAAAAACAAATTTTTTGTTGCTGAACTGTTTTAAAGTACCGACGACCATTATAAACTGTGCACGAATGAATTTTTCATACCCGCATCTGTAACTTTATCAACTGACTTCTTGATTCACTTGACGCAGATCAGAAAAACAGAAAGCTGAAAGATGAAAAATAAGGGAAGAAAAGTCATTTATTTTAAGAATTATGTGCGTATGTGGATGTATGTGTGTGACTTTGTATGTGTAAATAAATGCGACAAATTGGCGTACGTCATGTATGAAATTTAACGAGAAGGAAAAACACATCACAACTGAGTGAGTGAGAAAAATGTGATAAATTGTAACGAAGAGAAAGAACTTATTTTCATCCGACACTTTTTCAATGTCAGCTTCATTTTTAGCTGGAATTTTGGACTAAAGATGGTGAAGATTTGGAGCATTTTGGGAGGTATTGATGAGATTGAGGCGGGCAATTGAGACTTTCAATCTTATTTAGTCATTTTCTGTAGTTTGCTAGTCAATTTCCGATGTAATCAGCCATTCTTCTGATAAACTTGCCATTCTCATGAGCTTGGTAGCAACCATCCCTAATATGCTTCACTATCTCACAAATAACCGACCCCATGTGCAACTATAAGCTATTCTACTCCCCAAATTTCCACAACATCTAAAAAAACTCTTAATAAAAGGATAATACTTGAATTTTTCCCCCGAAAAATCTGATTAAGCCTAAAGTCATTGCATCATGGCATCAAAGTCGTCTTTAAGCCTACCCAGATTTACTAGCTTAATTTTATAACTGATAATCTCATCATCCTAACAAAATTGTACTTTGTTCTAAGAAAAATGTGCAAAAAAGTCCAATTTTAGATTCCAAGAAAGGTCTGAAAATAGTCGATTCTTTGGGGATGCATGAACATTAGGAAGCTTTGAAATTGATAGCTTTTTGAGCACTTTACCGCATTCTAGGAATTAAGAACGTACTGAGCATATCAGAATATCAATTCTGTGAAATTCAATTAAAGTTTTACTAACCCGAACAGCACAGAATGTTCATTAGGGCAGCAATGCGTCGCCGTATTGCAACTTTGCAAGTTGCCTTAATGGTAACGTGACTAGTGATTTAGACCCATTTGTTTGGCAAAAAATGCGATTGGTCACATTATGTCTCTCAGACAAAGAAGGAGCTCCATAACATCCAGACATCTCCTTAATCCCCAAAAAATGCGCTATCTCACTATACCTAATGCCATTTCCAATATCCTCCTTTTCTTTTTCTTTCCGTCTTATCAAAGAACTTTTTCTTCATTTGCTCTGTCACTTTTTTTATCTTCTTTTTTCTGACTTTCGTCTGTAATGTACCTTGAAGTTCATTTTTATTAATTTTCCTGCTCTTTCGTGACCTTTTTAAATTTTCATGAGAAATTATTCAGTCTCGCATTCATTTGACTTTTTTTTTTATAGCAACTTCTTATTATTTTATCAAGTAATTCGAAGCGCAAAATGTTAATTATAGTCTCACGGGGAATTCGATAAATGCTATAGAATGTTCGCATGTGTGATACAAGTGAATGGAAGACAGTGAGTCTTTAAAGGTTGAAATTGAAATTGAAGAATTTTGTGTAGCGGAAGATAATGTAAGATTAAAGGGCAAGGCAAGTGTAATGAGAGATATTAAATATTAATTTGAAGGAAGTTACTGAATATTTGAGGTCGACGACTGTAGAATTTCTTGAAGCTTAAAGCCATTTGATTTGAAATGTCAAATTCAATTCAAGATTGAGAGCTTTCGAGAATTCCAACATTTTCTGACATCAAAAATTTCAGTTCGAAATCCACAATTGACATGTAGCATAGGAAATTTCTATTTGCATGCTCAAAACATTCTCTACCTCTTTAAGGTCTCAAGTGATTACATTTCAAACGTAAACACATTTACACAAACACACATCAGTCTTTAAAAAATGTATGTAAAGTTCCACTCATGCTCTCTATGAATCAGATTTGACATTGCGGAAAATTTCTCTGTAGAATTTAATGTGTCAATATGAAAAAGGCTTGAAATTGTTTATATTGTAGAAATTTTGTTTGGAATGCGACCCAAGGATTCTGAGTGAATTTTAAGGAAGTAATTTCATTTGGGAATGCTTTAGGGTTTTTGTAAAGTTTGTAGATTCTTAAGAATTTTAGTCAATAAATTTGAAATTACATTGTAAATTCATATTCTGGGAATTGAAAAGGTATCAAGTCTCGAGCCACTTAACCACTAATCTCCAATGACAAATCACTGATTAATCCTCAATTCTGCATTATTTACGAGTCAATTGATAGAACGTTCTTGCCTAATTCATTATTAACATCAAAAAACCTCCAAAACAGCCGCTAAATCTAAACTGTCTATCTAAGCATCAACAGAACTAATTGAAGACTTCAATCCGTCGACAAACAAATCAATTCAGATCCACAAACAACCAAACAACAAACTTTTTACCACATGATATAAAATAATACTAAAACTTTTCCCTTTTTCATCCACTTTTCAGTTCATGTGCCATCACAAATAAATACATTTATACGCCATTGGGAGCCTGCACACTTCAACCGCGATGCGTTGGAGCAAGCACATCGTGCACACGAGTCAAATCGAAGGCGGAAACGAGAGATCAATTACAATCACTTTTCGCCACATTATGGATCGACAAATGTCATCAAATTCAATTTCAATGCTCATGATAGGTAAGTTTGGATGTTTTTGTGACTTGAACTTTTTTTGAATTTAAAATTTGTTTTTGTCAATCCACAGAGAGTTTCGCATTGAAATGAGAGAAGATCCAACATCAATATTTTCAACTGATATTCTTATTGAAAGTACTGATGGGCCCCTCGACTATGACATCTCTCGTGTGTACAGTGGAAAACTTGAGAGTGAGTATTTTTTTGAATAATTTTTGGGATTGTTGATTAAAATTTGTTTTTAATGTGCGTGATGGAAGGAATTTCTAGTGATATGATACGCGTTATATGCTGAATATACGTTAATATGGTGTGTTATGCTCCAAATTATCATTTTTTGATAAATCGTAGGAATGACAATTTTAAGGACGCATTCAGACGAAAGGAAGGCGGGTTAACATCCAAGTCATACTCACCCCCCTCTTTCCCTAAATACCCATTAGATTGGCACCGTAATCTTGTCCATATGATAGTCAAATGCACTGTATAACACGAATCAAGTGACATAAGCTTGACAGTGGGCCCCAAACTGCTATTAAGTAGCTTCCTATACCAAGCAGGCATCACCTTATTGAACCTTATTCAATTCTATCAGTCTCAAGCTCAGAGACCAATTATCCTAACATTTATCAAATGAATAGACACATTTCATGAATATTAAATACTGAAAAATGATAAATTTCCTCATATTTTTCACAAAATACTTTTCCCTATTTTTTATGTCATTTAAAATAAATCAAATCTTAACTTGCTTACATTTCTACACTTCCAACGCTATTTCTGTCCTATCTGTCACAACCAATAAGTGTAAATTCCCAAGAAAATTACTTCAAAATCTGAAAGTATGCGAATAAATCTAAATAAACGTGCTTGTATGATTTTTAAGCACTTCTTCTTAATATTTACCTCCATTACCATTCCACTTGATGACTTCAAATTAGCCTACAAGAAGATTTTATTCGATGACTTTTAAATGAACGCTGAAATATTTTCTTTTCTTCGACTTTTTTGAGGGGTTCTCGATGATTTATTTACGGAGATAATTTTTCCTTGTTACTTCTGTTTTGGGCTGATTCGTTCCTTGTGAGGAATTTGTCAGAATTTTCTGAATTTTTGAAAATTAAAATTTTGAAAAAAAAAGTATCAAAAAAATCTAAAGAAATTTCAAATTTCAATTTTAAAAATTGTCAAAATTTCCCTAAAATTCTGACAAAATCCTTCACAATTTCAATATTTTTCATCCGACTGATTTTTCCATTTTCATTTCCATTTTCCATCCTGTCTCATATCTCAAATGAAAATCGAATTTCATTTTGTTTATTCTGATTTTGACAATAATAATAATAATAATTTCAAGAGTCTTTTTTGAGATGGTCGGTCGACCCATGGCGGGATTAGCATATCATAAAACTTTTTAAAAAAGTTAATTTTTGAGAAGCGAAACAAAATAAATATTTAAAAATCACAGTCTATGTCAGAACCCCCACACCCCCTTTCTAAATCCTAAAATTTGCCTTAATTCAAGCACAACCCCCTTAAGTAAAGGAAACGAAGAGCCATAAAGATTTAAAAAAGTTGATATAAGCTGTAAAAAAAATCCGTATTCGGACATTAAAAATGTGATGAAAGAAATTATGAACGAGGGGGATGAAGTCATATGGCTTTTAAATTCATTTAAAACAGAAAGTTGGGAAAACAAAAATTCGTAATTAAAAAGTTTTCAAATATTTTTCTTTGTTGTTATTGTCCACGACGAGAGAATTTTGTTGAATAATTTAGGGTGACACAGTTGGAATTTTAGGACTATTGTTTAGAATCTAAGATGAATTTTTGAGTATTGTATATATGAAAGATTTGGGGTTGATGTTATAGAAGTTTCAAGCACTTTCTAATCCCGAACAGCTCTACATGTTCACAAGGGTATCACTATGTCGTCGTATTAACTGTGATAATCGGTTGACGAATGATTCCGACCAATTTTACGGTCAAAATGCTGTTCGCTCCATTATGGTACTCGAGTTAGCGACGCGCTAATGTAAAAGAACCAAAAGGAGCCAGTAAAATGTCATCAAGACTCGTTTTGATGCTTTATTGTCAACAAGGTGACGTAAGAATGCTGTTAGACCATAATATGTCGCTTGAGACTGTCTTAATGATGTGCTTAAGTCAAAATCATGGCAAACCCCATTTTTCCAAACCTCAGACGTTCAAAACTCCTCTCATAAGTCATCTCCTAGTAATTTACCCAATAATTTTCATAATTATTTAATAAAACCCACAAAAAGCCAACAAGACAAGAAAGTCAAAAGAACAAAAAAGTAAAAAACTTTGCCAAAAAAAGAACTTCAAGAACCAAAAAAGAATTTACCGATCAAATTTTAATGAGATATAAATTCATAAGGCATAAGAAATTATGTTATCTGTTCTTCTTTATTGCTTATTTATCTTTCAACTTTCCATAAAAGTCCAAATAATAAAAAAATGAAGAAAAATTGTATTTTGTTTAATATATCAGAACAGTAGCAGCAGTAAAAGTAGCAAAAAAAGAGAGAAACAAAAAATTATTCTCGGGAGTAATTAAAAAACTTTTTCTCTCCATCCTTCTTACTCATTTGCTGTGTGAAGAGAAAAAAATTATATATTTTTTCGAGTTTTTCTAGTTTTGTGTCTGGAGATGAATGAGTCTGAGGTTGAATTGTAGATTTTAGAGCGCATTATGTTAATATAAGGTGATTAATTCTAGTGTAAGAAGTGAATTTGAATCCAGAAGGCAAGCTATCTCGATTTTCTGGTCCCACATGACTTACGGTATGCAGAACGGGACGAAAAATTCTGGCCAACTCCATTCTCATTTTTTTTGTCGAAAAAGCTAAGAAAAAACCTACCGAAAGCCTCACAATGTGGAAAACACGATATTTTCAGCCATAACTTGCCGTAGATTTGATCTAAGGCCAAGTTAGGTTCTATTGAACTTCATTTTAGTAAAACCTTGTTCATTGGATTCAAAAATGTCGTAAATTATCCAATAAAGTCGCACATAACTAAGCAAACAACAAAGCTCCACAAAAATCTAATAAAGCTACAAAAAATCGAATAAAGCTACATAAAAATTCTCACATAGCTACACAACAAACTGAAAACCAGCCACACGAAAAAAAATCAAAAATTCAATAGCATTCCAATAAATAAAAATCCTAGCGCACCCGAGCCAGCCACAGAACATATTTCACAAAATATTCAGCTAATAATATCCACCGACTGTTCATATTATTTATCGTAACGTAAAAGTTCTAGGCTATACAGCATAGCAGTTGTATCAGCATCAAACAACAGAGGAAATTACAAATGGGAGAGGAAGCTCTGCTTGAACAAGTGAAACAAGATGATAGAGAAAAAAAAGAATAGAAATGAAAAATAATATTAATATTTATGATACTCAGGAGATCAGAGGGAATTAAGGGGAAATTTAAATTAGCATTCCAGTCGGTCTTCATTGCTTCTGCTTGTAATCATCGCATAAAAGTTTTCTGTACGTCCTTTTAAAATTCATAGAAGTATGTAAATTGTGAAAATTTGTTATTTTTAAATTGAATTTTTTATGAGATTCTAAATCAAATTTTTGCTGCTTCTTTGCAGTAGACTTAAAAGCACGAGGAAGTTAAATTGAAAGGAGAGCACCAAAAAAAGGGTTCGCTCAATTTTTATGGGGTGTAAAAAGGCATAAAAAATGTTTTGCAATGAAAAAGAGACTCAAAAAAATTTAAAGGTGATAGCTTTGGACTGAAAAATTGTCTGTTAAAAATTTAATTGCTTTGCGGTCTGGTGGGGATGGTAAGGATTTTTTTGAAAAATTTAATTTGAGGGTCGTTTGGATGTTGTGTAATGAAGGAGGGTAGTTTGTGACTTTTATTGAGATTTTTATGGATTTTGTACAATTTAAATAGAAATTCCTGTTTTTGAAGCAGTTTGTAAGGAGAATAAGGGGGTTGATGGGTCTTTTGGTATCGTTAGGGGAACTACGAGTCTTATCGAACAGATTTTGCTATTCGAAATAACAAGGACATACTCATATTATCCCGAATGAAGCTTTTGACCACAAATCATCCCTACTTGGAAGGCACACGGTAGAATTCAGTCGAATCTCCCTAAAAGTCAGTTTTTTTGCCTTTTCTACAAGATGTGCTTTAAATACTGACTACATCCTATTACGCAACATCCAAATAACCCCTTTTCGAAATTTATTGTTATGCTGAATATTTTAAAATTGTTTTGAAATTTTTTTTCAGAGTTAAATTAATTAGGGGACAAGTGGATGAGTTGAAATGATGAAAATTTTATTGGGGTTGAGTGGCACTTGAATATTTCATGTTTTTAAGAGAACTTTGTAGTTATGTTTAATGGATTTTAAAGCATACAATTTAAAACAATTAAAAATTTACAACAAATCTGCTTGACATTCTTGAAATACTTCAGACAATTACATTTCTCATTCCTTAAAAGTCCCCAAAGGCGACTTCCAACTATAAATTATCACGACATTCACAAAACTTCTTACTTAGCCCCTAATCTCGTGACAAATGACCCAAACCCAAATAACAAATTACTTCTTTTCATCATTCATTTGCTAAAAGTGTGCAGCACACAGAGAGTCAATAGAAAGTGTGACAATGTTGTAAAAGTGATTAATGAGAACTTACACAATAGTTTCCATCTTTATTTGTTTATTCTTTTTGATTTATTTACTTCCAAAAATGCGATTGATTAAATTTCTCTTTACTCGATAATTTGCTACATGTGAGAATCTGCAAACAAGAAAATCAGAAATGTTTTTGATTGCAAATCAAAAATTTCTATTTTTTTCGATTTATTTGAAAATATAAAGAAGTAAATTGAGCATGAAATTGGGGAATAATTCGATATAAATGGTGAATTGAATTTTTAATTTGGAAACAGATAATTTAATGATGTTTGGGAGGGAAATTAATTGGTTGTGATATGGGTGTTGATGAAAGTGTTGCTGTTGAGGCTGAGAGGTGTGAAGTAGGTAAACATGGCTATATTGAATCCATAGTAAAATATTTGAGCTTTGAACTTTGTGTAGATTAAAAATGATTGAGAATCATCTCAAAAATAAGTAAATGAAGCCATACGAATGGCTTTTGATCTCTTAGCTAGTATGGCTTACAAATGAAGGCATGGTACATTCGGTTATGATGCCTGTTAAGTAAATGCAGGTGTCAATAATTGTAGAATTGAAATAGAACTGAAATTACTTTCATATTGATGGGCATGCTTTGAGATGGATTTAAGCTTTCGACTTAAAAGCTTTTTGAAGACTAAAAATGCAGTCTGTTGTAGTTTTGACTGCTTTTAAATGCCATTATCTTCCATTGACACTTCCACTTGTAATATTGTGTCAAAAAATCCATTTAAGACTCTCAAGAAACCCTCATTCCACTCCCAAAAAGCTCAATTCTTGTCATTTACCCTCCCCAAATTTCAACTGAAAAATAAACAGAAATTTTCACTTCTTAAACTCTCCAAAAAGCATTTAACATTCGTTGTAACTACCCATTATTATATTTACATAGTTGACAAATTAAATGAAACACTTTCAAGTCATGGAATGAGATGTGAATAAAAAATTGTAAAGTTTCACTTAATTCATGCTCTCATTTTATGATTTTTTATGACATTCATTTGCAAATTGCATTTTAATGTTTATAGTTTCTTTAACTTGTTGGTTTTTTTTGCTCTTAAAAATGTCTTAGAAATGGTAAAATAATAGGCAAATGATAGACAGAGCGAGGAACGTGTAGTTAAAGCTTGCGGCAATATGTAATTTTTTTTTCTAGCTAATTATGCAGTTTCATCGCAAACATATATCTTTAAATGTGAGAGAAAATGACTCGAAATATTTCTTTTATGCAACACTTAGTGCTAGTTAAATTAGCAAATGATTATGACTATTAAGATATGAAGAATTTTTTTTAAAGTACTTGGAATTCAAAAAGCCGAGTAAGTGAGGTGATAAACGATTTAGTTAGACGATGAATGGGATGGGATGTGGATTAGTTTGGTTGATGAGCTAACGGATTTTAGAATGGATAATATGCACGATTAATGGCTGGAAATAATAGAATATGGGTTGATGACTAGAACAGAGTCGGAGATAACTAGAGAGTCCCTTGAGGGCTTCAGTGGAACCAATAAATCAAATTTAATTAAATATTATTGAAAAATTTACAAAATACTCACAATTCCTTAAGTTCGATGACCTTCCACTAGAAAACAATTTTCTAAAATGCTGATGCACTCATGTAAGCTCCACATTTCTTCACATCCATTATGAGCATTCACTCCATTCATTAATCTTAATTTATCTACGTAATAAATGTATCACATTCAATCACTGATTGCATTTATGAAGAAATTATGATAGAAAATATTCGAGTGTTGAGAAAAAATTCATTAATCACACGAGTGTGTGCGGTTCTATTCATGTCAGGTGAGAATTTTGATTACACGTTGATTAATTTTTAATAAAAAAAGTGAACGTTTAATGAAAAAATCAATTTTTTGTGTTGTTGAGTGAGTTTTGATCTGTTTGGTGGGTTTTGGAGGTCGTTTGGTTTTAATGGCTCATTAAAGGCATAGAAAGTAATCAATATTTCATTTTTCTTGCTTAAATTTACCTAGCTGACATCCCGAGTGTCGATTAGTCAATAAATGAATTTCTTAGCAGCTTTTACCTTATTATTATAAACAATTGACCTAATTATCTAGTAACCCCCTTTAAAATTCTCATTAAAAAATCAATAAAACCACTTTTCCAACCCTTTAAGCAACAAATTAACCCAAAAAACTCATTAAAACTTCCATAAACCTTGTCATATTAATTTCCATCCTAGCCACGAACATTAAGCTAATTTACATGACGTCCACATGAATGCACTTCTACCGTGTGCCTTCCAAACACCTTGAATTTCCGTTTTTCAATTCATTCCACCCACACGCTCAAAATCATATGACAAAGTAAAGAATTTGTCGCACAGCTAAAATTTCCTGCATCACAACGTGCTGTATATAATTACTCGAGTGTGTATGCAAATGCAATTACAAAATATTTTGCGCCTTATTATAAATAAAGCATTATTATATTTCCATTATTATGTATTTACAATCAAGTAAGCGTGTTCATGTATATTTGAGACGTGTTTCATGGTTTGGTGGATATGGAATTGAAAAATCTGAACATTGAAATATCTTGAATTGAATGTTTTGTTAAAAAGGGGTGGCTGGGGGGTGTTTTGAAATATTCTGCTATGTCATTGTGATTTATAAATGTGTAATTGTATGTTTAAGGACTGACAGATAGTTAGACTTGTAAATAATCGATTGGTAGACATTGAAATGTTGTTAAGTACACAATAGTGGCTTGGAAGCAATTAAGAAGTGATTATAGGGAACAAATGTGACTGTAGATACCAGGAGTCTTTCAGGACAGGCTGTAAAGTGAAATTAATCAAAAGATGATTTCTGCATGCGTACAGTATATAAAGTACAAGCCGTAGCGCAACCTAAAGCTAAGATATCTACGAAAAATGGTCGCTAGGGACCAAAATATAATTATACTTACCTATTTGCTTATAGACTAAGTCTAAAATAGATTCTAACTTCCAAAACCTTCTGGGAGTTCAGATTTAAAATGTAAAATCCACTAATTTGTAGTATGGACCTGTGCTAATCGGGAAAGACATTCAAACAGCTCCACAATCAGCATTCCAACAATCAAAGAGGTTCACTCACCCAGCTAGAGTGCTCAACTCATAAACACGAGTCCATTTGACAACAAAATTTACAATCCTATTGCACCACAATCTTGACAATACACGCAAAATAATAAAATAATCTTCAAAAAAGCTCGACCATAAAAACAAAAAAATCTAGAGCACCAAACGGCAATGGTAGTTGCGGATGTTTGAAGCAATTTTCCATCACGAGACTAATTTGATTTGTTTTTTGGTACGAAAATAAAGGAGGAAAAGATATTTTTTTATGAATTAATGCCATGGGAAAAATTTTCATGTTGTAATAAGCTTTACACAATCATAGTTCTCGTCTTTTGCGACGATCTTAATGAAGAAATATGATTGGCTTCAATGACGTTGTGGAATAAAAATTTAATGAATTGATTTCGGGTCAGAGTGTGTCTTTCTGGCATCTCGTTTATGGAACGACCTTTGTTGTTATGGGACATGGGGAATTGGAAATTTTATTACGAGCAAGAATTGCTTGTGCGAGGGTTTTTTGTCAAGGACGAGAATGATGTGGCAAGTGTGGAGTAATTAATGACTTTGTGTTCATGCTGCTGACTCGTTAGCAACTATTCAATGTTCTTTAAATCAGCACAACTTTAATGAATTTCCGAAATCTTTACTGAAAATCAACCTCAAAACCCCAAGCCTGCATTAAAGCATACATCTGCATTTGTATCCACATTTTATACATCATGATGCTAACACAACATCTCAATCTTCATTTTCTATGCCTCTCGAATCATCTTCTCACTTCATGAATTAATTTATTTGCACAATCATCAAGAAGAGTCATAAGCATCCTCTGCATTTAGTTTTTTCTTCTTCTGCTCATTCCACATTATGTGTGTTTTTCTTTGAATATGTCTTTGTGAGTTTTATAAGATTTAGAACAGTACAATTGGGAATAATTCTTCTTACTTTGTGCTGATCTTTCAAAAGTTTTTTTTTTCCTTCTGGTTTGTTGCTTTGTTAGCTGGTTTTGTTGGGAATTTGTTTGATGAGGTTATAGATTGCAGTATATTGGGTTTTGTGAGATATCCTGTGAAAATGTAGTTTGTGTGTTGATGCTGTGGAGTGTCTGGTGTACTAAGATGATTATAGCCAAATGCCTAGAGCGGTAAAATGAGATTAGACGTCATGGTGCCGTCAGGGCTGTCAGGCAACGTATATTATTATGTGTCCTATCGAACACATTTTGCTGTTTGAGTCTCGAATACCACAAAATGATCAATCGATCAATAATCCGGTTCCAGGCCGGACTGATGTTGCTTAATGCCAGCTTGGAGCCTATTTCTAATCGATTAACAGATTGGTGCAATTCGGGAATGGTCAATAACTTAAAAATTCTATAAAATGCGGTTGATATGATAGAATCTTCCTAAATTTGGCAGCAAAAATGCGCCTTATGCCCTTCCATCCAAAAACTACCAAACTAATCCATTTCCATTTCCATCACACAACATAGCTCTTTTCTCTCAAGTCTAAAAGAAAAGAAAAGAAAAGAACATGATTTTAGTGTTATGAAAAGAAATGATACGAGTAAGAGAGAAAATTATAAGCCAAGATACACACAAAGAACTTTATTCAAGCATAAGAACAAATTGTTGCTTCAATCACAATTGTGAAATTTCTTATTTTATCAAGCCGGAATTATTATTTTCATCTTCTCGTAAGTGTAGAAAAGTTTTTCATGTTCTCCATCCATTCATATATTCATAAATGCGTAGAATATCCGAAAGGGAAATGAATTTCGTTTTAATATTTCATTCAGAGATAATTCTGGTTGAATGATGTGAAATTCTACATTGTCATATTGGATATTCTCAGTTAAAAAAAAAGTTTGAAATTTCCTCTCATATTCATTATTGAACTGGGAAATGAGAGATTTGTGAAGGGAAAATGCGGATCTCGAATGTATTGTGAAGATGATGGAATATTACAGAAGTGAATTTGATATTAGATGTGAATATGTGATGGGAAGCTTGTGAATGGGATTTTTTTGATGATTTTTTATGGATTTATATTAATGTGGGTTTTATTTGGTTGAATTATTGCACTCTTAGAAAAATTCTAAAATTTAATTTTAGATTTGTATGAAAAATTCTAAAATTTAGTTTTTAACATAGCACCTAAAACTAAATTTTAGATTTTAAAACTAAAATTTTAAAATTTAAAAACTTAAATTTTTAATTTTAAAATTTTAATATTAAAAATTTTCCTTACAAAAACTAAAATTAAAGTTTTAAAATTAAAAATTAAAATTTTAAAATTCAAAAATTTTAGTATTAAAATCTAAAATAAAGTTTTAGGTGCTATGTTAAAAACTAAATTTTAGAATTAAAAATTAAATTTTAGATTTTTGATTATTTTTTCCTGTAATCAGGAGCAGAAAAATTTCAAAGTAGCCATTAATTATGACTAATAACACAAATATGTGAGTAAGGAATTGAAAGCATGCATTGATGGTTGAAAATTTTGTATCAACTTTTTCTAAATTTTTCATACAAAGTTGGCACATACTTCATCAAGTGATTTCTGCATGCTCTTGTGAAGTTTTATGAGAAAATTTTTTCTAAAATATTAGTTTTAGAATTTTAAAATTCGGGTTTTAGATTTTAAAAATTAAAATTTTAGATTCTAAAATTAAGTTTTAAAATTTTAAAATTAAGTATTAAAATTAAAAATTTAATTTTTAAACTAAAAAAAAATTTATTCTAAAACTAAAATTTTAGAATTATTTCTAAGAGTGTGGATGTTAAAGATCAAGGATATTTATATAAAATGGATTTACATGTTTATTAACAGATTATTTGAATTCTATTGGGACTTATTAATCATGTGATGATTTTAAACGATATACCTGGGAAGTACATGGCGCAGAATTGATCGAAAGCCCAAAACTAGGCTAGCTTGACTCAGACTCTTGGCCAGATGTGATAAAATTCGGCCAAGGCCAAAGCCAAGTCTGTCTGGGACCTGATTTTCAAGATTTGACGACTCCATGTGCCTTTCGAGACTAGAACTTACAATATAAAGCTGTAAATTACAATTTTGGTGCCTGTGGACTTAAAAATGTTGATTTCTGAGTTACTGATGAGCCTACAAACTTCAATACATACTGTACAACCTCCTAGTTCATCTCTGCGTCATAGCCAAACATATTCAAATTCACAGCTTCTTTTTCTACCCAATTACCTTCAAAAATTTCACTGTCAAAGCATTTTTTTAAAAGCAAACCCAATCAAATTATTACTTAATCATCTCATTTTCCTCTCAAGGTCTTTACTTCCATCTCCTTTTTCGAAAAGCTCAGCAACCAAAAGCTTCCATTAAGATCGCAAAAAAATTTTCATTTCCATTTCCTCTCAGCCTCAATACACCATCATCAAATATTCAACAACGAAAATATTCATAAATTTTTTAAGGCACGAATAAAGGAATCAAAAGTGAAAGACAAGCGAAAATAAAATGAAAAATTTACAGAAAAATTATTTCGACAGTTCATGCAGAAGAGCTGAAATTTAGTGGAAGTAAATGAATTGTGTAAAGTTTTTTTTTTACTTCTTTTGTTGGCTTTTACGTATAACGTCGTGAGATAAGAGGAAATTTCAGACGCGATGGAAAATTTATTTTAAATGAAAGACAATAAGTGAGACTGTTTTGGGACGTGTAATGGTTTGGTTGTCGAGATGATAATGATCCAAGTGATGGATGGAGCTACAAGTAAAGGCAAATGGGTTTAAGATGGGTTTTACATACTAGGACTAGTTAAGTTCGGTTTCAAACAGCTTAATGGCTTCTCTGGATAGCAGCTTGGATATAGAGCTTGGTCCAATCCGGCACGAAGCTTAACTTGTCTTTAGTTGCCCCTAAATCATACAGTTCTATCCAATATCCCAAAAAATGCTTGGCGTTCATATTTCCATTAGCATAACCCCTTTCTTCAGCAATTCCGACCACTTTACAGTTCCAAATCCCTCAAAAAATTAAATTTTTGATCATTTTCCTTTCCAACAAAAGACAAATTCATCATGTTGATTTTTATTTAGCACTAAAAGCTGCACAATTCATAAGAAAAATATTCTTCTTGGTTGTTATGAGCTGTTTGGCTGTTAAAGCGTCAACATCATGTTCCATCAAAATTCCATTATTTCTCATGTCTGCTCTTCCGCTTCATATAAAAATTCATAAAGAAAAGGAAGAGAAAAAAAAATTTCTGCTGAGGAACAAAATAAGGCGGTATGGTTGTGAATTATGTATGTAGATTTTTACAACCTTACTGTCTGTTTTTGTTCACATAATGTTTACTTCAGTTGGTTCGATATTAGACACAATGAGACCTTGGATATTATTTGAAATTTATTGTCAACCATTTTGACTTTGTAGACGTTTATTGTGACTATAAGGATATTATGTAGATCACTTGCACGTGAGGAATTGATTCCTTGTGCCGTCATGCCAACCTTAGCGGCTATGTGCTGTCTATGTTGTGACTATCTTGTGCAGCGACAAAATTGAGAAAAACAAACAACATCTCTCAATTTTCTGCATCAACGAAGCCACAAGCAATTGGAAATGACTCAAAAAATCCACAAAATTTATCCTAAAGGCAAATAAAGTGGCGTCGTCTCTTAAAAAAGTAGACACACTGCAGTCATTTTTTATGATATTCCTTTATATGGCTATAATTTTCCTCATCCACGTGCAGTCGATTATGATAACAATTTTGGAAGTAGACGAGAGAGCCTTCTAATGTATTCGCATGTAAATGACCTTCTCTGTTGAAAGTTTTAGGTTGAAAATTAAGTTTTGAAAATTTGCATAAGCTTTTAAGTTGATTTATTGATCTGTCTAGACATGGAATTTTGGGACTTTAAAGTTTTTAAAACGTGCTAAATATAGAGGAATCTTGAGAAGGGATCGAGGTATTTTGGGATTGTGATGATGTCGATCTCAAGATTTTGTCGAATTCGAGCCATCGGAGATCCTTATATTACGGCAATCGATATTGCATCGTAAAATCATTCTTAAATCCTCAACATTCACCCAAAAATTCACATCAACTCTCCCACCTTCTTTAACCTTAAAAAAAAATTCAACTCCATCAAAAAGCCTCCACAATGTCAGAAAAATAATACATTTCATAGTTCACTAGACTATAAAGAAAAACCTTCAATAGACAATATTAAATTAGACATGATAAGCATCAATAAATGACCAACATAAACATTGATCTATGCTGCTGCAGAAGCATATTTCCTTTATGAATTAATGATCCACGCATGACTTGAGTTTCATCTCAATTTTGCCCTTTGTTCATGAAAGGCAAGGATGATTTGGATGTAGAAAGGAAGGAGAAACGGGCTGGTTAGTTTATGAGATTTATAATAAAATTTGACTGATTTTGATGATATGTAGGAATTTATATGGGAAAAATCTAGGATTGTTGGTGATAAATTAGGGGCAACTATTGAGACGAGAAAGAATTTATGGGATCTATGGATGGGGTATGCTGCTTTGTACAAGTTGACTTCGGAAATTGTCGGTTGTAAACCTTATCATCTCTAGACTGATTGTCATCTTTCAGACGAGGTGGTTTGGATAGCCTTTTACCTTATCCTTCTCTCGGCAGCAGTACTTGATGGTTTCAAGGAATACCTTAAGAATGTGCCTGACATTAGATCAACTTTGGACTCAGACTTCGGCTTCCGAAATCCCACTTGAATTAGGTATAGCAAGAATGAGTCAATTTTCAAAGTCAGAGCCAGATTGCCAAATTCATGAAAACATCAAGCTTCACGTCTCATCCCAATGTCAGAATCCCAAAAAGAATTATTCATAAAATATAAAAAATTCATGATATTTTCACAAAAGCTCAAAAAATTATTATTCATTGCCTCCAAAGAAAAACCTTTAAAATAAATGAAGTACAGTGAATAAGGAATGATAAAGCAGTGAGTCTCATCTGGAGCCTTTTCAAAGGAAATAAGCCAATTCTTGGAAAATGAATGAAAAAATATGAAACTGAACCATTTAATAATTCAAATTAAAATGACTTGGAGGCATGTCGAGAAATAAAAAGAAATTTTTGGGTACTTGACTGCGGAATCAAAGGAAAGGCAAATGCAGAGAAGAAGAACATTTGCAGCCAATGTCAATACAACTTCATTTTCATGCGAAAATTGTCTCGAATAAATTGATTAAAATTTTATCAGAAAATGTTGAATTTTTAAAAATGCACCGCTAAATTTTCATTCATAATAAATTTGGGTATGCTGATTTATGCTTTACTTTGTCCTTTGTATGGAGTTGGGTTGCAGCTCCAAAATCGAATTTTGTCGACAAATGTGAAAAATTTATGATTATTCTTTTCGGATTTGGATATTGAATGAGGGATGTTGTTGTGTGATGAATAATTTTGGGGAACTTTTCGATGGTGCCATTTGAATTATTTAGGTTTGGAAGAGTCAGTCGCAGCGATTGAAGTCATGTCGGAATTTAATGAAGTCAGGTTGACATTCTTAACCGAATTCAAGCTCTAGACTCAGATGTGTGACTAAAAACGGTGTTAAAGCTTGAAATTAGACAAAACGGATAGTGGCTGACTCTTGACTATACAAAATTCCACCTAAAATAAGCAATACGATGCACATACAGAACATTATTCCCTAAACATTCCAAACATTCCACAAACTTCAAATTCCAAAACAAAACTCTCTATCAATCACTTTAACTCTATGAGTCCCACAACTCCAATACCTCACATCACGTCTCAATTATGTTAAAACATGAGCGATTACTCAACACAAAATTTCCTCTATTCCGTAAATAACCGTACTTGTTATAAGAACACATAAACACATTGTTTCTTCTACGTTTCCAAAAAACACATTAATGTCAATTTATATGAAGGTCGTGCATAAGCTATTTATCAATTTTCAATTAGCGTAAAATTGACAGTGTAGAACACCTATGACGACTACAGAGCTCATGGTTGAGTCTGTTGAAGTCGATTTAACTCAATTTGACTCAATTAGAACGAATTAAAGACAAGAGCGTTCTAACCAGACCCCGAAAGGCACATGAGGTAGAAATAACACAAAATGAGACACTTGACTAGCCTTAGTTAAATGTGGAGCTGGATTTCATTGAATCCTAGAGTAACGCGAGCCTGAGCCATTTTTTATGCCACGAGCCTTTCGGGCCCCTTTAAACTTGACCCTTCAAATGCCTTCAATATCCCAACATACAATAATTTCCTAACAATTTAAAAATCACAACATTTCAAGCACATATTCTAAAGCTAATTAATTCTTCAACAACCTTTTATTCCACAGCCTCATAACAATAATTTGACATTACATTATGCCTCTATGCTTCATTTATTCCACAATTTTCACAATTCATGCGTGCATATCTATAAATTCTTAATGAACAATTCAATTTTATGTTTTTTCGCTGAATGGAAAATGAGAGAGAGGAAAAAAATCACTGAATGAGAAGTCATTAAATTCACGTAATAAAGCAATAAAAGTTCAACAATCAAATGATGTGAGGTTGCAATCAATCTCATAATTATTAATAATTTTTTGTTCACATTTCTCATTTTTATTTTCCTCATTATAGTGACTATATTGTTTATGGAATAGGATTGTAGGTTTATGTTATGACTTTGTGGCTGGTGGGGTTAATGACTTGAGGTTAGAGGGTTTGAGGTGTGTCTATGGTGGGGTTGTGGGTGTTAGGAGCACTAACTATGGTTGAATAGAGTGTAATTGTGAATTTTGAAGGTTCTATTGCCATTAGACTCAAAAAATATCGAATTATTGATTCAATTGGACTTAAGTCTACCGTCATTATTCTCACAAGTCCAAAATTTACTAAAAGTTCAATAACATCACCTCCGCTAAATAAATCACTTCATAAAACAATAAGCTATACTGTTCCCAAACTCACAAATGTTACAGAAATTCATTCTTGTCCGTACTGCATTGTAGTACATTCCATAATATTGTACTCATTAAACCACACGTTCTGCATTCTATTTTTTTCTCCTCTCACTCAACCATTGGCAGTGATGAATTGGTGTTTTATAAAAAATTGAATTATCGAGAGAAAAAAAAAACTCATTAAATATGCATCAGAAAATAATCAATTAAATTTCAGATTCATTCTGTGAAGAAGAATGATGAGAAAGATTTTTTTTAATTCCATTGTTTCATCAATCCGCATTGGCAGTGGCATTTAATTTATTCACTGACCGAAAAACAAGTGAAATACACGAGATGGTGATGTTGATGGGGTCTTTGGTCTGTTTTTGGGGATGTTGGGGTTGAAAAATTTGGATATTGATGGTTAAGGGTCATTTGGGATTGTAAATGGACTTGATCAGGTTCTGGCTATCTTTAGGGCTTCTCTGGAAGGCTTAAAATGTGGCTTGAAACCAACATAAAACGGATTCAGGACCCAAGACCAGAATGAATCTAATGTGGGGCAAGACTGGGTGAAATTCGGTGAAATCCTGCCACATTTTTGACCTTTTCTACACCGTGTGCTTTTTAGACATACAATTATTCAAATATAAACTCTATAAACTCCAAAACTCATCATACACATAATTTTTGACATTTCCAAAAGTCCCCCCCATTCAACAATACAGACGGTAACCTAACCTCAACTCTAAAAATAATCATCAAAAAATATATTCAAAAATTTTCACATCCCACAGAAAACCCAAATGCTCACCATCAGCACAAAATGTGTCAGGACGGAAAAAACCAACCGTAAAACAATTTTTTCCCATCAAATTGAAAATAAAATGAAAAAATTTTTTTTTTCCTTCATCGTCAATCAAAATTAAAATTTATGTAGATCGAGTTTCATTCATGCTCGTATACTTTGCATGTTTATATGTTTTCCTGACACATTTAAAAAAAAAAAAACATAGTGAATAAAAAATGTTTATCTCGTATTTACTTTGTTTTAAAAGTCATCAAGACGAGTTCTTGTCTCGAGTGTTGATTTTAATTGAAAAGTTTTTTTTTGTGCAGCTTGCAAGCTATGGTACACAATATGTTTATCCTCAGAGCTGTTTAGATTGAAATACTTTATACGGTATCATCGCTTAAAGTTTATAAATATTTAAGGTTTTGGGATTTTTTTGAGATAGAAGCCCGAGCAGCACATGTCGTGCAATCAATCCAAAATCAGGTAGTGGTACCAAGTTGACAATTTAATCTGAATTTACAGAAATACGCTAACACGCAAAACATTATAATTCTGCATTAGGTCGACATGACTCTTGTAATGCGTCGGTTTCAAACTGAATTCGGATCTCAGCCACGTCAGAGTAACGTTCAAATCAGATTCATGCTAAAATGGCACCGAATTTTGACCAAAATCGACATGGTGCCGAATTTCGAAACAAAGTTACTTCGACTCACATCAAATCAACGTGTTTCTAATATGATGCAGGACTTATACCAAAACGCACCAAGTCAGAGTCACCCCCATCTGGAGCTTGATTTTTGATCAATTACCCGACTTGTGCTATTCGGGACGAAACAGTTGCAATGAAAATCTCTGCTTGAATATTGCATATTTAAAGAAAATGTTTAGTCAGATGCTAGCAAGAAGATGAAGCTCTAGATAGTTTGTAGTATGATTTTCAATTTTGTATTTTGAATAATGATCATTTATGAATGATGTCTGTCTCTAAATTGAAATCTTATGTTCATATGACATTAAAAAGTCAAAAATTTGGTCATGGGATAGCGTCCATGAACAGACAGGGACCATGCTCATGAGAACGCTTACAATATTGATTCTAATACTCATTACACTGCTCATTTAAATGGGTATGTTGAATATAGGTCAAGAGTCTTGTTCGGTCCACACCAACTCCAACAACCAAGCTGTCATCGAAAAACAAATTAAATATTTCAAAAGTAAATTAAAAAATATTTTTTGTCCCTCCCTCATTCAAACAATCAGCATAGCATACGATGAACAACATCTGAATGTGACAATTTTGTGTCACTCATTTGAATGAGTTGAAATTATTCAGCAAAAATGCAATATTTTGTGACATTTTATGCAAGCATAAAAATATGTTTTTTCGTATGTTATTGAAAAATGCAACAATCTTTAAAATGATGGACATAAAATGTTTGTTCATTGAGGAAATGATGTGAAAATTTTTAAAAATTTATTTGAGTTATTCTGACAAAAAAAGAATGAGAATTTAATGATACGATAGGCAAACAAATGACGGAAATCAATTAATTTGTAAATAATTTGAAGCAGTCAGTAATTTTTTTATAGGCTGTGGATGGTCATTAAATTTGCATTTGATGAAGAGATGCTAATGTAATAAAATTTTGTGCTTAATTTTGTGGTCTTGATTTGAATTTAGTTAATGTCATTTTGATGTCGTCGACTTGATTTTTGTGGGTCCATGATTTGAAATAAATTAGCGACTTTAATTTGATTTTCAATAAAATTAGATTTTTCCGAGTCATTTCCAATCTTTCAACTTTTATTAACTTAAGAAAACAATTAAAAAAACTTAATATTTAATTCAATTTATTCTCAACGAAAATTAATTGAATTTTTACCTCAAAAACTCCATCAATTAGTGGGTAGATCATACCTTCAGTAAGTCAGGCAAACCACAATCAATTTATCATCCGAAAAAATATATATATTCATCCACCTGTTGCGTTGTGTTTATTTTCAAATCATAAATTCATTAACCTTTCTGGGTAAATTTACGTCGATTCTTAAACTTTTTTTTTGGGAAGTTTTTTGTGCTTTAAAATATTGAATTTGATGGGTTTGTGCTTAATTTTGTTGATTTTTTGAGTTGGTTGGGTTCTTTAAATGACTTCAATTTGAATCTTAATCAGTAATTTCCAATATTTTTATTAAAAATGCACCGAATATTTTAAAATCATTCAATAAACTTCAATCAAAATTCTTCATGATCTTCTCAAAAAAAAAAAAACATTAAAATATTCAATATTATAAATGAATTCTTATGCTCTAATCAGTCAAGCTGAAAGTTTTCAGCAAATAAGAATTGATGAAAAATGTGAAAATTTCCACTGAGTGAATAAAATTCTTGTAGAAAATAAGATTTTTGACATGAAAAAATTTCTTTCCACCCACAGATGAGGAGGAAGTTCCTTGAAACTTCATGTTGCATGAAAAATTAAAGAATTTTCATTCTCATCTCACGCACATTAATCATTTTCAATTAAAATTAACGACTAATTAAAATTAAATTTATTTTTTTTATATTCTTTCAGATGATGAAAATTCTCACGTACACGGCGTGCTGACATCAGACAATTTATTTGATGGTACAATCACGACAGGAACGGAACAATATTACATCGAACCATCGGATAAATATTCCGATGAATTAGGAAAGAATGGCGTACATACAATAATTTATAAATTGAGTGATGTGAAGATGGATGTGCATAAACATAATACAGATAAAAGTGATCATGAGACGCATTGTGCTAGTGAAAAATTATATAGAAAAATGCATGAAAGTGAGAATGATGAGAATATTCTATATAATCATTATAAAGTGAATGAAAAGTCTGATATTAATAATCCTTATAATAATAAATTTAAATTATCAAATCATTATGATAACGGTCATGATGATAATGGTGATGAAGACATAATTAGTAGCAGCAGTAGAGGCAATAATCAGGGTAATGCTGACACTGCTCATAAGCGCATGAAACGATGGCTAAAGGTGAGAATTAAAATTAGTTTTTTGATAATTTTTTAGGGGAATTTTGTGTCAATTTGCTGCAGGATTTTTAAGGATTCTTTTGAGATTTTTTTTTTAAATTTTAAAATTTTCGAAAAAAAAAATTAAAGTTTCGAAAAGTTTAAATTTTAAAAAATTTTAACATTTCAGTTATTTTCTATTAAAATTGAATTTACTATAAATTGAAAAATTTATTAAAATTCAAAATTAGCCAAAAATCTTCAAAAACTGAAAATGAAATTCAATTGTGAAGCACCAAATCTACATAAAAATTCCAAAACTTTCCAAACAATTCTCACAAGGAAACTTTTCATATTTTTCTTAATGATCCTCATTAGCTTTAATTAAAATCACGAAAAATTATGCTTTTTATTCATTTCTCTCCTGTGTGACCTGATTTTGGATGAGCATCATGATACAAAATTGAGATAAAAAACCTTTTTTGTAGTCACAAAGAGTCATTTAAATGACGGTTCTCTTCTTAGATTCATTAGAATGTGAAATTTAATAACATCTTTAATGACATTTAATTATGATATAAAAGTGTTTTATTTTTGGCTGTTATGGTTGATGAATTTTGAGGAATTAAAATGTAAAGTTATGAATATTTTATATTTTAAGTGAAATTTATTTGATGATTGTTTAATTGCTTGTAAGATTTGATAAATTTAAAGGATTTTTTATTGTTATTTTAAATTGTAAATTTGAATTTAAAAAGTCACAAAAATTTAATTTTTTATTTTGTTGAGTTTTAAAAATTTTAATCTTGAAAATCTTAAATCAAGATTTCAAAATAAATTTAAAAAAAAATTTATAAATTTGAAGCTTTAAAGTTCATAAATTTACAATTTTAAAATTCATACAAAAAACAAGTTTTTAAGCTTACAAGGAAATGCAAAACTGCTGTAAAACGAACATGAATAATAAATAACTTATAACAAGCCACATCAATAATTAAACAATATTTCTTTCGAGCTTTCATTTACACGTGTTTTCCTATCCAACCCACAAAAAAAAAGATATTTACGATATCATGAATATTTAATCAACCACTTTCAATACCCCACATTTTATTTACAAGAAGAAAACTTAATTATACTAAAATATTATTTTGACTAAGAGGCTTTTATATCGATTCTAGTGAAAGAATTAATAGACATGGATATTTTATTTGTTGTAATTTTGTTGGATTCATTACTTGTTATTTTATGAAATAAGAGCTTTTTTTGGGTGGATAGCTTTTTGGATTTTTGATCTAGATTTATGGAATTATTAAGAATTTCTAGCACTTAAATATGAGTAGATCGGAACAACCAGAACCTCAACATCCTACTCCAACCCTCCCTACTTCCACTTCATCATCCCAAAGCATTACATAATTAGTGAACGGACCCCAAAGCAACATTCATCAAAATGAGGTCCATGACCACTTTATACCCTAATTTCTATTAATTATCCAAACAATTTTCAAAGCTCTTATGCCAAAACTGATTCTATTTAATATAATAATCCCCCTAGAGCATGCCAGATTACAAGTAATTACAATAAAATCCTTATTTTGTGTAGATGTAGATATATTTTAATGATAAAATCCGGAAAAACCTTTAAATTATTTCCTCTCAAAAGTCTTTCCATTTAATACAAAAAAGCTCGAGGACTAACAAGCAATTCACAATTTAAGGGGATATTCAAATCCCTCGGTCCGAAAGATTATATTTTTCTTTGAATTTAATTTAATTTAATTAAGTTCTTCAATATCTCATTTCCCGTTTACAATCCGCTGATATTACAACGTAAATTCTTCATCTATATTTCTTATTATTCTCATTGCCACGAGCACTTCCGATACGTTCACACATCCACACATAAAAATTGTAATTTAAATTCCAATCGATTTTTCCATCAATTTTGTTTCTAGCATGAGAAAAAAAAAGTAGAAAAGTTTGAGGCAAGAACGAATGTAAATAAATTCAAATAAATTTAAGTGAAATATAATGCTTATCGGGGAAATGTTCATTCTTTTTTTACGCGAATGCTACCCAGTTGGGGAAGTATGGATTTAATGCGAGACTTCAGAAAATGTGGAATTTTAAATTCCATTCTCATATCGCTTACTGATATCCTTTAAATTCTATGGATTTTGATGGGAGAGTGGATTTCCCTTGGAGTGATTTTGTGGGGATTTTGGGTGGTTTAAGCAAGTGGTGGGCAATCTGTGTGGTGCGGCACACAAGTGTGTTACCGAAAATTGGAAATTCCAGTGTGCGTCATCTATGTTTGCCGTAAATAATAAAATGTTGCCCAGCACTGGTATATGGATTAAAATGGATATTGTGAGGTATGAATCACACCAAAATCTGAGTCCTTTTCCTCAAACTATTAACAAGAATCCCAATTCCATTCCAAAATCCACATCCATTCATAGCAGTCAACATACCATCCCTCCCTCCACACCCATCCTCCATAAATAAATCCTCTAAATTTTTCATTGTTTTTTCATCCAAAATTTATATCAACCTCAAAGGAAACAAGCAAAAAATTTAAAAATTTATGCACTCAAAGAAAGTTCACGCTAACTGGGTCACTCCATAGATGTAAAGCAGAGATAATGTTGAATTCAATACTTTTCCTTTTCGTGCCTTTTGTGATGATTTTTTCTTTCTTCTGCATTCTTACATTCGAGAATTTAATTCCTTTTTTTTGGAGTCGCGCGCGAGAGAGTATCAGCTTAACATTGGATGGTGGAGTAAGAGGAGACATTGAATGAGTAAAAGGGATTATTGATTGTAAGGAGGATGGAAACGCATTGTATATGGTGAAATTGGGGATTGTGAGCTTGATCTGGTCGACTTTTGGATAGTAACATCAAATTTAAGTTTCTGAGTAGATAGTAGGGGTCCAGTAGCTACCAGTTCAACACTCACAGCTACCAATCATACAATAACTAGCAAAGAATATGCTATCATGATGCAAAAACACCACTTTAGTACCTTAAAGCGGTCAGTTTGCCAGATAGGGATAGATTTTTGGAACAGAATCGAGATACCCTGTACTGGTAGCTGGTATCAATCTAGAGATATTGTCACAGTCAAGACATCATGAACCCCTCAAGTATCCCATCAATATTCCCAAAATGCACCCCAACTTCCTTTAAAATCCAGGTTAAAAATCGACAATAAAAATATTTCCTCGTGTAATATAAATTTATACATTCGATCCGTCCTCATGTATTCATATCTTCACGGAGAATACACAACATTGTATCCATAAGAATTGAAATTGAATTTTTCCATTCTTTTATTATTACGCTTCCTCATTCTCCACTCATCCCCTCTTCCGCCCAGCAACCATCGTAAATCGATGACTATTGAATCACAATTGTTTTCTCGTTATAACGTCGAGGATGAAGGAACGAGGAACTGTAGCGGATATGGCAGTAATAAGAATAACAAGAAGACTTTATCGAAACAAAAGGAAACAGCGAGTAAATCCCTTGCGAGAACTTTTTAAATAGATATGATTATGAAAATGAATTGAGGGAATACGAAAGAAGGAAAGGACGTGATAAGAAAGTTCTCATTTTAAGTCATGGAACGAACAAAAAAAAAACGAGATCCTCAAAGGATTGAAAAAGTTTCTCGTTTCATGCTCTTTGATTTAAAATTCATTTTATTGGAATTTGGGACGCATTTGAGTTTCGGATATAACTTAACTTTTTATGCCTAACCGCATTTTTTTCCCTTTTTTTTGATGATAAAGTATTTTCTAGAATTTCGGTCGGATTGCTTTGAATATGAGGAATATTTTCAGTTTTTCGAGAGATGATAGGGAGTAGCAATGGGGGAATAAATTTTAGAGATAAAAGAGTTACAAGTCTGTGAATTAGTTCATGACAATGGATTGTCTCTTGATAATTTTTTGGATGGAATATTTTATTTCTAATTTTCTGGGAGCAATTTGATGGGAATTTCGGTTGTGTATAGCTGAACGGGTAAGTTTCGGGTTGTGGCTGGATGTGGAGTGGGTTCTTGCAGATTTCAGCCATGTTGTCTGTTGAAAATTCAATTTTATTTGAATATGGGGTCGTGCACTACATTTTAAGGGTGGGAAGTTGAAATTTTGTAACGGAGGAAGGAATGGGGTCAGAAAGTCAAGTGATTTTCAATAATCTAGGCTTGAACTAGATCCATACTGGATTGTTGTATCACTTTCGTATTGTGCACTCCTTGTACCTCCCAAGATGTCATCATATAAATTGTTAACTAGCTTCAAAACCATCAAATCCATAAAATCCAACTCAATAATCCAAAATTCCATCACACAGCCCTCCACCCACCTTATCCAACTACATCAATCCATTCCAATCTCCATTATTAGTTCCATAAATCAATTTCAATTCAATTAAACTAACATATTTTTTCATCGAATCTTCAATGTCACATAAAAGTTGATAAAAAGTCCTTACAAATTAACTGCACGCCATTGTTTTATAGCATCCAGTTCCATCACAAGGGACGCAAAAAAGCAAACAATTTTTATTTTTATTTTCTTCTTCTATTGAACATTACTTTTTTTGCTGCTTTAAAATGAAGGAAGAAATTTTCCTCATTACCCTCGATTGCTATCATAGTGAGTGAGTGCTGTATGGAGGATGATAATAAGTGAGAGAAGAAAGGAAATAGGAAACAGTAGAGGAGTTTTTTGCTTCTTATATTCCGAAGACGAATGGATTTAATTTGATTTTATGGTTTTCACAATTTTTTTTTTCATTCATTATTTGCTTCTTCTTCTTCTCGGTCTTATTGATATGCTATTGAATGTTTTTGAACGCGGTTTGATGATGAGGAGGTTTGGAGATGATACTGAGTGAGACAATTGTAGGGATTTTGATGATATTCTTACTTAAAACCACAGCTCATCACAGCATTTGTATGTCTAGGTTTAAATACGACTAATGTCCATAAATGAGTCATTATTATCCATTACCTGTCGAAACTTTGAGTCATTTGGCGGCTTGACTGTAGCCTTAAACCGGATTTTATCGAAACTATTCTGAAGTCTTAGTCAGTCTGACTTGAAGCTGGATTTAAGGCCTTTTCTACCATTTCGGACCAACATAATCTGAACTAAAGACAATAACGACTATAACTTCAGAAAGAAGCTAGTCAAACCGAAATTTCAATCCACCTCAACTTACTTTTCCTCATTTCCTCAATTCTCCACAGAAATTTATTGAACACAAGCGCCAAACAGCAACAACAAAGGAAATATTTAAAGAGAAAATAATCCTGCATCCAATTTATACATAAAATATTTCTCTCGCTAATTATTTCCAGTTATTCATTCACAATTCTTTGCTATTCTTTACAGTCTCGAGATCGACACGAGCCTCCACTTCCATTGGATTTAGAGACACCCTACAACACCCGCTTAAATATAAATGTTAATAGTGAAAATAATAATGAAAGTGATGAGGATGATAATGATGACGATGATCAATATCAAAGTGATCAAGCGCCATCGCCAACAATTGCAACTACTAATAATAATCATCGAAATATTTTAGTCAACAGTTACAATCCGAATAGTGATTATAATTTACGTAATATTATTACAAAAACAAATCGTAATGTATTGTCGAATGTCTTTAGTGATGGTACGAATCGCATAAATAATAATTTTACAGCAACGAATCAGCAGATGAATGTAAATTCGAGGCCTAATCATAAGACTCATGTTGAGCTTATTACGAAAAATGGCCCAACGAAGAAGCCAAATATTATCGTTAACAATTATAATCCTGACTTGATATATGCCAATAATAATCCGCCTCAAAATAATAATAAGCACCATCCAAACAACAATCAATATCCGCATTTATATCATCCACAACATAATGTCAATTCAAATATTAAGAACGATATTATGGATATGATTAATACAAAATCAACGACAAGTGGATCATTGGCTGATCGAAAGAGCACGTGTATGTTGTATCTGCAGGCAGATCACACATTCTTTCAGAAACTCGGTTCGGATGAGGCGAGCATTGAGGCAATAACGAGACATGTTCAGCGTGCTAATGTGATTTATAAGAATACAGGTGAGTTTTATGAATTTTATGTTGATAGGCACTTACTTCCGATGATGATGATGATGCAATAGAGTGTGGGAAGAAGGGTCAATAAGGAAAAATTGGTCAACAAGCAAGCACTAACTTATATACAGCACTCTATCCCATCTCGAGTACCACACTTAAAAAAATTCAATTTACAAAATAAATTTAATTAATTAAGAAGCAGAATAACTAGGAAAAGTTCATAAAGCCAGAAAAAAAAACTCAATTTTAACTTTTTCTTCGACTTTTCCATAAAAAACCTTTTAATGCTATCTTGAAGCATCATTTATAAAACATTTTATCCAGTCACTAATGAAGCTTTAAAAGATGTGGATTAAATTATTTTTTAATTTATCGTTTTTCTAGTATTTTACTTGGAGATAAGTGATTCCTAATTGGAAGACATACAGGAACTTATTCTGGAATCAAGCTAGTGTACGTTAGGTTGGTGCTTGCTGTTGCATGTTAAGTTCGGATTCAATGTGTTTCTGGCACATTTTTTAAAACGTTGAATTGATCCGGCCTAGGTCGACATCAGGGAACGTTAGGTTTGATTGAGTCGGAGCAGAAATGTCTTCAAACTAGCTGCATTCCTGTCTATCCTCATACAAACCCCCTCAACTAGGCGATTTCCTCTTCTCAGTCACAGTATTTTGATTTGTCGAAAATGTCAATCTTTAACGTTATATAATAACCGACCAACCTCTTCTCCTTCCATAAAAGCCCATAAAGAGCCTGCAAACCATTAAAAAAGTCCAAATAAAACCAATTTTTCTACTTCTTTCCTTCATTCAATTAAAAACTTTTTCAATCACAACCAAAAAAAAAATTTTTACACAGCAATTATCACAAAATGGACTAACTAATATCCATATGGTATTCGGACAATCCATTGAATTCTAATTTCCATTTCCGCATAAAATTTTCTAAAAAAGGAAAAACTTTTTCTCTGAAAATTAAAATAAAAATCGTTTAGTATAAAAAAATTCACTTGAAAAAAGCCAGACACAAAAAAGATTTTTAATGAAAGAGCTGCAAAAATCTGCATTTGAATAGGAGAAAAAAAAAGTTCAAAAACTACTTTTTATTCATCTCTCAAAAAGGAACTTTTAGCATATTTACATACATGTGGATGGGAAAGAAGTGCTGTGTGTGTATAAAGTCTGTTTGAAGCCATTAAAAAAGTTTGCAATTTTTAGTTTAGTTTCATCAACTTTTGAGGACAATGGTAGTTAGAAATTATTTTATTTCCGTCTGAATGTCTTGACAAGGATGCTTTCTGGTGGAAATAAGGAAATAAAGTTTTGTGACTGAAAATAAACTTTTGAGGGGGGACGACAGAAGTTAGATATTGAGACATATGACAAGTGTATTTGATATTTTATGAATGATGAATTTTCTAGGTTGGGGGCAGATGAAGTTTCAAGACCAAGATCGGGACTGAGACTGAGACTGAGACTGAGACTGAGACTGAGACTGAGACTGAGACAAAGACTGAGACTGAGACTGAGACCAAGACTGAGACCGAAACCACAACCCCCGCCCCCACATCTCCTACCACAGAGTAGCCATAACAGTTTCTATTTTCTCAACAAAATTCCCAAACATTTTCATAAAAATTCAATTTTATTCCTATGTAAACCCGACTATACAGCAACTACTCACATCAAAACTGTAAACATTGACTTTATCCTCAAAAAAAAGTTCTCAAAACATAAAAATCCAAACTTTTCACTTCATCCAGCAATTTATGCTCTATTTGTTTTAATAAACGAATTGAGAGAAATCTGAGAAAAGTTTTCGCACGTGCAAGTCCCTGACAAAGTAAAAACTTTCATTATCCCAGGACTGAAAAAAAATTCCTTCACGACGAAAACTTTCAATCTCATTAAAATAAAAAATTTTCCACTCGTCTTTTGTTGTTGCTTTACGCCATCAAAATGCGAATGTGATTACATAATAGTGAATAAAAATTACAATTAAAATCGTACGATTGAAATCGAAATCAAAAAAATTGCATTGAAAAAATCGTACGATTGAAATCATAATTTAAATTCAATTTCAATTATAATTATGATCGTAGGATTTAAATTATTGCGATTGAATCGTGTTAATTTCGATCTTTTTTTTACGATCGAAATTAAACGATTCAATCCTAAAATTGGGATCGAAATTGATTGTTTAAAATTTTTTTTGTGGGTAATGATTATGATTAATTTTGAAGGATATTGATTCGGATTCTAGACTGTTGTTCTTTTGTGAATGTTGATGCATTTAAAATTTATACTGGATCTGCAGGAACAGCTGAATTTTCTGCTGATTTGCTGATTTTTCTATTGATTTTCATTGATTTTCAGCAGATTTCACATTCCTTTTGGTTGTTTTATTAGGAACTGAGTGCTTTTTGAATACAGCGATTTCATATTTTGGTTCAGTGAGGCTATATGAAGCTTAGGATGCTTAAAGGAAGTAGCGGAAGTGCTTAGTTCCTGAGATCTGATCACATGCTTAAAAAGTCATGATTCGTCGAGAAATGAAATAAAAATATTTTTGGCAGTTCCAGCCAGTTGGACATAGCCAGTTATCAATCAGCCGTTAATTGGAAGATATCGATTAAGTATGATGTAACATGTGTCTATCAATATATAGGATATTTAATGGTTTAAATAAAAAAGACCAATTTTTAATCACTTCAGCCGATTCCACCTTTGATCCAGAGCAGAATAGAATATAGCAAATCGTCCAAAAAGCAACTTTTTATATACAAATGCTTTGTAATCTCGATTCCTTTGATTTGTTTGTGAAATATAATAATCTTAATGATAACTGGCTATGTCCAACTGGCTGGAACTGCCAAAAATATTTTTATTTCATTTCTCGACGAATCATGACTTTTTAAGCATGTGATCAGATCTCAGGAACTAAGCACTTCCGCTACTTCCTTTAAGCATCCTAAGCTTCATATAGCCTCACTGAACCAAAATATGAAATCGCTGTATTCAAAAAGCACTCAGTTCCTAATAAAACAACCAAAAGGAATGTGAAATCTGCTGAAAATCAATGAAAATCAATAGAAAAATCAGCAAATCAGCAGAAAATTCAGCTGTTCCTGCAGATCCAGTATAAATTTTAAATGCATCAACATTCACAAAAGAACAACAGTCTAGAATCCGAATCAATATCCTTCAAAATTAATCATAATCATTACCCACAAAAAAAATTTTAAACAATCAATTTCGATCCCAATTTTAGGATTGAATCGTTTAATTTCGATCGTAAAAAAAAGATCGAAATTAACACGATTCAATCGCAATAATTTAAATCCTACGATCATAATTATAACTGAAATTGAATTTAAATTATGATTTCAATCGTACGATTTTTTCAATGCAATTTTTTTGATTTCGATTTCAATCGTACGATTTTAATTGTAATTTTTATTCACTATTACATAATCGTGAACGTTATCGAGATTTTTTTTCCTTAAGGCCACACAATGTGTT
The DNA here is from genome assembly GCF_022539635.2 of Chironomus tepperi. Classification (NCBI taxonomy): domain Eukaryota; kingdom Metazoa; phylum Arthropoda; class Insecta; order Diptera; family Chironomidae; genus Chironomus; species Chironomus tepperi. The sequence continues at coordinate 48,219 of NW_027226552.1, read as the reverse complement.
TATGCTGTATGTTATGTGCTATATACTTTTTTTTATTCTACCTAACTCAGGGTCACCTTTTTTTTGCTATTCTCTCCGTCTGCTGCTGCTACTCACGACTATGGCAGGAAAAGTCTTTGAAAACTAACGCAAAACAATAACGTAATTATGAAAATGAGAGTCTTGTTTGAGAGGATGCAGGGGGTGGGAACTGAGAGTTAGTTGCGATAATTTTGGAGTCTATGCTCATTTAGAGGACATCTTGAATGGCACAATTTGGAAAATTTCACTTTTCGCCTTAAAAAGGGACCAAAAATAAACTTAATGGAGCTTTCAGGACACCTCCAAGTCTTGCTGTCATTGCAGCGACGTATCAATGTTCTAACGACTCCAAAGTACTGCTCAGGCTAAGTATTAGATGACCTCTTGTCCTTAGAATCAAATCATATTTAGAACTAGTCGTCGATTCAACAAATTACTTAAAATTGTCTACAAAAATCCTCAAAACTCCTTAAAAAACTTCAAAGAAAACTCTAAGAATATTTTCACACCTTGTCATTTTCACTCCCACAAAGCTCTAGCAAGCAATATGAGCAGAGCAGAAAATTTATTTTTTTATATACAAAAACTTTTTTTCTTCTCTGCTTTCCCCTTAGAGGCTTAATGCCTTGTACGTGCAGCGACTTTGTGAAAATAAAATTCCTCTTTTTCCGCTCTTTTTTTGTGCGCCTTTAATGATGAAAGGAAATAAAATGGAAAAAAGAGAGAAATAAAAGAACAAAAAAATTTTTAACAAGGCTTGTTGTGTGGCTAATATTGCCATTGCTTCTTTTTTGCACACTTCCACTTTAGCATGTGTAAAAAAAGCTGTGTTAATGCCAAACATGGATGAACACATGCATAGAAAAAGTTTGCGATAGTTTCAAAGCCAAAACAATAACATACAAACAAAAAAAAATAAAGCTGTAATAAGCTTCAATGGTCACATATTTTTCATGTTCTCAATCTAAAGGACACAAAAGCAATCATCATTAAAATGGGAGTGGATACCTTTAAGAATGTTGCAGTTATTTGGGAGTTGAGTGATTATGGGATGAATTGGGGATTGATTTGGATTATGAGGTAGGATTTGGGGTTTTTAAGGGATATTTTTGGGGTTTGGGGTTGATTGGAGTCAAATACGTCGATAAGTAGACTCTACTAGAGTTCTGCCAACACTGAGGTGCCGCGGTACATAGTTTGGACAGCACTGTAGTAGAGCAATTAATTCCTGAATAACCAGAGCTCAAAGTCGACTTTTCCATACAAAATCCGAGTCGATTTCGGGCTCTGCTAATTTATAGCTCCTACAAATGCACCCCTATCATCCCTCCTTCTGCCCTATCAACATCATCATCACGCAACGCCATATACAAACCCATAAAAAACTCTACATTAATTCACACATTCAAGAATAAAAGCACAGAACTTTACAAATTAAAGCATTAAACATTATATTTTTTTTTTATTTTCATTTTCAGACTTTAATAGCGATGGAAAACCAGATAATATAACATTTATGATCAAGCGTATAAAAATTCACAACTCGAATGCATTAAAGGATCCAGCATATCGCTTTCCTGGCAATTATGGTGTAGAAAAATTTTTGGAATTATTTTCAGGTAAGTTGATTATTATGTTATGGGATACTATTTATCATTTATAGATTAACGAGAAGTGTAATGAAATATTTTGCTTATTTTTGGCACGAGTTCAAGGGAATATGATGGAAAATAATTCGCGGATGATGGGGTTAGGGTTGAAATTTGATGGGTTTTGGGAATTCATATATTGCGATAGATGGACTCGCTCAGATGGCTCTTAAAGCTGACTCTATGAACTCTATGGATCCCAGAGTTCCTAGTCTTACTTGATTTCAGGTTTAATGTCCATACTAAAGTCACGCCGAGTCGCCGCCGACGCTCCAAGTCGACACACTTGAAGTCGACTAGACTCGACTGATAACAAGTCAACTTCTGCAATCAAGTATATACACTCATAAAATACAAAAAAAATAGATTTTCTAAAAATATGTAAATTTAAAATCTTTAAATTCAATTTTCACCCCAATTCCCCCATCTTTCAACAACCATAACATGAACATTTTCATTTCATATTTCATACTTTATTCAAGCTCCAACAAAACTGAGAAACATTTACACAGAAAATGAAAAACTTTTCAGTTATTTTTTTTTTCATGTTTTACATTCTGTGTGTGCTGATGAATGCTGTAAAACTTTTTTTTTTGTTCCATTCATTTGTACATGGCTGTGTTGAAGCTGTTCATGTTTATTCTAGTAACAAAATATTATGAATATGTCATAGAATGTTCTTATGGGTGACAGTCTTTAATAGTAAATTGGAGGGAAAATCTCATGAGAAATTATGTCTTTTTTTGGGTGGATTTGGAAGGGATTTTATTGAAAATTTTGATGAAAGATTGTTCCAAAATGAGTTTATGAGTTGTTCTAGTAAGCAGATTGTTGACAGCTTGACTAGTTTTATGAGGTCAAGTCAACATTGGGTATTATCGTTAATAAGACGATTAATTGCTATTCTAGCGAAACAGCACGTCGCAGTTCTCAGGTTACATCATAGGCCTGTTTGAATTTATACATACCACCTCAGGACTTGACTAATATGGTTCTTATTGCTGTTCAAAACTTAAATTCATCTCAAAACAGAATTCTAGTCCTCATTCCTAAACAGCACATTAACAACCCAACAACCCCCTCTCTGTCAACCTCAAAAAAAATCTCCAATACTGTTTACATCATTTTATGATGTTTAAATGTTGTCACAATCTCTAAAAATATTTCCGTACAAGCACAATTTTTCATGTCGCAAAATAAAAAAAAATAATCGCAAAAAGCGAAGGATTAGCTCATAGAATGAAGCACTTTTTACGATGGAATTTAATGTAGGGTAAACATTTTTTTTCCATCTCTGTGCTGGACGATGATAAAAAAATTTAAGCTTGAATAAATTATGTGTGGTAGTAAGTTAGTGACCATAATTCGACATGTAATTGATGGAAAAATGGCTTTATGATTTTTTTTTTGTTGCAAGCATTTATGTGGATGATAAAATATTTTTGAGGGAGTTTTGTTGGGGATTTGGGGGAGCTATAAAATGTAAATGGCATAAATGGTTTCTCTTGGGAGTTGGAGATTATTTTTAAATGGCAGAGACGATTATAAAATTCAAAAGCAGAGCTTGAATTCGGCTTAAAGAATTTTTGGAACTTTTGTCAATTATTTTGATATTTGAGCTATAATCATCGATCAATTCAGACCTCTAGTCATAAGATAATGGATATCTTCATCTCCATTTCCAAACTTCTTCAACACAACATCCAGTCTCTTCAACAACTTACATGCCATCCATAATAAAACTATCCCTTTACATCCATAGCCATAAACTTTATTAAATATTATATACAATAAAGCATGCAACAGCATTTTATAGCTGCACCAAGTAACTATGCAGCTTAAAATTTAATAGAGAAATGGAGATTTTAAATTTTATTCTACAATGCAAACAAGGATTTGAATGAATTACATACAGAGAGTACTGTCTCCACTAACATCTGTTGTTGTCGGGAGGAGCTTCCATATATTGTTGCTATGTAAAGCTAAGTACGGCTATGTACATAAATTCAATTAAAGAGAAGGTCGTAGCTTTGAGTGCTTGTATCCCGAGCGATAGAAAGTAGAAAATTGGTGTGGAATTTTCAAAGAATTCATAGGGATCCTCCGTCCTGCATGTTATGGAATCCTACAATAAATCGATCAAAATTGAGCTTCAAGGCGAAGTCACTCTGTCTTGGTGCTGAATTCAATTTGAATCCGGCACCAAGTCAGAGTCACGATTTCCTGATGCCGGATTTCAGATCGACTAACCGACATATGCTATCCAGACTTCCTAATCAAGCCATATGTCGCTCGGTCGTCTACAGTCTTTAGTATGGTGGATAAAATCAGTTGTTAAACAGATTTACTGACTTTTTTCGCTTATAATATCTCAACTCTCTGAAATAGTAGGTCAGATTTAGCTGCTGCTTTTGATAAGACAGAGCACTGTCTACTCGAAGATTTATTATTAAAGTATTAAGTCCCTTAAATCACTCTTACAAACCCCCTTTCTTTTCAAAACATCTTTCAATTCATAAACATAACAAAGAAAATCTTGAAAATTTTCAAAACACATCACCAGCAGCAATCTCATCATTTCCATTAAATCTACAAAAATAAAAAAAAAAAAACTTTAAAGACTCAAACCCCATCAACATCAAAAAAATCTCAAATCCTCACAAAAACACTCAACGAAAAATCCCTCAAAAACACTTCCTATATAAGCTCCTTCTTTCTTCACACATCACATCACTGTCAATATTTCATAACAAATGTGAAACTTTTTAATTCACAACAATAAAAAAAGAGGAGAGAAGTAAAGAAGGAATTGCAAAAAAAAAGTTTTCTCAAACAAAAAAAGGATGTGCTTGTTTGTTGTTTGCTGCTTGTTGTTGTTGAACTATATTCCATTCAAGTTTTTTCTCTTCTTCTTCTTCCTTCTTTTTGCTCTTACATAGAACAGCACTTCGTTTATTATGACTCATAATAATGTGAGTACATAACATGCATAGATACTGAATCAGCATGATATAAAAGTTGGGAATGAGACGAGATTTGTGGGAGCTGGATGAGATTATGGTTTGATGAAGGATTGGTGGGAAATTGTGGTGCATTTTATGAAATGGTGGGGGATTAGGGGTGCATTGGAGACACTTGATCAGAGCTTGAAGTCGAATCAGAGTTAATATGGAGTCAGATTGAGTTTTTCATACAAAATCCATATCATGAGCCCCTATAAAGGCCATGAACTAAGGGTTTGACAAACAAAACCCTTCCCCCACCCTAAATACGCCCTTGATACTGAATCCCTGCTTGTTAAATATTTAATCAACATCCCAGCCATAAACTCATCAAAATTACTCCTCATAAAGGCACAAAAATCATTAAACCAACAGATTTTCAGCCCCAATACACCCTTTTTCTTAACTTAACTCACCACAAAAAAAGTAAACAGTGAAATTGTATAAACAGCACAGAATAAGAAGAATCAGCACAAAAAAATGGGCTGAAAAGAAGGGAAATCAACAAATAACAAAGCTTTTTATTGTTGAAATAAAGTACCACGCCATATACTCGTACATAATATGTGAATTTGTGTACATATCCATAAAATATTTCACTCGTTTTTTTTATAATCCTTTAAAAATTATTCATGATTTTATGATTATGCAAATATAAATATATTTCCATCTCTCTCATTCACTCGCACCATTCATTTCCCCAAAAGCATATCTATGTAGCTGTAGTGAGAGTTAGTACAAATATTATTCATCGCATCTATCCCCTCCATCCATACAATACATATAGAAGGCAATAATAGAAAAATAATTTTGTTCTGCATTCTCATTGTGTAAGCACTTCCTCATCTTTTTCAATTAATATCCTGAATTATTCAGATTTAGTCGAATGAATTTATGCGGTAGAATGCAAATAAATCTCTTTTTCCTCGATTCCATTCGAGTTCTTTTTTTCATCATCTTGCAATTTTCATTTTGGATTAAGAAATGGAATAATCATAATGGAAGGGAATGTATATGAGTTTGGGAGGATTGGTGTCGTGATGGATTTGTACCAAATAGCATAACTAGGTTGATCGATTAAAAAACTGGTTCCAGCACCACACGAGACAATACTCTACTCGAGTAGGTATGGCTATACTAGGCTAACCCTAACCCACCCTATCTTAGCTGTCCTAAGCTACTCTACTCGATCCTATACTAGGATTTATGCCGAATCCGACGCCTAGTCAGAGATTTTTTATGGTTTTCCTTCAAAATTGAGCAATAAAGTTGATGTTTTAGTAGAATTCAAGCTAGAATTTCAATGCATTTACACCACTTAAAGGTAATTGAATGTAAATTTCCAAAAATCCATTTAAAAAGTAATATCCAAGCTTCAATACCCACTTATATAATTGAAATGTCATAATCAAAATTTACTCACACTCCCTGACTCCAAATCTACGTTTTTTAAAGCTTTATGATCATGAAAAATTGTTCAATTCCATTACCGAAAAAAAAAAAGAAATTGAATCGCATACATAATAGTGGTCATAATTACCTAAAATATGACTGTTTTAAAAGCTAGTCGCATGTATGAAATTTCCTCGAGGACTACATTGTTTCCATTATCCACTCTACACACAAAAAAATGACTTCCTTTTTTTCCATTATGAAAATTCAATGAAATATGTGGAAATTATTAATAGTCGGGATTTTTAGCATTTTTTGAGTTGGGGAGGGGATTTCATGTTATAATTGGGACAAGATGTTTGGAGTGGGGAAGGCATATGTACGAACTGGACTTTTGGGATTAAATTATAATAATAAGAGGAAGCTTTAAGTATTTATAGTAAAAAATGGGTTTTATTATAGAAACATGCTTGTCCTTAATTTCTTGATGACTTGAAACTGATAGAGCCCCATAGAGCCTCTCCGAAAATACCAATATTTGGAATTTCTGGCTAAATTCAATTACTAGAGAGTACAATATTTGTATGAAGTTTAGTGATATTACCGGTCATAAAGCTGTTCATGGTCCCCAATATCGGACCTTTGACTTTTGCATGTATAGCATAATGTTAAATTAGCCAATGATTATCAGAGACCTTCAAAGTTCAGACATCCATCCCAAAATGTCAAAAAATCATTAAATTTCTCACTTTTTTCAACAAATTTTCATGTTCCTCTTATTTGTCTCATTTCCCAATCAATTCATCCCCAGACAGTCACAAAAAAATTTGGATTATATGAAATTTTTATAATTCATAGTTAGTTCCTCTACAGTAGCATGAAAAAGTGAACAAGTCATGTAAATCTTTTGTGCATTGAATATAAAAAATGTCCATGAAAAAGTTTCTTTTTTTTCATGTCATGTAACAAGCTGCATATTCCATTTATTTGAAACTTTTTTCATGTCGTTCGTAAATGTTGTCACATTTTGATGTGGAACTGTACGATCTATGGATGTGTAGCTGAAAAATAGCCGAAATCTGCTGTCTTAGAGCCATTAGGGGTTTGTGGGGTCGCCATACCAGCGAAACTTTAGAGATTCTAGAGTTATCCTGGCTTGATGACCCCATTAGATGACTTTTACACGCTTTGAGTCTCTATGGAGTATCAATGTGAAGTACCGACCATCCCCTCGAACTAAAATATTGGACATCATGACTAAATGTTTCCAAAATTTTTTTATATTATTCATTCATATTCCCAAATGAACATTTTTGCTATAATAATATTGAATATTCGAAGTTTTTTTTATAAATTTTACATGAACGAAAATTAGATCGTGCTATGGAGGATTGAATAAAATGGGAGGTTCTGGATGAAGTTAAATGATGAGTTGGGATTAATGTGCTGCTTGAGGGTTCAATAGACAAGAATAATCGAGCAGTCAACCAAAATGACTTCCAAGAACTCAATCTCTCGTCCCCAAAAAAATTCCATATCCTAATTTTCTTTCCAAATCGATTTTCCGCTTAATGTGCACATTTTCGTGTCCAACAAACATGACAGAAAGGTTCTTTAATTCTCATGTCCTCTATTACTTACATGTCCTTGCTCTCTCACTCACTCTTAAGCTTATATCTTTTAATTCCAACAGAAGAACATCACCGAATTGATATTTATTATTCTATCCATTTCTCATCCATCCATTTTCTTTATTTTCTATTTACAGAGGAAGACTACGATCAATTTTGCTTGGCGTACATGTTCACCTATCGAGATTTTGAAATGGGAACTTTGGGACTTGCATGGACAGGCGATTTAAAAAATGCTGGCGGTGTTTGTGAGAAAAATGGGGTAAGTTCAACTAAGCAATTTAGGCTTGACATTTTCATTTTTATTTGTTGTCGCTTTTTTTCGTTCGTGTGACACATACAAACATGTCGATGAGGAGGTGATTTGCTGTTCGATAGAAGAATTCAAATTCGTACGAAAAATTTATTGGTGACAATCAAAAATTATTTTTATTTGACAATGGGTTTTTTTTTTTGTTGGATGTGCACATATGTGTGCTGTGGGAATTGACTTTTGTTGTTGTTGTTTTTGAGGGTAATGGATGTTCGATGAATGTTGTCGATTTGTAATGAGGACGTTTTGAGGGTGTATGGGGTGAGTTTGGAGGTTTTGTTGATTTTTGGGTCAGGCTGGGTAGTATGTTGAGAGCGTTGACCCATATTATACACATTGCAGAGTCACCTTGGCCTTTCATAGGCCAGATACCTCCGAGCACGCATTGAAGCACTTAATACCCCAAATATTGAGAATTTAAAGCTATATGACCCCAAACTAGAATAAAATCTGGGACAAGCCTAAGCATATCCCTCAAACTAAAGCACCATACATTATCATCTTCTTATTCAGTCCTAATATCCTGCAATAAAGTGACTATTTAATCCGCAATGGGTCAATAAAATCACAAACACATAATATAATCCTGAAGTATATGAGGATTAGAGTAATACATTGAACATCAGATTAATTTCATTTTTTCTACATCCTACATCCTTAAAATTGAAGGAAAAAGATACATTTTCTCGTCTTGTTTGCTTTCAAAATGGCAAAAATGTGGTCAATCGTGAATGATGTCTATTAGAAGTTGAGATTGTTGGGGGATCTGACGTTTATAATGGAATGGGAATCTGCCGAAACTTGACAAGTCAAGGATAAATTAGTAAAACTTCAAAAACAGGAGTCACTGTGCCTTTAGAATACTAAGAAGACAATTAAACACCTTTCCCTCAACATGGTGACGTATCGATGCTCTAGCGACTATGTTGTCGTCTTTCATGCCACCCACATGCCTTAGATGTACCCCCTACTCATAATACTACACGTCATAAATGAATAAACACCAAGAAAAACTAGAACAAGCTGAGAAATGTGTGAAAAGATAAATGGCAACTGGAATGAATTAAGTTGAATGGCTCGAAGTGTAGGAGAAATGAAACTTTATCAATTTATTGAAGATGTTATAAATTTTAATCTTGAATGTCGAATGGCGAAATCAAGAAGAATATTGAACTTGTTATATTTATGAGATAAGTTTGTGGCGATGATTTTTGATTTATAAGTTTTTATCTTCAACGGATAGATATGAACGAGTTGATGATGAAGGTGTTGACTCTAGACATGAAAAAATTATAAAGTTTTGCTTCATTTGTAGGTGTGGTTTTGATGAAATTTCTCGGAAGATAATTGGAAAATTTTTAAAGATGTGCAAGTGAGGGAAAAAAATATTTTTTTTGTCAAACTTTTTTCACCTTAATTTGTCATTTTCAAGATATTTTTCCTTCTGGGTACTTTAGTTGAACATTTTACGAAAGTTAGTTGACAAGAAGACTTATAATGTAGGAGTTTGGAATCTAGAACCTCTCATTTAGCCTCAAGTTAGTTCAGTTTCTGTCAAATTCCATTATGAAATGTCAAACTTCTTGTATACCCCTAGAGATTTACATTCAAGATAATTAACAGAAATACCAAACCACAGAACAAAATTCGTTTGAAGTATAGCAGCTAAAAAGTCAATAAGTCAGTGAAAAGTATTCAGACGAAAATGTGTTGGTGGATTAAATCAGCACAATAAACATTCAAAATTGTCGACTCAGTCATATGAAATCAAGTCTTTCACAATGGCATTCATTATCGCTCTTCATATTCTATTTTGAAAAAATATGGAAGAACTCTCACATCAAATAAGTTCTATAATTTAAAAGCGCTTGACAAATAAACCCTCCCCACTCATTTTGATGCCATCTACGAGACGAGTCGAGGATTTACCTCAAAATATTTTTACTCATCAACAACTTAAACTTCTTGTTGAAAAGGATATTTTTTTGCGACTCAGTGAATTTTGTAGTTTTTTTTACCTCTTTGTGTGAACTGAAAAATCTATGAAAATGTGGTCTAAGGGGTTGGATGGATTGTGGGAAAAATTGAATGGAGTTGTGAATATTTGTCAAGTTTTTGGGGTTTTTATCGATTTTTTGGAGAAGATTTGAATCATTTTGAAGGTGAATGTCGTTTAAAGTTCAAGATTTTAGTCAATTTGATAGAAAATTTGAGTAAAATTGCAATTTTTGCTTACTTTGCTGGCCATATGAATCGAATTGCAATCCATGTCCTTTCTTAGATGACGCCTGAGTTGACTGTCTACCGATAGCATGTAACAGCATCTTAAGTATCCAACATAACTCCATATATTGCACTTGCTCCCTCAAAAAAATCTAAAAAAGTTACAAATTTAATCAAATTTCTGAACATTTTCCTCCAACCTCAGTCCATCCACAAAACAACCTCTGAATGTTGATATTTCTCTATCATCAGGTGCAACAGTGCATTCATTCCTACACAACAACATAAACACTGAACTTTTTTCAAGTATATTTTCACCGTCAACTGAAAATTTTCACCGCATAAAACTTTTTACAATTTTCGACAGCACTCGAGTCGATGTTCAGTAGAGTAAAAATGAGATATTATGATACTTAGTTAGCTTGTCATGTGTATTTTGTGGTTGCAAGACTGCAAATATTTTAAATTGAAGATCTAAGCTGAAATTGGATTGATTCTCATTTCATTTCGCTCTTGCTTCTTCAGCTTCAACTCCTTTAATGAGATTATATCATTTTTTGAGCTCCGTTGTCGGTACGATTTGAGGGCTCATAATCCTATCAAGACTGATTAGGACGAAAAAAAAGAAACTCACTGTGTGTTGATATAAAATCTGGAGCTACATCGTAATGAGATTATAAAACTTGACTCTATGTGTATTTATTGGTGTATGTACTTGAATGTGCAGTTTTGGGATGAAAATAAAGAACCCCTAAGCTATATCTCTTATGAGCATTTCGCATGCCAAGATAAAAAGGAAAAATGAAAGCTGTAGATTTGTTGTTGTGGGAATTTTAAATTGTGAGCGTATTTTTTGGGGATTCTATTATTGGATGTGGTTGATTCCAATCTATGGAGTCGGGTATGTCCTCACCTTAAGCATCTTCACTTATATACTCAAAATTAATGGATTTTACCACTGATTAGAGTAGTGTTGATCAATCAGCTACTGCCAAATGTGCCATAACACAAACAAGGTAGCGCTCCACTGGATTAGAGCTCCAGCTTCAAGACCAAATATCCACTGAAGCAAGTAATTATAAAACAGAATTTCTAATAAACAGCATTATTGAAATTTACTCAAATCAAATAATCCAAAAATTATTCAAATCGAATGAAGCGAAAATTCAATAAAATAAGCACAGATCTTATCAATAGCTTCCTACAGCATCACTCCATTCAGTCAGCAAAAATAATTTTTTTTTTTGTATTAAAAAATCTCAATTTAATTTTCAAAATTAGACTTGAACATTTATTTGATCCTTTTTCAACTGACTTTTATGGGCATTGGAATTTTATGAGCGCGTATATTTGGATAAATCTAAGAAGCAGTGAGGGGGTGGGTCGGTTCTTATGTCGATATGGATTTTTTTCAATTCAATGCCTTTGATCATTCTGATAAAACCGCACATCCAAACACACTCTTTGAATTTTCTTTCCTTTTATTAAGTCAATGAAATTTCCTTTTTGGCCAAAATCATTGATTTAAGTCTCCTCCTTTTTGAAAGATGAATGAGAGAGTAAAAAACCACACTGAGAATGTGGAATGAGGAAAGAAAATCTTTATGTATCCACAAGGCAAAAAAGACATTTGACTTAATGGAATTAAAATAGTTTTAGATTTACTCTTGATGATTTTTCTAGGATGGAATTTTATTTCTCAAAAGATTTTTTACTTCATGCACAGCATGGAGATTTTGTTGATATTGAGTTGGAGATGGAAATAAATTCTTGAAATTGTTTCGGGTCTGAATTTTGTTTACGTCCGATGGAAAGTTTTATGTAAAGGCATAAAATTGAGTAATTTTGTGGAGGATTTTAAAGCAATTTGTTATTTTAGTTTGAACTGAGTTAATCAATGATGTGATTTGTGAGGATATTTGGGAATGTATGACAACTGTCGTTTAGATTGAGGACATTTGAGGGGTTCAAAGCCATGATTTTAGGAATTTAGATTGAAAATTGAGGATCATAAATTAATGAATTATCCATAAATAGCCAAAAGGCAAACAATCCAGGGTCTATCGGGGTGACTCTGGTCTAGAATCATATTTCAGCAAGTCCAAGTGTCTAGTCGATCAAGGAGCCCCTTTTCTGTGTCGTTTATCTTACGAATAAGTGGACAAACTTAGAATAAATCAAACTACCATCCGAAACATTCCTCCCAAAATTATCTGCATAAAATATCCATCAAAAATAACTAGATAGCCCCAGCAATAACTCATCTTTACACCATCTACAACATTGTATATCTCCATCAAAATAAAACTACTGCAACATCATAAAATGTCTCATTTTCTCGCCAAATCCACATGCTCATTAAGTTTCCATCCCTTATATATTATACAGCCCACCAGCCATACAGTAAAAATATCACAATTCAGTATGCGAAATATGCACAAGAATAGCAAGCAATCTTGACATATATTTTCATAACAGCACAAAGGAGATCAAGTTAAAAATTTCACTTCATTCCTCACACAATTTTTGCTCTTCTTTTTTAAACTGAGCCTTGTACAGTCAAATGGTTGAAATGTTCTGTATGCACATCAATTTACGTAAAGTATTTTCATTTATGGAAGAGCTTTTTTCATGTAGGAGAGAATGTTGAGGTTGGTTTGTGGATGATTGGAGGTGTTCTGAGTTGTTTGGAATGGTTTGGATGGTTGATTGAGCTTTGAAGGGTTTATTTGGATGCTTGTGCAGTCTTTGAAGCTTTTTCCTAGAGTTAAAGGCACGAATGTTGCAATTCTATTCATTTAATGCCATAAAACATGACAAAATTTAGTAAATTGCCTTCAATTCTATCCAATGCACCTCAATCACCCTCCAATCTCCCCTACCAACCCCATTTCCATCAACCTCAATTCATTTATTTTCCTCACTAAATATTCATATCCAAACCCGAAATAACTAAATACTTTATGCTCATGCTTTAACTCAGCTCTTTTATTACTTTCTGTTTTTCCTTTTTATTACTCCTACTGCATAGATAAATAGTCGGTTGGCAAGAAGAAAAATGTTAAATGAAAATTAGATAACGACATGCACACTGTATACCAAATAGACAAACTAGAATAATTTTTATTGATTTACTTAAATAATGAAATATTATCTGGCATTTTTTGGTGTTTTGTTGCTATTTATGCGCTTTTTGGGAAGAATATGGAAGTGATGATGTGATGATATTGTCAGGATTTGATACTGGCTTGATATCAAAATATATCACGCGTCCATTATACTTGTATAAGGGTCTGTTCACTTGTAACTTACAAGGTTCATAAATAGGGTTCGGTCAGGAGTCACCGACCTGCATTTTAGATGCACAGACCTGCTGTTTCGGACTATATCTTATAGTTTGTTAAAGACTGCATACCTACAATTTCGTACGAACCCCATTCATAAAGCATAAACCCAAATAATAAGTTATGAAGGAGGATACACATGATACATATAAATTCACTCAGCTACGGAAAAAAGAGGAGAACCGAATGCCTCATGTTGTAATTTATTATTTGTCTTGTGCTAAATACATTAATAATGAAAAATAAAGAAAGCAAAAGAGAAACTCTAGGATATGAAGGAAGAAGTACGAACGGATGGAAGGAAGACTTAAATTCTATTTTGTTGAAAAAAAAAATAAGCAAGAGAAATGCTTCGTTTTTATTATCCTTCCGATGTTAGCTTACTAGGTGAGGAAGAAGTGGGATGTAATGACTGTCAGGTGGAAGAAGGAGTTGTGAGGATGGAGTTGAGTGTTTGTGCTTTACCTTAATATTTTTGGGGACAATTCAAGATTTTGTACTTTTTGAACATTTAAGCTCAAAAAATTCGATCTTCAAGACTCAATCTTAAGTCGATTGGATTCTCATCAATCCATACCATTACTTAGTCATCAAACCCTCAATCCACCCAACCCAACATCCAACCATTATCACCTTATCAAGTTCTCTATTTCTCATTCAATTTCATGCAACCTTTCAAAATCTTTATCTTAATACCCTTAAAGCTTACCCCTCCTAGTTTTGATCCCTTTTTCCATTTCTTTTTTTCATTCATTCAAAGAACATAAAGCTCCACATGAAAGCTCTTCATAAAAGCTCCATCATGATCCGATAAAGGAAAAAAAAAATACTTTATGTAATTATTCCGTTGCATGAAATTCAGCCATTTCCTTATCTTTACTTTTACATCTTCTTCTTCTTTAATTACTTTATAGAAAACTTCCTATTCTAGTTCCATCACATCGATTTTGTGTTCTTTTTTGATAAAGAAAAGGAATGGAAAATTTTTATTTTCAATGCTGGATTTTCTTTTGGCTTTTTAGCATTATTGGTGGATTTTGGTGAACTTTTGAGTGTCAAGTTAGTAAAAGATGATTTTGTGAGACAGTTTGGCTGTTTTATATTTAAAATGAAGTGCATTTTAGTTTGTATGTCGACAATAAGTGCTGAAAAGTTCCATAAACAGCGAAGTTGGATCCATTCATGACATTTGAGTCTGAAGCTTCCAATAAGTGATCGTTAGCTCGATTTCTGAGTCAAGCATAGATCCTGTAGCTATGCTAGTAGTCAATTAATGATGTTAATTCAAAAACGCTCTAATTGAGTGGAACTGACTGAGATTAAGTGTTCTTGATACCAAAACTTCAAAGAATTACCTTAGAATCTTGGTGTTGGTCTCTTAAGGATTGCAGCCTGATCCATTTGCCTCTAGGTTTCCTTCAAAATTTCAAACTATTCCCAAAAGCCATCAACAAATACTTCCTTAAACACACAAACCCAAATCAATTCCTTACTTACTCCCATTTCCATTTAACGATTTTATTCCAAAATTCCTCCCATATCGAGATTTCATGTCAGTACGTTCTGGTGTTGCTATCATGATCACTTAATCGACAAAAGAACACACAACATATATTCCCTTCCATTTTATTACGTATCCCATTGAGCACGTTAAGACGAAAGGATTAATACATGAATGGTCACAGAAGTGGAAAATTAGAGAGCAATTTCTCATTATTAAATGCATTTACACAATATCCCATACATCATATTTTATTATTATTGTTTATATTTCAATTCCATATGTGTGCACTTTCCAATTCAATGAATTTTTAGGATTATGCTCCCCATGTGCGGATGGTGAAAAGTTATTTTATTGTGTGCTGAAAATGGCAAACTGAAGTGGAAATGAGAAGGAATAAAAAAATTCTTTTACAAAATCGAAATTGAATTTTTTTCGTCTTGATTCTGACTTTGATTTTGAGTCTGATGGTGATTGTGCTGGAATTCAAGATACGTAGTACAATTGGGATTTTGAAATGACTTTGCAGGAATTTTCGGGTTCGAACTTTAGAGTGAATTGCTTGTAAATAAAGGAGATTTGATGAGATGTTCTGCATTGTTGGTGGCTTTAAAGTCCTTTAGGGATGATGATGAGGAATTTTTCAATCAAAACTATTGGAAATTGCATGCTGATCTAAAATTCAGATGGTTTAGCTGCAAAATTGAATTGTCATCTACCTGAATGTTTGGGATGCTGATCAATTGCAGTGAACATTCTTGCATGCTTTCAGTATCTAAATATTTACCTTCAACTTTAATTTTAGCATCAAATTCCTAAAATTCAATCAGCATCAAAGCAAAATCAATAAATTTTTCCACCAAAAAATGCAAACACAATACCAACTTGAACCCCATTAAACCACAAATGATTAAATCTATCCATCAATCATTAAATATTCTATTGAAAAATACACAATAAACCGCAACTAAATTAAGCATTAAATTTTTGTATTCATTGGCTTAATCATCATCATTATAATTTAACATTTTTTTTCATATAATTGATAAAATTTATAGAATTAAATGATCTGGTCTCAAGCTGCTGTAAAGACCGAATAAGCTTAGAAATGGCAAGGAGAGCATAAAGGCTTAGGGGGTCGATTGTAGACGCTTCAAACGCCATCTTAGGAAGACCATAGATTGATAGTCAGATAAAATATGTAAAGAATGAAATTTGCATCCTTTTGCATACTTTCCAGCAACTTAGAAAGCTAACAGCCGCATAAACATCCCAATATCTCTTGATAAGCATATATCATCTTAGTAAAATTGTTTAATAATGTTAAAGCTATCACATCGGAGACATAACTGTCAATTCTACCATAAAATGTCTCATAGCATTAAAAATTGACCTCATAAATACCGAATTTACATCCAAACTTGTCACATCGACCTGACCTAGCCCATAAAAACATCCTTCTACAAGACATTAAACCCATAAATTCAAAATCCATAGAAAAAACTTTCATGTCCTCTTGAATTCTTTTTCCTTTCATCATCAATTTTTAATGTCTAATTAATTCATCAACTTGATCAGGAATGGAAATGAGAAAGGAAATGAGCAAAAGTTTGAAGAATAAAAAAAAATCAATAAAATTCATTCGCATTTGTTTCCATTTCTGCTTCCTTTTTCCTACTTCTTGCTTTTCCTCATAAATGCCATGACATCAAAAATTTATGTGCGGCAAAAAAAATAAAGGAACTAGCAACGTACGTACACACACTTATGGAGGGATCAAAATTTATACATACATAGAGCTTTTCCACATCACTTGGCTCTAACATGGCACAAGCAATGCGAGGCAAATAGAAAAGGAAATAAAATGAGAAAAATTATGGAATGAGAATGAAAAGTAAAAGGGCACGTATGTACATATTAGGAGTAGGAATAGAGAAAGTTGATGGAAAAATATTGCTCGGTAATCGGTTGCCAATGATTTTCCGCTTATTTAGGTTAAGGTCAATTGGAACAAGAAGGGAAAAATGGAAAATTTTCAGTTACACGGTAGGATTTTACCCTTTAGCTGTGTAATATGTATGTACATGATAAAGTTTGAATTTGCTGTGCGAATTTAGAACATTTGGAATGTTTGTGAGTTTGGATAGGTAGCGCAGTTGTTGTTGGGAGTAAATTTGAAGGTTATGAACTTTTTAAGGGCACTTGATCAATATATTCAATGTTAGAGGTCTGGATGGGTTGCTTGATATAGATTCTTTATTTTGACATTTATATAGGAGCTATGAGTATACTTCAGCAGCTCTAGCTTCATGTCACAGTGATGAACAAGCAAATTAAAGCAACAAACCCCTAAAATCTCAAGAAAAGACTAAGAAGCACTGACTTCCTAGACAATACAATCTCCTTTTCCTAAGACTATCCATTTATCAAGAAGTCTATCCAACAAAATGCCCAAAGCCTAAAACTTTTTTTCTCCCCAAAAAAATCTCATTAAAAATTCAAATTTCAATATTTGATACAAAATTTCTGCCTGATTTTGTTTCATATTCTATCCAAATATCTTTCCTATAAAATCCAATATCCCATTAAATCACGCTCTAAAGGACCATTGCAATAAAACCATATCAAGTAAATAATGGTAAGAGAAATGAAAAAAGACGAAAAAAAAAGTATTGTTGACATGTAACAATACAATCTCAATATACATTATTTCATATAGTTTCGGGGGCGCCTCATAAAAGGTTCATTTAGCTTACACAACATGACGGCTGGGGTAGCAATGAATGTATAGCATGAAAGGAAACATGCTTTAAGAAGAAGAAACAGTTTTTTTATATTTCATAAATACATAACATAAACTAATTTTAATATGCTCGTATATTATTATTATGAAACTTGAGTTGAAGGAAATGAGGAAGAAGAAGATTGCTTTATAATGTGCATTGCTATGGGGGTTACATGCTGAACACTGTGTAATTTATACGAGCGAAAATGGAAAGCAAAATGTATGAAATAAGGGAAGGAAATTGTCAAGGGAATGCAAATTGTGGGAAAGTTTACTTATTTTTTTCATGTGATTTTATTGCGGTTCTGTTGGATATGATTTTGAAATTATGTTGGATCGGTGGTATCTAAGTGCATTTAATGGGGATTTAGTATCATCAGGGTTTTGTAGATGACAAAAGAACGCGAGGGCGGCTAATGAACTCTTGGAGAAAGGTTGTTAGAGTTGGGTAGCATTTGGTATTGCAAATTGGCAAAGGGTAGTCAGCTTCAGACGACAACTAAGTGAAATCTAGCGTTTAACCGATCAATATAGCCATACGCGAGGTCCTGTATTGTACCATAATCAGAGAAATCAACTCATAATGACATCAATCACGACAATACAGAAATAATCCTCAAAGCAGCATCCAACTCTCAAACCCAATCAACGTCCTTAATCCACAATTCATCACCTTCCACATTAGCAATCTCCATTAAAAATTTAATTCCTATTCCCATCAAATAAGTCATCCTCAATAAAAAATTCTCACCACAATATCCAATTTATTCCTTAAAAACCTCATTATGTCTAGAGATATAAAAAAAAGGCACGAGCCAATATTTGATCCCATCTGAAACTTTCTTTTATGACATTATTATAACAATCTCTAATTAATATAGTTTTTAATCTAAGCTCACATCTTGCACATCAAATCCCAAAAGCAATCAAAATAAAATAAAAAAAATATTTTCACTATGTTTGTTCTCCACACCTTTCCGTGTATACTTTCAATACACAAATGAACATTCATCTATCTATCTCCATTATTGTATCTAGTATGAGGAAACAAGCGAGCTTTTTTAATAATAGACATGTTGTGTACTTTTTTTATGTGATGTTAAAAAATATATATAAAATGATTAATGATTAATTTTGTTCTTTGTTGTTCGCTCCTCGTGTGACTTTATGTCTGGGATGCTGTCATTGGGGAATTTTTGTCAGATTTGTGGATGTAGGTCGGGATGAGATGATTGGATTTGGCGTGTGTGCTTGATTAGGGTTGAGAATTATGAAGGGAGTTTTGATATTGGAAATGTGGCAGAAAAATTGTTTTAGGGGATGCAGTTTGGCTGGACATTTAGGAATCTAGCAGGTAATGTTGCTAAATTAAGTATGGTGATCAAATTGTGGCTTTAAAGCAGCTTTGTGCGATTTATGTGCTTAGTGTTGGTTTTAATAATGGGTCCGAAATTAGTCGACAAGTAGCCGTCACAGCACCCTCGAGGAGGAGCTACCTAAAGCCTATATTAAGCTACTTTGGTTCCAGGGTTATCCTCATAACGGCAAAGAGTTACGAAGACAAATCTTCAATATCAATTCAATATAAACCTAATATCTTCAAATGTCACCCTTAATCTACCTCATCGACATGAAAAATCAACCCAAAAATTGCCTCAAAGGATCTCATTCTATTTTTAACCATCACATATTAAAACATAAAAATAAATTTTTTTTACTCATTTTTACTCTTCTCATCTCTTCCACAGCACTACCGCGGCTCGTTAAAATCATTGAACACTGGCATTGTAACATTATTAAATTATGGCAAACATGTACCGCCAGCTGTGAGTCATGTTACGCTTGCTCATGAAATTGGACATAATTTTGGATCTCCGGTAAGTTTTTTGTTTCTTCTTTCTTATCAGCAACACACGAAAAATTGTGTACAATGTTAATAAATTTTTAGTTGCGTAGACTATCGACTCTCTCTCTCGTGTGCCTTGCCTTTCCTTACTCTTGTTGATATTATTTCTGACAGATGAGAGATTTTTATACTTTATTATTTAATAATAATAATAACATAAATAACAGCAACAAGATGAGATATGAAGAACAAGCAAGGTTCATGATGAGATTAAGAAAATGAAAATGTAATTATTAGCTTGAAGCTCTATTTCTTATGTTACGATGTACAAGCGATTCCTTAATGTTTATTTGACCATGAAAAATTGAAGTTAGGAAGTTGTTGATTGATGGGGGGTCATGGTAGATGATTTGGGGGATTATAAACAGTTTTTCAGTTTAATTTGAAGTCTATGGAGTTTAATTTCGTAATCAGACCAAGCAAGTGGCAGCCAAACCTCTAAATATGTTCTTAAGACCAAAACTGTGACCACAAATTGAATCAAATGATCAAATGTGATTAATAAGCACCACAAAACCCCCAAATTTCATTCACTGGACTCCCCAAAATATTCCATATTGATTTATCATAAACCAAACCATAAGCACATCCTGAAATAATCATAAATTTTCAAGGAGCTGCCTATATTCAAACGATAATCCCACAGCACTTAACTAGCATCATTATCAGCAGGAAAACCAGCAAAAGTTGGTCAGTTTTAATTTCATTTTGATGAGTTTTGATGGAAAAATAAAGTTCTGATTACTATTAAAATGATTTTCTACCAATATGTTCGGCTAATGCGTTCATTTGCTAATGGTTTTAAGCATAAATTCCTGGAACACATTTGCTTGATGGAATAGAGTTGTTGAGGCATTAGTGGATAACATTTGTGTGGGAATATGACTATAGATATCAAATTTATTCTGAAAAATCATTTGGGAAAAATTGAAATTTTATGTCGATTTTGGTCAGTCATGATAGATTTGATTTGATATTAAACTTATTGATTTTTAATTTTTGAAAAATTTAGAAAAAATATTTAATTTATTATGCTATTGAAGAACTTGGAAAGGAGGGGGATGGCCCTTTGATACCCGCTGAATAAGCACCTGACTTCTATTAAAGAAAACATTTTTATTCTAGACAAAAAAGTAATTTTCAATTAAAAATCCACAAAACTTTATAAAATGAAACTTTAAACCTTTTCTTTCCTCGAAAAAAGTATTAAGTTTCCATCCACATCAACAATTATCGTCGTCGCTAGATGTTGATCTCTCATTCCTGGTAATTCGTGTTGATTCGTTCCTTAAGGTTAGGGTTAGTTCACTTATTATGGAACACTCTTAAGGGGGAAAGAGGATTAAGATTTAATTACATTTTGTTTCGGAGTAGTGACCCTTCCTAAAAAAAAGTCAATTTTCATGTCACAAAATAAGTGAACAACCCCTTAACCTACTTCCCACTTTTCTGTTATTTTTCACATTAACCACTTATTTCATTTTAATTTTAAACTTGAGGAAGAAGAATGAAATAAAATCAACTCTAATTCTTTTTTAACTTTTTGTGTTGTGTTACACTTGAGGGAATTGAGCTTGGCAGCTATTGCAGTGGGAGGTGGAGTTTGTAGCACAGATGACTTTGGTTGAAAAAATGATTTTTAAATCTCCTTAATTTTTCTGATTATTTAAAAGAAAATTGAATTGTTTTAAAATTGGATTATAAGTTCTAAACTCATCTCTGAGTCACAAACTGAGCATAAAGTGATATTCTCAGGTACATTCTATCAATAATTTATTTATAAGGCAATTTTGAAGGCCATGGATCACAATTGATCTGTAAATCAACGAAGTAAGGAATTAAAGCAATTTTGAAACTCCAGCTTCAACTCTTCATACTATTCCCCTCATCCAACGTCACTCTGAGCTCCAATTTTATATTAAACTCATCCATTAAGCAGCCAGATTGTTGGAACATCCACAAAAGCACAAAATAAGGAATATAAAGATATATATGTTGGCTTAGCGATAAGGATAAGCATCCTTACGTACAAGATCATCAAAAAAACTGTACCCAGAAATCAGTCAACAACATCATCTCAAAATCAAAAGCAGATAACTTCCAAGTATAAATAAACCAAGTTTTAAAAATAAAATGAAAAATAAGAAAGCAATTTTTTTTTTATATTTTACATTTCATAAACATGTAAAGGAAATGAAAAAAGCTAAAAAAGAATATAAGCATTTCATGGAAAATTCTTAATTTCATGAAATCTGACACGCTCACTTCAGGAAAAAGGAGATGAAAAATTATTCATATACGCTCAGTGCTCATGAATACATGTATGCAGTTGGTTGGAAAAAATATGAAAAATTATTAAAAAATTCTTTGAATGATAAAATTTAATTTCTTTTGAGCTTCTTCTTGATTCCTTTGTATTTGATGGTGGTATTTTCAAGTCAGGATGGAAATTGAATTGAATTTAAAGTTTCAAGTGATTTTTAAAAGGATTTAAGTGACGGGATGAGCTTAAAGACACTTCACGTCGATTTAATGTATCCAGTCGGCTTGGATAGCTGTTTTGCTGATTTAACGACTCTAGTCGACTACACTTGTGTAAAATCAACTTCAACAATTTCAAATTCATACTCTTGTCTCTCGGCAACTAAGAATTAAACAAGCAATTAATCCATATTCAATAAATCACCAATATAACCAAACATATCACCCTAAAAAATCCATAATTATCTCCAACATCCTATCAAAAATACCTTTTGACCTTTCACATCTCCCCTCAAAAAAAAAAAAAATATTTCAAGTATTGCATGACTTGCTGTAATTAGTATAAAATTTCAATATTCAGGCCGACATGATCATTTCATCAGTATATTTATACTCCTTAATAGCGTGAAACTTGATAACATTAACCGAGTATGTAATTATCATCGTTTAATTGTATCGTATAAATTTTATTAAAGAGCATCATGATAGAAAGTCTGTTTTTGGGGTTGTTTGATGTTTGCTTTAAATTCTACCAAAAACTTTTACTGCATTTAATGGGAGAAGTTTGGATGTTTCAAATTGTTTACTTTAAGTTTTGAGGGTTCAAGAGCAGCTGAAGGTTGTTTGATGATGTTTAAGTGGATGATTGAACTTTAAAGGATTGGAAATGGTTGTTTAAGGATTAAAATTGAGTTTACAGCATGAAATATGATCGATATTTATGTGCATTTGGTAAAATTAGTTGTGAACAATTCCGAGCGGCACTATAGAGCCATTAAAGCTCTGGCATCACTAAAACGGCTGTTTTGATCTATTCTGACATCAAATAATGAAATTGTCCGCTCGAATACTGGACTAGCTTATCATTTTAAATGCAATGCTGCCCTAGTCGCCCCTAACAACCCTAGTCACCCATCTACCTTCTAGTTACCTCATACCTGCCCTCTTTCATGACTCATTTCCTTCAAAATTACTTAAAATCATTGAAGCATATTTAAGACAATTCCAAGAAAATTCATTAAGGAAATTTCCAACATTACTTATTCCTTAAATCAAAAGCACTTCATGCAGAACAAATCAAATAGAATTTTAAATGTGAATTTTCCAAATTGAAAATGTTGTGTAAATATCAGCTAAAATAGAAAATTGTGGCTGAGAACTTCCGTAATTTAATTAAAAAATTTTCAGTAAAATTTTAAAAGTTTTTGAATTATTTAGCTTAATGCTTCATAATGAATTCCTCTTATATTATTAAAATTAATGCCATATCTCCTCATAATAAGCCCATCCTCACAAATAAATCCTTTCAAAAAGAAATTTGCATACATTTAAGGCTGCCATTTATTCACTCTAATGTGTCAGAATGCAAATAAAATATTCACCATTTTATGCCTCAAAAATTGCGTAGAGTTTTTAAGATAAAAAAAGGCAAACAAACAAATAAGATACATAAATTCACATCAAGATAAAAAATTTGAAATTAAATATTTATGAAGTTGATTTTTTTTCTTCCTTTTCTTTCTTCTTTGTATGAGGAAACATTTTCTGCTATTTTTCTGGTTAACGCATTACTATTTAGTCCTTGTGGGAATTTTGGGAGGATTTTGGGTACTTATTGCTTTGAAGTCATGTGACAAAGACCTGTTTTGAGAGATTTATTTGCTTATTTTGCTGGAAATACACATCAATTACGATCCATGACTTTCCTTGAGTTTCTTAGGTTGTAGTTAAGGGTTGAGGCTTGCTAGGCCAACGCTCTGTAATAACATGAGCCTCGTCACTATGTAGCTCGGATTTATGGCATCTAGAGGTTGGGATATAACGATGTTAAGCTAGGTGCACCCTATAATTGCATATAATTTGAGGTTTGGTGGTTTAAAGGCTTTTGTCTGCAAAAATTGAGGAATTTTGCCCAAAAAAGAGAAATTGAAGCTGTCTCCAAGAACTCATGCTTGATACAACCCTGCTCTTAAGCTACTAGGCACTTAAACTCAGCAGTTAATCAGTAACAACAAAATAAATCTTTTAAAATAATTCAACCCATCCTTTAAGAGGATTTAAATAAATTCCAAAGTAACTGACAAATTCCTCCCAAATTTTTCCAACCAAAATTCCACAGCCACATCTCCTTCATTTCAATTTCATTAAAAGGAAAAGTGAAACAAGAGAGAGATAAATGAACAAGAAAAATTGCAAAAATAAAACTTTCTAATGCATACGTATTTGTACATGTATGGTGCTATAAAACCTCAAATAACTCAAAAAGGCATGAGAGAAAAAAATAAAAAGTTTTTTCTTTGTCCTTCCACATTTATTCTATCCTTTTCATTTCTCGTCTCATCTTCATCACAATATAAACATTTTATGAATGTATGTATAGTATACATGATGAATAAATAGAGAGGAAATGAGTTGGAAAGGTCTTTTGGTGGGTTTGGTGTGGATTGAGAGCTTTTGGAGTCAGGAGTTGGTTGATGGGTACCTTAAGGTGTGGTCTGGGATAGATCAGGGTCAGGGTCAACTTCCTACTGCTCCTATCTCTTGATTGATTTTGATCTGAAGTCGAATTTCATTGAATTTGGTCTCAACCCTGAGTAACGATGGTCTGGGGCCGGATTCATGCTCAGTATACTTCTTGGGTATTTTTTAAAGAGTATGATAACAGCCAGTCAAAGCCAATACTCTAAACCATCACAATCTCTAACATAAAGCACTCCAAAATGTTTATCATATGGAAAAAAGAAGCTTTTTGCAGCTCCAGCATTTATATTGGCCGTCGTTTTTCTTTTCCATCTCTCTTCACATTCAATTTCATTTCTTATCCACATTCGTCTTCCTTTTTTCCTCCTCTTCAGCATATGTAAATATTTGTATTTGTGACATTTTGAAAAAATATTTTTCTTTTCGTCAGCCATCATTCGTCATTGCCATTTTTCTTTGTGTCTCTGTTTGATTTCCTTCTTATTTTTTTTTTCTCTTTTCTTTATCATAAATTTTTTTGACAAATATAAAAGTTTTCTTTGCCCTTTTTTTTGTTCTTCCTATTATTTTGTTTTGAAGGAAAGAAAAGAAAGTTTCTGACTTGAATTGCTATATTTTATATTTTGTCATAAGTTTAGTTTGTAGGGTTTAATAAAAATATAAAACGGATGGGGAAAATATTTGTTTTAAAATATATTATTATGATAATAATGTTGATTTCGTTAGACGTATTGATCAATTGTGAAGTATGGCTGCCCTTAGCCTCTCTTAGATTCCCATATCTATTTGTAAGAATATAGAACCTAATTTCCATTCATCAAATTTATAAAATTGATAAATTTAAATCAATAATTTTCTAATCTAAGTATTATACTGAATGTAAACAGTTTAAATACATACGCAAGCCTTCAAACATATGATACATAATCTGTACACAGAGACTAACACAAGTATAATCGTGTGTTTACAAAAATATATCTATAAGCTCTTTCGTTTGGTTGTGAAATTATATTCAAATTCCACCATTCCGCTTTTATTTAGTTTTGTGTGTTGAAGCAAACGTACGCAATTGACTGAATTTCTCTTAAGTTAAAGATATTGTGATACTCTGAGCGATATTAAGTTTAATAGTATTAGAAAATTAACTAGAAGTACCAAAATAAATTGTGAAGCATCGTCAAAATCTACTAAAATAGAACCAACTTCTGAAAATTCTTCTAAAACACCAACAAACAAAGTAATGAATTCAGAATCGACAGACCAAGTTCAAGGTCAAGAATCAGCATCAATTCAAGACACAACAATACTTCAAAATCAATTACTCGACACTTCAAATATTCAATTACAAAAGTCAGCAGTAGACAAAATTACACAAAATTGCACCTCAGATGAAGTCGAGAATCTTACATCATCGATTCAAATATCCGATTCTCAAGAATCTTCGGAGACAAAAGCCTCAAATGAAGCACACAAATCATTAATAACAAATTTATACAAAGTATTAGTATGTGAAAAGTTACCGGCTACAGATGAGTCATCAAGCTTATCGGTTATCACAAACAAAATATTTTTGACACCAGATATCAAAGAAAATGAAACATTCAATCAGAGAATTGAGGAATTCATTGAGATTTTGGAGGTTTTAAGCGAACCATGTGGGTGTGATAAGATAGGAAGTAATGACTGTGCTGAAATTGAGGAAATGACCAAAAGTGTTCGATTAAAGATTGAAAAGATAAAAGTTGATAAGTCAAGACTAACGCTACTTATTAAGGAAGATAAATTGGATACAATTGTGCAAAAATATGAAAATTTGAAGGCTGATGAGGTGTTGATGAAGGTTTTGTTCCACAAATCTTATAGTATTGGCAACTCAAACAATGAAATTTTCAAAAAATTGAAAAATTATCAATCAATAAATCAGAAATTCATCCTCAAGGATTTATGTGACACATTTGAAAGAACCATCGTTCCAAAGACCCAAACATTGTTGTCTTTAATTAAGACAGAGAATAATTCAACTTGGAATACATTGGACAACAGCATCAAGTCAGCAATTTTGAAATCATATGTAGATTTTCAAAGATTTTACATCTCACTACAAGAGCTTATACATAATAATTCAGAACATCTAAATAGTCTTAGCCATCAACAAATTGTGGACATCATTCAAAACGGCTTCACAAAAGTCTCAAAAATTGAACAGCTTTCTGTTCCATCTTACATACTCAGAACCTTCACATCAAAGGACAAGATGTATTCCTTCCGAGACGAAGTTAAAAGAAAATTCTTTGATGGAAGGATAATAAAATTCCACGACTTACAACAAGAATTGAGCACGACTAAAACTTTAATCATTGCTGATAATTTTGGAACTGGAAAGACAACAACTTTAAAATATTTTGCAAGAAAGTTAAAAGAAGATGACAATAAGTTATGGATAAGCTACATTAATGCTCAGTCATTGTCCAGCATATTTGAAAGAATTCAAAAGATTTTAAGCTGGAATGTAGAAGTTCTTGCTGATTTTTTGGTGAGAATTTTAAGGCTATCAGGAATTGAAGTTCCCATTTTTAAACAAAAATTTGTGGACAACCAAGTTGTTCTGCTTTGGGATCACATCGATGGAAAATATCAACAAACTTTGATAGATTTTGCTGCTCATATTAAGGAACAGACACAGAATCAGCAAGTTTTTGCTCTTCAATTGCGATACTCAGCTAATCTGGAACAAAAATTCAACAAAGTATCTTACAAACTGATTCCACTGACATCAACAGAAATAAGGAACTTCCATCACAATACTGAAGATTCATTGGATCATGAGAAGCTCCTCAAATTTTGTGAATATATTGAGCTACGAGTCAAAGTATTGACAAAAGTTGGCAAAATTTTCGTCATGGAAAATATTTTACTATTCGGACTGATTGTCCAAGCCTTTGTTGACTTGAAAATTGAGCTTGACTGTAAGGTTGATGTGTTCTCAATCCTTGATAGTATTTATAAGAAGCAGCTGCTAGCATATCCTCAAAAATTGACTGAAGATGATAAAATTATGTTACTTAAATTCCTTCAAGTTCATGCTTTAAAGTCTATGTTTGGGAATGAGCTTACTAAGTCTTTAGAAGCACTTCAAACGTATGAAGCTAGTCAGCCACCAATTACGTCACTCAATGGAATCTTCTCTGTGAATTTCCATGACAATTCTATTGACTTTCATAGTCAAATAATTGCTGAATATTTTGTAACTAAATTTATCATGGACAACGTCTTTAATGCCCGTACAAAAGACATTACAGTCAAAGAATCAAAAATTATAGTCAAAATTTTAGCGCTGATTATTCCCAATAACCAGCGTCTTTTAAATCAAATCAACGATGCAATTCAGCTACAATATAAAAATCCATCAGCAGTCAACAAAGTACAAGAAAGTATCTTCAAAGTCATAAGAAAGGCACAGTATTGGTCTATAGCTACTGACGTGTTCAATCGACCGCTTAAATTCATTGACACTCTTGACAATGGGAAAATTTTTATTATAAGCGATTGGGAATTTTGGGAAAGATTTTATACAAATATTGGATATCAAGATGAAAAGGATGAAGCCAAAGCAGCAATGCAGTCAGTAGAAAAGAAACCAAAGAAAAAATCTAAGGAAATAGTGGACAGACCAACAGTTAAAGGAGTGATATCGAGTAAAAAATTAAGTTATAATCATGATATTTCGAATCAGTTTGATGATTTTACAGAGGATTACTAGTCTGATGAAAGCTATGATGCAGATTATGTTTAGTCTGTCTGGATTAATGCAAATTATATTTTTGAAAATTAAAATAAAATGAAACAGAAAAAATATCAGAAAATTTTAGACTTTTTTTTAATATCCATCTGAATGCTTACAAATGGCACACAAATGGCTGAAAAGTTTTAGCAATAGAAACAAGTCGAGTCTCAGCTTAAGTCCAGCTTGTTGAAAAAATTCGAGGAATTAATTAACAAAATTCAGAAAATTGAATTTAGTGGGCTTTGGTATGTCTTATCCTTCTTCTTTCTTATTTTCCTACTTACACGACTGATTTTATTTTATTTGACAAAAATATTTTTCACTAGATTATGAAATTTAAAAATAGTTTTGCAGACAATTTCCCAAAAAAATCACAGCTGGCAAACAATTTCAAATTACAGGCAATATTGAGGCAGGTCAAGAAATACTCAAACAATATATTTGAAAATACAACTGAAAATTAACGCACACATGTTTTAATATTCAATACATTTCAACAAAGAGACTAACACAAGCTCAAAAAAGTGTTTACAAAAGTATATCTTCAAGTACTTTCATATTGTTGTGAAATTATAATAAATAAATGTATCAACATTCCACAATTTTGCGTTAATTTAGTTTTACTTGTGGAAGGAAAAGTACCTAAAAGACTGACTTTCGCTTAAGATAAGGATTTTGTGATATTCTTAGTGATACTTATTCTCATATTATTACAAAATCAACTAGAAGTACCAAAATAAATTGTGAAGCATCGTCAAAATCTACAAAAATAGAAGTAATTACCAAGAATCCATCTAAAACATCATCAACCAAAGCAATGAATTCAGAATCGACAGACCAAGTTCAAGGTCAAGAATCAGCATCTATTCAAGACATAACAACAATTCAAAATCAATTACCCGACACTTCAAATATTCAATTACAAAATTCAGTAGTAGATGAAATTACACAAAATTGCACCTCAAATGAAGTCGAAATTCTTACATCATCGATTCAAATTTCCGATTCTACAGCGACACAAGCCTCATATGAAGCAAACAAATCTTTAATAGGAAATTTATACAAAATATTAATATGTGAAAAATTACCGACTACAGATGAGTCATCAAGCTTATCGATGGTTACAAACAAATTATTTTCGGCAGCAGATATCAAAGAAAATGAAGCATTTGAAGAAGAAATTGAGGCATTCACAGAGATTCTTGAAATTTTGAGTGAAGTATGTAGTGACTGTGAATCTAAAATTGAGGAAATGACCAAAAATGTTCGATTGAGGATTGAAAAGATAAAAACTGATAAGTGGAGGTTGACAATTCTTATCAAGGAAAATAAACTTGATGCAATTGTGCAAAAATATGAAAAATTGAAGGCTGATGAGGTGTTGATGAAAGTTTTGTTCCATAAGCATTATAGTATTGGCAACTCAAACCAAGAAATTTTCAAAAAATTAAAAAATTATCAATCAATAAATCAGAAATTCATCCTTAAGGATTTATGTGACACATTTGAAAGAATCGTCATTCCAAAGACCCAAGCATTACTTTCCTCAATTGAGTCAGAGAATAACTTAACATGGAATACATTGGATAACAGCATCAAATCAACAATTTTAAAGTCATACGTAGATTTTCAAGGATTTTATTTCCCACTGCAAGAGCTTATCCAAAACAATTCAGAACATCTAAATAGTCTTAGTCATCAACAAATTGTGGACATTATTCAGCACGGTTTCACAAAAGTCTCAAAAATTGAACAACTCAGCATCCCATTCTATATCAAGAAAACATTCATATGGGAGCACATGAAGGCTTATGAAGACGATTATCCCCTCATAGAAAGATACTTGCATTATGCGGAGACGAAAAAGCAGCGAGAATTTATCGTCGATCATACAAAGACTTATAACAACTTAAAAGAAGAATTGAAGATTAGAAAAATTTTGATTTTAACTGATGAGCTTGGAAGTGGAAAGACAACAACAATGAAGTATTTCGCAAGAAGATTTAAGGAAGATGATAAGCATCTATGGGTCAGCTACATTGATGCAAAATTGTCGGCAAAGGCATTCCAGAAAATTGAGCAAATTCAAAATTTTAATAATGACGAAATTGCTGCATATCTGGTTGAAATTTTGGAGCTATCTGGACTTGAAGTTTCAATTTTCAAGCAAAAATTCATGAACAACAAAGTCATCCTGCTTTGGGATCACATCGATCACAAATTCCAGCAAACATTATTAAATTTCACTTGGAATGTCAAGCAGCTTACAGAAAATCAGCAGGTGTTTGCCACTCATCTCCGGTACTCTGAGATACTAGCTCAAAAATTTGACAGAACTGCTTATAAGTTCATCCCATTCACAACATTTCAAATTGAAAAGTTTCATCGCAGACTTGAAGACTTTATGGACTTTAATGTTGGATATTGGAAGTTCTTTGCATTTTGTGACACTATTGGACTTGGAAATGGACATTACAATTATAATCGTGAAATTTTCATTAACAACAACATTTTAATGCTAAAATTGATTCTTCTAGCCATTGTAGACCTAAAAAAGGATCTCAATTACGAAATGGATTTTTACTTATTGTTAGAAAGAGTTTTCAAGAAGCAACTGATGGAACGTCCACACAAATTGACAGACGATGATGAAATCATACTTCAAAAGTTCTTACAATCGCATGCACTGAAAAAAGTCTTCGGAGATGAGCTTACCAAGTCATTAAAAGTAGTCAAGAATTACTCAAATATACTACCTCCAATTTCGACTTTAGTCGGCATCTTCAATCAGAATTTCGATGACAATTCCGTCATTTTTCAACACAAAATCATTGAGGAATATTTCATCATGATGTTCATGACGGACAACGTCATGTATGGTGATATAAAAGATATTTCAGTCAAAGAGGCTCAAAAACTTGTCACGATATTAGCCATGATTATCACTCAAGACAAGTTCAGGTATCTACTGAAGTTCATCAAAGATACATTCAAATTTCATTCAAATCCAACATACAAAGACCACATTTATAGGATCATCAAAAAGGCAAAATATTGGCCAAAAGTTACAAAACTGTACGGTGCAAGAGAAATTAAGCACATCGTTCATGTCAACAACTACAAATCAATTTTTGATGATATTGAATTTTGGACCAAATTATTAAAAGAGATTCAGGCAGAGAAGGACAAAAATGTGGCAAAGGAGAAGGTTAAGCGTGATGTGCAGCAGACAGAACTGGAAGTTAAGAGAAATGACAAAGAATTGAAAGATAAACCATCAATTAAAGGAGTGACGTCAATGAAGAAACTGAATCAGAATAGTGAAATTTGTCATCAATTGAATGAGTTTTTGGAGGATTTTGAGGCTGATGAGAGTGACTAGAACATATGTAGTAAGGATGTGAGTAGCGGGACTTAACTTCAACTATTCCGGAAGGCACACGACGTAGAAAATGCAAAAGTCTGGATTAAGTTCGGATTTAGTCGAATCTGGTCTCATGCTTGAGTCAAGTTGGTCTGGTGCCTAATATTCTATGCCATGTGACTTCTAACTTCAATTTTATGCCAACAAACTGCTGACAAAAATTCTAATTAATGCAAAAAAATTCAAAATTTTAAAAATGTAAAAAAAAAAGAAATAAAAGCAAGTCATAGCTTCTGCTATGCAATAAATCAAAAAGTTCTTACTTATCTATCCAGTCTCGTCCACAACTTTCAGATTCATCCACTAACAAAAAAATTCTCAACAATCATTAATTTAACTCTTATCTCAGCAAAATAAGTCATACTTTTCTCAATAAAAATGTGATAAATGACTGCGAAAATCCATAAAATGTAAATAAAATTTTTCAGTACTTCCAATTTTTGATTTTCTTCTTTTTCCATCTCAATAAATAGACATAAATCAATTTGTAACAATTCATTGAATTTACATTTAAGACATTTTCAATTTTTTCTCGTCTGAATTTGAGCATGAATGTGTGTATCTTTATGTCATCCACCAGGAAAAAAAACGACAATGCGATTCATCAACTTGATTGATGGGATTGATTTTATTTTGTAGTGAAAGTTGGAGAAAAAAGTCTTTGAGTTTGATAAATATTCACAGACTTAGCATTTAATAATGTTTTGTTGTCGGAGATTTTCGTTGAGTTTCGAGGATTTGAGCTTGTTTTAGAATTCATAAAGAAGTTTTCCGAGTAACATAAATGAATAAGACTGGTTTGGGGCTTCTGAGACTCCACCATAGCTCTTTTATCTACGCTAAATAGAAGACATCTCTAATTGGCAGTCATATGGATACCACACGTAGATTAATGGATTTAATTCGGTTCAGTATACTCAATACGGTCAATTGTGATCCATCCAACAATTTCTATTCTAAAGTTGCACACCATTCAAATGAATTACTATCATCACTTGGCCAATACGATTCACTGAGTTTTCGAGTAAAACACAAGTTGCCGAAACCTCGTCCTTAATTTATTTAACCTGCTTTTTATATAAATAACATTTTTTATTCTTTTTTTTCTAATTGGTCTTTTTGTAAACTTTTTTTGACCATATTTCAATTGCTCAAAGCAAACATCATGTCATATTACGAATCACTTTCCATTAATGTATTTGATTTAAAACCGACGAGGTTGATATCAAGTTAGATTCTTTTTTGTTCCGACCTATGTACTGAAGTAAATAAAGGATTATATATTATTGTGATCCATGACATCCAATACGTGTCGCCTAAAGCTGATTCTATCCCGTCTTACAAACCTCAATGTCAACTCGAATATTCTATGAACTCAACTTCGACTCAAGTCCATTCCTCTAACTCTTCAAACTTAACAAACAATTCTCACAACCCAACAATCCAAAACATCTTTCGGCAATCAGCAAGTTAAACCCACTCAAATTTCAATTAATTTAAATTTTTTTTACTCTTCATCAAGCGCACTAAATTAGACTAATTGTCATTATTATTCATCCTCAATGCTCAGGGATATTGTTTTAAAATATTTTCCCAACCTTTGAGTAAATGTTTACGTCAATAAAAAAAAAATTGTGAAAATAATTGAATGGATTGCTATTTTTAACACAAATTTTAGATTTTATTTCCGACTTGATACGCAATATTTATTTACTAATTTGATACGCAATAGTTGTCGATATTTTGAGTTACGTATGTTCATGATTTCATCATACACAAATGAAGAATACCCAACCACAGAGCCTTATTTAAGCATTTTTGACAGCCATTAGCTCCCAGAAATGCTTAAAATCTTAATAATTGACACAATCCCAATAACAGCTGAACAATCTGGGAACAATCCCTATAAGCTTATTGATTTTTATCGAAGATTGTTCACCTGATGCAAATTGCAATAAATTATGGCATTTATGATGGCTTTATTAGACTTGTCCATGCTAAATCAGCAGATGGTCTCATTTTGTGCTATCTGGTATAGCTATTGAAATGAAAACAGTTGAATTTGCATTCAGAATGTACTGAAGATGATATTTTGTGACAAATTGAGTGCATTACTATTGGAAATATTTAAGAAAATTTAAGGAATGGTTACATTATTGTTGTAGGAAGCTTTAAGGCTAAGATTTTGAAGGAATTATGAATTTTAGATCTTATTAAATTTATTGCTCAAATATTTCGTTTGTATAGTCTCTGTCTGGATACGTCTAGCAGTAATTGAAGGTGAAAAAACATTATTGCCTATAAGGCAAAGTAGCAAGCTAGCATCATACAGTTAGAGGTAGAGCTCGAAGTCGAGTTGAGTCGATTCAAATCAACTTCAAGTTCGGAGAGTCAAGCTTTAGATAGAGGCAAAAAAATTCTAAATTACATTTCCCAAAAAATAAATAATTTAAAGAGCTTATTCATCCACCAAATCCAACACAATCCCCTCATCAAATTTATTTCAACTAAGACTTAATGACTATAAAACAAAGTTTCTCTTCCACCATAAATTAATGCCAATTTTTCATCCCTAAAAATAATATCACAAGCTTGATCGTAACAATGAGAAGAAAGCAAGCTCAATTACATGAGAACAAAACAGACAATTTCCATTATCTCATGCTCATCGCATTCAAGTCTCATTATTGATGATGTAAATTAATTTTAATCTAGCATTTTCAGCCAAGCACAAAAAGAATGTTTCTTGTCATTATTATTCATTTTGCATTTTTACTTCTTCTTATTTCTTTTAATAAACAGCACGATCCAGATCAATGTACACCTGGCGGTGAGGATGGAAATTTCATAATGTTTGCAAGGGCGACATCGGGAGATAAAAGGAATAATAATAAATTTTCACCGTGTTCACTGAAGGCCATTGAGCCGGTTTTGAATGCGAAGGCACGTAGCAGCAAAGGATGCTTCACAGGTAACCCTTTTTTATGTCCTTACTATTTGTTTGTGTGTCTAAAATACCAACAATATCAACATCAAATTGGAATGAAAATTTCTAAGCTTTTCTTTGTCGTTCGAAGCACGCTTTTGTGCTATTCCCATTTTTTTTACATCGTCATCGACACTAAATGCGCTTAACTGACTTTAAATTGAATCAAATTTAGATGATGAGGGATACGAGATCCTGGAGAAACCGATTATGTCGTCAACATGCATGCACATTACCATTAAATGAACATTTTCTTATATGTGATATCCATTTTCATTAAAAATACGGAACCGTTTTTGCACAGTTAGAAAATTTTATATTCACGTTGTTGATTTTATGGATTAAAGTAGTAATTTTGCTAGTAAGAAAGTTATTGGGGTACTAAGCGCATTTTTAAGGGGAGGAATTAATTCAATTCTGTTGATTTTGCAACATGACATCATCAGACAATCCAACACTACGTAGATAATTACAGACCGTCAGTCATAACACGAAGAAAACCCTTCAGCAACCACTCAACAAACTTATAAAATTATTCAATGTGCATGCAAACTTGTAAGACTTTATTAAATGAAACGAACGTGATGATAATTGAATTACCTTTTAGAATTGAATAGAAAACTAAAGTTGAAAGAATAGAATCTCAATCTGCGGCATCATAAGAAATTCTATTCCGTGTCGTGTAATGTTTCGCAACTTGTAATTATAGTCTTATTCCTATTTTGTAAGTTTTTCGAGATGTCGAGATTGCTGTCATTTGCTATTTTATGTGCTTACATGCGTAAACATTCGAACATGAAGTTTTTCTGTTTTT
Source organism: Chironomus tepperi (assembly GCF_022539635.2). Lineage (NCBI taxonomy): Eukaryota > Metazoa > Arthropoda > Insecta > Diptera > Chironomidae > Chironomus > Chironomus tepperi. Next base: position 12,482 of record NW_027226552.1, on the reverse strand, counting down.
TGTTACTAAGCATTCAAGGTCGGGCACGTGAATCGCCGATTATTGCTCATATTCCTTTAATTTATTAACTTATGCTCACTTCAATCGATGATTTTTATCTCATTGTCTTATACGACGCTATATTTTATTTTTTTGTTAGAGATATACAGTCATTAAGTTAATGTATGATGAGAATTACGATGAACAACAATGAAGTGATTTAATGCAAATGGAATTTTAATAAAATAATTTGTTGTATTACAAAAGATAAATTAAAGTAATGATTCCTGAATGTTGCGGTTGTCATATTGATAATTAATTAATTAATTTTGAACGGTTGAGTGACGGTCATGAAGTTAATTATTTAGCAGATGATGAGAATTTAAAGATATAATGATGAGAAACCTTCAAATTGAGAGGTTCATCTAATGAGTATTTGGTGTTGTTCATAGTTGACGTCCAACTGTCAGTCATTCGACACTCATCCCACTTACATCCTAAACAACCCAAAAATGACAATCCAGACAGAACTTCATCCACTTTCCATTTGCAAAAAAAATTCAAATTTTAATCATTTCCATCAATTCCAATTTCAGAGCCAACACAATCCATATGTGGTAATGGAGTTGTTGAGCCAGGTGAACAATGCGATTGCGGTTGGGAAGAGGATTGTAAAGATGACTGCTGTTATCCGATGAATCGTCATCCAGCCTACAATGAACGTCCATGTACATTAAAACCAGAGTAAGTTGAAAAATAATTAAAAAGTGCACAGAATTTCCAATTAAAAATATTGAAGTACAGGAAAGACATTCAAGTGCACTTGTCATCTTATTGTGTATATGAGGAAATGAACGAGTTTCATTTCCATTCATTCAGTCTGAAACCTATTCATCAAATTCTTTCTCTCGTTTTTTTGTTATTCAATAACAACAGTAAAGTATGCAGTCCATCGCAAGGACCATGTTGTACGTCTAAGTGCTCACTGAAGTATGGCGATAAGTGTAGAGACGATAATGGATGCCGTGAGCCGAGCTATTGTGATGGAAGGTCTGCAATCTGTCCACCATCGGTCAATAAACCGAATAAGACTATTTGTAACAAGGAATTTGTATGCTATATGGGAGTAAGTAGAGATTCTATTCATCAGTCAATCAATTGGATGGGAATTATTGGGAATTAGAATTTTTTTGAAGTGTGGATTGTGGAAATTGAGATGTAAATGGTCATTTTGAGTTATTAAATTGAGGAATCTATTTAACAATTATCTTAAGTACGACTGAAAAGTCAGCCTCAATTGAAAATTACAACTTACATTATAATGCACCTACAACTCGTCCGTCAAAGGGAACAGACGTGTTTTTAATTCGCTCCGCAATTAATTCAAAATTCTCAAAAGCTCCAGATAACAACAACAGAGATTAAAGTTTCGAATCTCAGTTCAACTTGTTCAGACGTGTTTTGACTTGTTCGGCAAAATGGTAGAAACAACAACAAATCTCAACAACGAGGAAAGTAACCAAAAACTTTCGGAAAAACAACCTGAATCTCAACAACAAGATTCAGCACCCGTGACAACTCTCATCACCGAGGATATAAACAACGAAAAGCAACATGACATTGAGATGGAAAATCTCAAAACAAAACAGACAACAATGGATCAATTCGTCCAACCATTAAGGGCAGAAAAACGTCGCAGCCAACTTGAAATCTTCAGTGCGCCAGCCAAAAAGATATCTAGTGCTAGCAAAAAGAAAGATGACAACAAAAAACAATTTGACTTCTCAAATGCCAGGACGAATCTGTACGATGACAGATTTTTCAACTTCAGCGGAGATAACAGCAAAGCACCAGAACAACCAAAACAAAGTGAAATATCATCATCATCGAAAGACAACAACCTAACATCACAGCAGAAACCAAAACCACCACCGATCCATATAACTAGTGGTGGAGGACAGGAGATCAGAAGGTTGATGAACCAGATCAACAACCAACCCAGGAGTTTTATGATCAACGTCAAAAAGGATAAACTCAAAACAAAAGTTGTATCAACGGAGAGTTGGGACGACTACGACAGATTCATCAAACTCCTCAGAGAAAAACAACACCACTTTCACACCTATGCAAACCAGGAACCACAGATGAAATTCGTGCTCTACGGACTTCCAATGATGGAGATCGTAGACTTGGAAAAGGAGTTGAAAACGGAAAACATATCACCAGTTAAAATTGTCAAAATGACAATGAAACAAAGGAGACACGAAAACGACGACGACCAGAACTACCTTCTGTATTTTAATAAAGCACAGGAAGGTAACATTTTGGAAAACCTTCGAAAGGTTAACTGTGTCTACGGCTTCAAAGTAAAATGGGCTAAATACAACAACAGGCGTAACGGACCTTCTTTCTGTTCGAAATGTTTGCAGTTTGGTCATGGACAACGTGGTTGTAACAAACCACTAATCTGTTTCAGATGCTCTGAACAGCATGATTCAAAAACCTGTCCTTACATTTCGATTGAAACCAACAAGGTCCCAATCGAAAAACTAAAGTGTCACTTCTGCGGCGAGAAACATACAGCAATCTCACAAGAATGCAACATCAGGAAACAAATAATCGAGAAGTGGAAAGCTAAATCAATGAACGACCACAACCGAAATCAAAACAGACCATCAGGTGAACAACAAAGGAATTCACGAAATCCTGCTGGACAACAAAGGAATTCACGAAATCCTGCTGGACAACAAAGGAATGCTCCACCAACATCAAAAGCAGGTGAACGATCAGGCGGATCTGATCAATTTACATCACAAAGACCAGCTAGGAGTATCCCAGAACCGGTACCAACAACATCTAGAAAACCAGCTTCTGAAACCTCCGCACCAGTCACCATAAAATCGCAAAATAATCATCCACAACAGAAACCCTCAAATCAGGGAAATCAAAACAAAACACGAAGAAACAGGAGAAGGGGAAGGAATGGAAATAACAACAGGTCAAAGCCAAAGACCAATAACAATCATCAACAGAACTCAACGCAGGTTGTAGAAATTATGGACCTAGACTTCAATTCACTAACCTTGGAAACAAACAAGGTCGATCCTGAACCTTCATCCAGTGGTAATACAAAGGAACAAATTTCACCAGCCCAAGGCACAATCGATGAAATGAGCACAGAGACAGATTTATCAAATTGCATGTTCTTCATCAACTCATTCATCGAAATCATCACCAAAAAACCAGAGTACCTAAAAGAGGAACAGGTACAACAAGCCATCGGCCAAGAAGTTGCCAAAATCTACATGAGTCAACATGGATTGTAGTCACCAAAGAATCAACGTAATTTACTGGAATGCTAACAGCCTTGCAGATAAGATGTTAGCATTTCTCGACTACCTCAGCATGCAAAACGTTGATGTTGCGTGCATATCGGAAACATTCCTAAAACCAAACTCCAAAGTAGACTTGCATCCTGACTACGTAATTCATCGATTTGATCGCATTGATAGACCAAAAGGTGGTGTTGCGATCATTGTCAAAAGAAATCTAAAACATCAGCTTCAACCAAGTTACAACACAAAGCTAATAGAATGCATCGGAATAAAAGTCTTCATCAACGAATCAATAAGCTGCCACATCCTCTCCGTCTATCTTCCAGGAGGAAGCAAAGGAAGGAAATAGACGATCATCTAAGAGATGACATCAACAAAATAACAAACATCAGAGGAAACTACTACATCTGCGGAGACTTCAATGCAAAACATCGAGAGTGGAATTGCAACGTAGCAAACAAAGCCGGGACAATACTACAGGATATGTCCGGGGAGTTCATGATCTACTACCCCGATTCACCAACGTATTATCCAGAAGATCCGACGAAATCTGTATCAACAATCGACCTGATGCTCTCAAATTCCAGTTTGAACACTACAGAACTAAAATGCACAGAGGCAATGAGTGACCATTGCGCTGTGTATTTCCAAATCAGGACATCCAAAGTTGACAGAACAGACAACACAGTTTACAGATATGACTACAGAAATGCCAACTGGAAAAAATTTAAATCTTATATAACTCGTCGCATCGAAGACAGCACTCTGGAAAACCCGTGCAACACCGTAGAGGAGATAGAACATCATATCAAAGTATTCTCAGAACTCATCATGGATTCAAGAAACAAAACTGTGAAGAAGAGAAAGATCAACTTTGAATCGACAAAGCTCACACCAGAAATCAAAGACTTAATCAGGACGAAAAGAAGTCTTCGACGAAGATGGCAACGTAGCAGAGATAATCAAATCAAAACTGAATTAAACATTCTACAGAAAGTCATCAAAGACAAAATTAAGGAACTCAAAAATACAAACTGGAATAAGCGGCTTTCAGAAATCCAACCATCAAACCAAACAGTCTGGAGGATTGCAAAGCATTGCAAGAAAGGTTCAAAATCGATGCCACCGTTGATTGATGCAGATAGAACATTCATCACTAATAAGGAAAAAGCCAGCGTTCTCAGTGACTATTTTCGTAAAGCTCACGAAAATCCACTTGAGGACAACAACCCAGTACATACCCAGGAAGTAGACAACGCAGTGAAGGAAGCATTGGAAGGAGAAAATAGTGACTGCACAGAACTTACAAATGTAGAGGAAATCTCATACATTGTAAGAAATCTGAAAAATCCTAAAGCACCAGGATTAGACGATGTCAACAACATACTCCTCAAAAATCTTCCACCAAAAGGCTTCGAATATTTGAAGTTCATCATCAACACGTGTCTCAAACTTAACTATTTTCCGAAAGTTTGGAAAAAAGCTAAAGTAATCCCGATCCCAAAACCTGGCAAACCAGCAAACGAAGTGAGCAGCTATAGGCCAATAAGCTTGCTTAGTTCCCTAAGCAAAATACTGGAGAGAGTATTGCTGAATAGAATAAACGAGCATCTGGAGGATAACAACATCATTCCGACTCAGCAGTGTGGCTTTCGCACAGGACGATCAACATCTCACCAACTCATCAAAGTAATCAAAACAGCAAAGGAAAACATAAGCAGGAAGAAATCAACAGGAATGATCTTCCTAGATGTGGAGAAAGCATTTGACAGAGTCTGGCATAACGGACTCTTGTTTAAAATGATCAAATTAGGGTTTCCACTACCACTTATAAAAACTGTAAGATCTTTCCTAAGTGAAAGAACTTTCTCAGTTTTTATTAAAGGTCAGTTCTCAGAAACCAATGAAATCAAATTCGAGTACCACAAGGAGCAGTGCTTTCACCAACTCTCTACAACATCTACACATATGATATTGTAAGAGAAACAACTAACAATATCGCACTCTTCGCAGATGATACTGCATTGTATCATTCTGCAGAAAACTCAGCCGATATTGTAACACATCTACAGCACACTGGAAGAAAAGTACAACAATACATGAACAAATGGAAAATAAATCTCAACAAACAGAAGACTCAAGCCTTATTCATCACAAATAGGTACTCCAGGCAACTTCCAAGAGACAACATCAAATTCCTCAACGAAAACATCAAATGGGAAACCGAAGCTAAATATCTGGGAATGATAATCGACAAGAGAGTGACATTAAAGCAGCATGTAGAATATGTGACCAACAGAGCTCACACTGCACTAAGACTACTTTATCCCCTCATCAGCAGGAACTCACATCTCGAATTCTCATCTATAAGCTAGCCGTGAGACCCATCTTCACATACGGCTGTCCAGCATTTGAACGGATGGCAAAAACACATCTACAAAAACTACAAGTACTACAAAACAAATTGTTGAGAATTGTTCTCAACAAAACAAGATACGAAAGGATATCAGATCTACATACTGAAGCAAAAATACCCTCTATTGATGACTACGTCGGAAAGTTGCAAGCGAATTTCAACACTCGTCTTGCGTCACGAAACACCGAATAAACCACAACATAAATTAAAGCAAAACAATTTCAAAATAAAATCAAAAACTAAGTGATGAAGGCGATAAGTCAGAATCCTTTAAAAATTTAAATACAAATAAAATGTATCCAAACTTTGTACATAATTAAGTTAAAAATTTAATGAATAAAAAGTTTATTTTTAAAAAAAAAAAAAAAGCACCTACAACCCGAAAATCTAACACCTTCCACCTCAAAGTGACCTCATTTGAACTCAAAAATGCCACAAGCTCTTCAAAAACTAATTTCATCCACACTCCATATGCTCAATAGTCCTCAGAATTTGCATTCATTGAATTTATTTCATTTCTCTCATTTTTATCCTTTCATCATGATAGGAATGCACGGGTTCAATTTGTCTCGCATATGGATTAGAATCATGTCAATGTATACCTGGCGAGAATGATCCAAAAACAAAATCATGTGAATTGTGTTGCAAGAAACCTGGCGAGAATCAGGAATGTAAGAGTTCATTTGAATGGAATAAGGCACCATATGATGTACCAGATATGTATTCAAAACCGGGAACTCCATGCAATGAGTATAATGGATATTGCGATGTATTCCAACGTTGTAGAGAGGTCGATCCCTCAGGACCGTTAGCGACATTGCGGAAATTACTGTTGTCGGAGGAAAGTATAGCATCATTTAAGAAATGGGTCATCAGCAATTGGTATGCTGTTAGCTTAATCATTGTTGCCGTATTTGCACTGCTGGTAAGTTAATTTAAATTTTCTCATTCCTATTTCTTCGTCTATGTCCTCTCCATTAACATTTAACTGTCGTCTTCCTCGGAATACTCTTCTCTATGGCTCTTTTAATTTACATACAGTCACAAAAATATTTTATTATTTTTTCATGACACAAAACTTTTTTATTCAAACAAAAAAAGTTATGTCGCTTCCTGAAAAAATGGGACAGCGGCAACGACAGCAATGACAATGTATCACAACATGATAATGATAATAATGAAGATGAGGAAAAGTGTGAGTCTAGTTTGTGAATTGTGATTGATGTAGATGCTATTGCTGCTCCTGTTCACGCTGTCATTGCCAACAATCAAGTTTTAAATTCATTATTGCTGTATTATCCCGAATGAATAATTTTTGTTCGGTTATTGTGTCGAGTTGGATAGATGAGAACAAGTTGTTGGAGATTAAAATGTTGAGCTAATTGTAGAGTTTGTAGCTATTGAAAATTTTTGGAATGTAATTTTGTGGATTTCAATGGCTGTAGCGTTCAATGCTACATTGGCTAACAAGCTGGACGTCGTGAAGAATTAAGTTAAATTTTGATCAGTTCCACATACTTTACCATTGAACTAATGCAACTTCATACGAAATTCTCCAAACTTTCATTTAAACTAAGCTGCATCTATGCCTAACGTCCACCATCTCCACCCCAAGAGCCTCCTTAAATATTCATTGTCCTATCTCATCAATTAAAGCTCCTGTCATAAATATTCAAGGCTTCAAAGTTCAATGTTTTATAAAGTCAACAACTTCAATAAATTCCAATTATTTTAATTGATTTCATGCTTCCATCAGAAGTGTCATTAATCATACTCTGATGGATAGATCAAATTAAGCATTTTTCAATAAATTATGAGAGTTACTTTATATTGATGGTATCAACAAGAGATATCCCCTCCTTTAACTAAGTCCTTTAGCAATAAAACTTGAAAAATTTTTAAGGCAGACTCTTCTGGCACTTTAAATTTCGATATAAAAATAATAAAAGGAATTCAGCAATCAATTTCATCTCCTCCGCCCATCATCAAACTGTGATTGATACAAAGTACTCTAATTCATAACTCATCATTACCCTCATTTATTTCCTTAACCCCCCTCAATTCTTATATCTTAAGTACTCAGCCCATTCATACACATTAAGTATATGCTGGAATTTTTCTTTCATTCATTTCATGATTGTATCAATAAGCATATAACAATTTTCGTCCATCTTTCAATTGAAGGATTATGAATTGAGTGGTATTAACGTCATACTGATACTCTAATCTGTTATAGAAGCAAATAGAGGAGTCAAAAAGAAGACATTTGATGGTAGATTTGAGCACATGTCAATGTCAAGAGGATTTTCTTGGAATATTCTTTAGGGATTTTGAAATTTGTTTGCCTAGAGTTGATTTGAAAGAAGTCTTATAGGCAGGGGCTCGTTCAATAATATTAGAAATTAGAGCAGTTAGGTGGATTAAAGCTTTGAGATGATCAAAAAAAGTAATTTCTTGCTTTGAAGACAAATTGGAACATGATGCGAATAGGAGACCGTATATCGAGGTAGAGACTGATCATTTGGGTGATTTGCAATAAGATTCAGACATACGGTTGACTGATAGTGGAGTTAGGGGCGTATTCAAGAGGAGACTATGTGGTTTAGGGGGTCAAACCTGAGCATCTTAGCTTGGGTTTACTTCCTTTCGCTGGTACTTACAGTTCAATTGTGATCCATGGCCTCCCATTGGTGTCGCCTGAAGCTGGCTCAATCATTGACTTGCCCTTGGCTACGTCTCTGAGCAGACTAATTAGAATTAGAGCCTGATTTTCCGATACACATCCCTTATAATCGACCCCAAAATCTCAAATTTGCTTTCAAAAACATCTAAAGATCTTCTCAAACTTATCAAAATCCTCAGATTTATTTTCAACACAAGCAAAAAATAATCCCAGTCATGCACACTTGTTGAAAAGTCTTCTTCAAAGTAAACCGTATGGATTGAATAAATAAACATTTTTCTATAATTTGCACCCTATGAAACTTTAGTTTTCTAGAGAAACAATTCCATTGTAGCCAACGGTTTTTGTGTTCAGGAACAAAAGAAATAGAGACACAATAAAAAAATTTCTATCTCGATTTTCACACATTTCATATTTTTTAATTGATACTGAGCAGCAGATTCATCCATTGAATTGTGATGAGGATGAGAATGAAAGAATGACGATATTGTTTCGTATAAAAACTTTTAATTAATTTTTTTCTCCTTCCTTAAGCTACAGAATATAAAAAAATTGTATTTTAGATTAACAAAAGAAAGTTCCTAAAAATTGATTTTTAAATTTCTCATTTATAATATTGCAGATACTCAGCACACGCTTCCTGGGCAAGAAATCAAACTTGAAATTAAAGACTGTAACAATAATTCATAGTGCAACCACGGAGACAGTGAGATTACCAGATGACAACAATGGGGTAAGTTATGATTAATATTTTTTAATTGAAGCTTCAATTTATTGCAGGGATATGAGTTGGAAAGGATGTACAGTTTGACTTGGGAATTGACTGGGTGATCTTGGGATCGATTAGAGCTGTTATGGGAGGTCCTTCTAGGAGTCGTAGAGATGGATATCCAAGAGGAAAAATACGACCCGCACTGCATTTTCCGAGTTCAACTTTGCTAGTCGGGATGCTACTCGACAAGCTATAATATCCAAAATGCGCCTATAATACCCAAGACATCAACCATAACAAAAATCATTTCCAACTCGTTTCCCATTTCACAGCAGAAACCAAATGAGAAATTAATTAACGATTTTTTTCCACCCTTCTTCTCTTCTTTTTTTCCCTTTTGACTTACAAAAACAATTCAGGTCATTGTGCATACAGCGGTACGAACAAAAGTTCCACTCAAGAAGAAAGTTCGTGGCGAACGAAGTAAAAAGAAGTCACAACAAAAAGTTATCATTCCACAAATTTTACCACAAAAGGATGTAATTTCATCCAATGTCACATCGAATACCGTAAATCCAACATTGCCCGTGTCAGCGACATCCATTAAACCATTAAGTCGTAGTCAAAAGAAATCTCTCGAAAGTCCCAAGAAACTTTTACGTAGAAAGAAGAAGCATCGACAAGTTAGCGGACCTGATGATAATACTGGTCAAATGAAAGTCAAAGATGATCAGCATTTGCAGCAACAGCAACAACAGCAACAACAACAACAACAGCAATTGCCAATTAAGCCTCAGAGAAAACCCAAAAAGAAGCCATCGTCCTCATCATCTAAGCATAAAGAAATTATCGATTATTCAAATCCCGAATCACATACAAATACATTCGGTAAAGTACAGAAATGGCTTTTAGAGTCACCAATTGTATTATCGGCAGCATCACAAATTGAGCATGCATCGAAAATATCAAATATGATGAATAAATCACATTCAACACCTGAGCATTTGGCAAGCGTCCAACAGCCACAACAGCAACAACAACAACAACGTTCTCCAATAAATACCGCAAAACCTAAAGGAACAACAACAGCAGCAAAATCGACAAATAATCTAAATGATAAAGTACGACTGCAGGTTGTCTATAAGCCACCATTTAAATTCTCATTGAAATTTTCAAAAAATAAGAATAACATCAAGACAAACGTTGTTGGTGCTGATAAAAATAAAATGTTGTGGCGTCAGCAACAGCAACAGCAACAACAACAACAGAAAGAAATTCCCTCGAGGATCCATCACGTTCACGTCGTGCTGCACTCCTAATTCGATCAGCAACGGAGGATATAAGCAATCATCTAGTGCAGACAAATGATGAGCCATTGTATGAGACATTAAGTCATCCGCCAAAAGTCAAACAACCGCCACAGCCAAATTATGAAAATTTACCAACAACATCATCAACAGCTAATTTAATTGATGCATCAATGAGCAACTCGATATCATCACCAATCAATACAGCAACATTTCGTGTTAATAAAAGTGCCAGTGGCAGTAATATAAATAATCATCGTAATTTGCCTGTGATATCAACTCCCATATTGAATAGTAAGGGACGAAGTCATCAGCGTGGTAGTCAAAATAATTTAAGACGATCAAGTATTGGTAATAGTGGAAGTAGTAGTAATTTAATGAAATTTGGTGGTAGCTCACAAAATTTAACGAGATCAAGTACAACAAATCTCACAAAACATAGTCAACGTGATGGCATTAAGCGTCGTGCAAGCGACATGAATCGTAGTAGTACGACAAACCTAAATAAATACAATCGACATAATAGTAGTAATTCCAATTTGCGGCGCGGTGGTTCTAACATGGACGTCAATTCGAGTCCATCAAGTGAAGAGTATAATCCAGTAAGTAGCAATGAGAGGAAGTCTCATAGCCGTAAGAGCAGCATGAATGTTAGCAACAGCAAATTAAATCAGTTGTCTAAAACATATAGCAACTCAAATTTAGTCAATAACAACAGTAATACATGCAGTAGTAATGGATCGACTGCAATTTGCCCCGTGCCGGGATCATCGCGCCGCGAAAGTTTCAATAATAATATACCACGTGCTAGTCTAATAAATTCAATTACCAATATAAGTAATCCATTCCAACGTCAAACAGCATTAAAGCCAACACAACCGTTGTCACATGCAAGTCGTATGATGATTGATGAACTTAATAAGAACCGTCCACAGACATCATCATGTGATAGCTCCATGTTTAAAAATTTTGAATGGCCAAAAGTATTAACGACACAACGTTCATTGCCAGCCGATAATGCTGGACCTCAATCTGATCTTGAAGTTATGGTTTCTGATGTAGAAAATCTTATGAACGATAGCTAGGAGCAACTTATATCCCGCTTTTTTAATTTCCTTTCGTCATCCGCATCGTCAATATTTCAGTTTTATTAAACTTCTTCGTTCCTTATTTTTTTACTGCCAATTTATATCGGACACTGTCAGTTCTTTACTCGATATTTTTATTATTTTAGCTTATATTGTGTAACTTAATTTAATTTATTTTCTTAAGGCTTCTTCATGATTGTCGGTATTGATATTGATGGAAATGTTGGAACTGATGAAGAATTCGACCCAAGAACGTCTATTAGGCATGCTTGTGCTTGACTGACTGATACCAAAATAACTCAGTCTTCATAAAAAACAAGCACAAGCTTAAAGAATATCAAATTTAATATTCAATCAGCCATTTCGCAAACAAACATTAAAAATAAATTTAGATTCCGTCTATAAAGCCTTTAGGCTGCTATAATCTAAATAAACATCCTCGTTTCCATGAAATCTATTTCCAACGATCAATTTCCATCAATACAACAAGCAAGTTCAACCTTGAAATTCAAATTTTTTATTCAAGTCGCATATCAGTACTTATTATTGCCAGAAACGAATAAAAAAAAAATCTTGGCGGAATCGAAAGCAATCGTATCGAGTGAAGAGGCCTTGAGCCAACCTTAAGCGGGAAAAAATCCATTTTTATGACTTTTTTGCGCGTATTGTCATAAAAAAAATAAACATTTTTTATGTGCCAATAAAAATTTTCATTTTATTTTCATCTCTCATGTCCTTCTGTGTACGGAATACAATAAAGTAATAATAATAGTAATAGTAATAATCTTAATTTTTCCATTTATTTATACATAACATGTACATAAATATTAGATAAATTATTAAATTGAGTAGATTTAATTATCGCATCAAAAACATTCACACATAAAATGGATGAAAATGAGAACAAAAGCTGTAAATTAGGAGGAAATGATGGGGGGGGGGGGGGGGGGGGGGGGGGGGGA